>NW_027361673.1:2182500-2782500 GCF_039654945.1 Dendrobates tinctorius
TCATTAGTTTTGTGCAAGCTGTATGTCACATGACAGATGCAAAAACCATAAGACATATCCCTTTATTTATAATGGGGGTCTGTTTATTTTCCATTAGGGTATTTGCCAAATGCTGGATACCTTAATTGAAAGCAAACAGCCCTGATTATAGTTACATTTTATTAGTTTTCATAAATATCCTTGGATTCTACATTTAAAATATAGGACGTTAGGGATGAATATCGCTATTTTATCCCCCTGTATTGTGTAAATGGTCAGACAAAAATTATTGATTCTGTATCTAACTTTCAAATAAGTCACATCCCTAAAGTACACTTTTTTTTTACTTTTGATAGCATTTTTTTGGTGAAAAGGGTAACTATTTTCGTGGAAGTGGTCATCAGAATTTGTTTCTAAAGCAATCAGCGTTTAAGGGGGATGTGCATTAGGAATCCTGTTACCTTATTCTCTGAACCATTCCTTTGCTTTGGAGTGGAGAAGAGGGAGAGGAGGCACCATTGGCTTCATCTTCCTAGGTCATCAAAATGCTTTGTCCTGGTCCTGCTCTCAGTGCGCATCATTTAAAGGGGTGGTCAGAAACTAAATTTAGGTCAAAGATGTATGGAGGACACAGGTTGTCGATGACTTTGTATGCCATGGTTAGGATTTTGAACTGGAGTCTCTGGGTAGTGGGGAGCCAATGAAGGAATTGACAGAGAGGAGAGGCCGGGGAATAGCGGGGGGACAGGTGGATTAGTTGGCTAGCAGAGTTTAGGATTGGAGGGTTGCGAGAGTGTTAGAGGGGAGGCCACAGAGCAGGAGGTGCAGTCGTCAATCGGAATGAAGGAGAATAGAAGGACGGTGGGAAGCAGGTTGAGAAAGAGAGAGAACCCTTCCAGTCCAGAGAGCGCAAAGGCCGGGGCCCGGTCCCTGAGGTTGATTGGAACTTTATGTCCGGCAACAGACACCGGAGGAGTAGTGAGCCGCTAACGCCTTGCTCCCATCATAGACTTGGGACACAACAGCAACTGAATAGAGAGCCGGGATGCAGAGTGGAGTCCCCGAAGCAGGCTACAGCTGTCTGTCATACAAGTAAAGACTAGGAACACCTAGAGAGAGGCATTCCAGGGTAACTAAGTACTGGAGTGCTTCGCACCTAAAGTCGCATTGGAGGAGTCGTTCAGTAAGGTACATGATGGTGGAGTGTGGAGGGGAGAATCCTATCCAGCCTGGAGGTTGGCTGGAACCCTGACCTGGAGAACACAGTACGGAGGCAGGCAGTTGTGTGAACTGCAAACAGTGAGTAAAGCTTTGGAACCGCATACTCTGGTGTCCTCCAGTTATTCCAGCACCACTACACCTGGGTACCAGCCTCCATACCATTCTGCGCCTCTCCTCATCCATTGCACCTACACTGCCCTGGGACAACAGCTCCACCTGTGGGGAGCTATACCATCTCTGCTGCACCACACCATCAGTCCCAGCGGATCTGCATGCAGCATTGGCTTACCACCTTACTTGCCATACACCACGGGTGGCGTCACGAACTATTCATATAAACTTTAACACCATTAACATCATTGCCATTGATATTGGGCGCCCAGGGCCACGGACCGGGTCACCGCTGCTGTGACACATTTCCGCCTTGACACCGGCCCGGTACCGAGTACCCCTCTGCCCTGGGTGTGCGAGGGCGACCCAATTTTGGCGTCACGAACAGGATGACGAGACCCGATGCCATCGGGTTCTGTGTGCTTTGGATTTACAACTTTTGAAAATGTGCAGAAGACCAAATTTAATAGACTGTAAAATGGACATTAGAAATGGCCGCTGGCGCGGAGAAGAAGGGCGTGAAGAGATGGGAGGTCCTAAGAAAAGACCGTGAAGAGTCTTGGGCCGTCCCTGCCTGAATTACTATGTGACCGATGTATGGCCCACCCCCCCGAGGGGTTCGTATACTGGCTTGGTATGGAGGCGCTGGAAGAAGACGCCGCCCCCGGAAGGAGGGGCAGAGAAAGCCAGTGGCGAGCAGAAGGGCGGAGGAAGAACGCCAGAACGCCATTTTGGAGAGTGAGGGAAGGAGGCCTGCGGAGCGCAGGGAAGCGGCTCTCCCTGGCGCCATGGCTGACGGCTCCAACCCTGAAGCTGGCATGATTTGCCAGCAGCTACAGGATGAGATCACGGAACTGACTACCCATCTGCAGCTAATAAGAGAAGCGCAGGAGAGGCTGAGATGGCAGCGCGCCCCGGCGGGGCCTACATCAGCTGTACACCCCTCCACCGGTACCCGCCGCTGTGGCACCGGACCTTTTATGGGCAGATCTAAAGGGACATACTGCTGCTGCCAGATCACCGACAGCGCTCTTTGTGCCCGCCCTGCCGGCACTACCCAAGGAGTTGCGCACAGCCCAGGGAGCTGAAGTGGAGGAAGAGGAACTCCCGCTTGGACCCGGCGTGGCTGCGCAGGTCCCTACAGCGACCCCCGCGGATTCGTGGCAGCTGGTAGCTCCACCGCCCTCCCCGGTGTCGCACCGGCCCGCACCCGCTGTCACTACGCCTGCACCGGAGCCGAGACCGCACCACCAGGAGGCACCAGGTATCTATCCCGGCCCTCCTAATGGGTTACCCTTTGAGTTCATGTCATCTGAGGCGGACTTGCTGCAACTGGAATTGGGGCAGTTGGAAGGGTCCGCTGGGGGCCCTAGTCAGACGGAAATGGGGAAGTGGAGAAGGGCTTTACTAAGAAGGGTACGGCTGGAGCAGGCGCGCACGGTCCGACACCTTTATGGCTTAGAGGAGTACCTACGGATTGCCAATGACTACTTGGAATCTGGTAGCCACAATTGAAAATTTACATTTACTAAATCTCGTTACCCAGGAGGGTTTGTTTGCACCAGTTGTGCTTTGTTTGCCATCATGTTTTTCCGGTAGCACTTTTGTTGGTTGCTTTTGATTGGTGGTGTTTTTCTACAAATGGAACTGTGGAGATCATGAACGCTGTGTGATCCAAAACTTTATTGTAAATAGTTTGCACCTCTTTAGGTGCCCTTTCTTGGTTTTACATATAGAAAGACTCTATGCGAGGATAATGTTTTTGCATGGACACTTTTCGAAGAATGATGTCTACCTTAAGGGACACTGCAAGAAAGCCCGGCTGGGAGCAGTGTTCAGCACCTTACAAGAATTTTGAATGTTTTATGATAACGTATTTGATAATGTTAAATGTCTTTTTTAGAATATTTGATACAGAGAATTAGAAAAGTTTTGAGATAGAATGTGAGAATTGAATAAAGACTGAAGAATTGGAGGTGACAGGCCAAGAGTAGATGGTCAGTGTCTTGCATCCAGTAGAAGAAAGAAAAAGAGAATTGATAGAAAATGTAATAAAGAAAATGTGTTGAGTATAGCACTTTGAATTGAGAATTGCACTTAAGTAAATTTTTGATATTAAGATAGGAAGTTAACCTGTTTGTAACGTTTAAGAAGTGTGCCTCCTACATTAGGAAGATTAGATAAGTATTGTTGAATAGCATTTAAAATTTTTGTGTGTTCCTGTATTATACCTTTTTTTGTCTTACAGCCCGCGGATGTGCTGTTTAACGGGGGGGTATGTGGCGCCCCTGAGGCTTCAGTCGCCACAGAGGTACTGCACCTTCTCCTAAGGTGTAGTGCCCCACCATCCAGGTAGGCTGGGAACACCTTCCACATTCCAACACCTGCACCCCACACACAGGATAGTTCAGCAGGGACCCATCCATGCTTTATGCTGGAAAGGTCATAGGGTGCCTTTTGTGGTCTGTTGTGAGCTCATCTGTTCATTCACCTTTTGTGTCCGAGGATCTCCCTCTTCTGGTGAAGGAAGGTAGTGAGGCTGATTTGGATGAAAGAAACCAAACACCTGAACAAGTGGATTGTGACTGGGTAACGGGAACTTCAGACTGGATATAAGGCAGCCGACGCCCTTCTGAGTGGCTGGATTCTTGGTGACCAGTCTAATTCCTGCTTCCCAAAGATAAGTTTTTGCTCTGCTATTGAAATTATTAGTTTTGGTTTTGTTTACCTTGTTTTTTTAGTTCAGCCATCCCCGGCCGGGGGTGTGCTGGATTCTTATTCCTTGATCAGTGTTCTCTTTTGCTCTGCTTTCAGAATATTCTGAGTGCTGATATAGGGTTTGAAGTCTAGTGACTTCAGGGTCCTTTTTGCTTATCAGTTGTGTTGGTAATATTTTTAGCAGGGTTTTCTCGGATTGCAGACAGCAGCTTTTCTGTCCTGTCCTTTTTAGTTAGCTTGGGCCCCATCGTTTGCTCAACCTATCTTTCTATCTGTGTTAGTGTTTTCATCTTATTTCACCGTCATTATATGTTGGGGGCTGCCTATTGCTTTGGGGTCTGCTCTGGGGCAGTCAGTTTTTCGCTTTTCTCTCTTTAGGCTTATTTAGATCTCTGGCTGTGACGAGGTGTCTAGGATCACCGTAGGAACACTCCATGGCTACTACTAGTTGTGTGATAGGATTAGGGGTCTGCAATCCGCTAGTTTCCAACCTCTCTGATTTTCTGGGCTGAGCTTGTGTTTTGTTTTTTCCTCCTCGGTGACTCAATCATAACAGTGGTCCCTGGCTTTGTAACACGAGAGGTGCTGGGGAGGTGGGTGGAGTTAGATATAAGAGAGGGAAGGTGTAGGATTTCAGGTCAGTCTGACAGAAGGTCAGTCTGGGGTGAGTCCCAGAGAGAGAGCAGGCTGACAGCAGGTCAGCCTGAGAGGAGCTCAAGGCGGAGGAAGGTAGTCAGTCAGGAGAGGCTGAGGACTGGTCTTAGAGGAACGAGCTCCTCAGGGAAGGAAGAGGAGAAAGAGACGTAGACTGAAGACTACAGATTCCATAAGAGAGATAGAACAGATCGGAACGAAGAATAGAAGGACGGTGGGAAGCAGGTTGAGAGAGAGAACCCTTCCAGTCCAGAGAGCGCAAAGGCCAGGGCCCGGTCCCCAAGGTTGATTGGAACTTTATGTCCAGCAGACACCGGAGGGGTAGTGAGCCGCTAACGCCTTGCTCCCATCATAGACTTGGGACACAACAGCAACTGAATAGAGAGCCGTGACGCAGAGTGGAGTCCCCGAAGCAGGCTACAGCTGTCTGTCATACAAGTAAAAACTAGGAACACCTAGAGAGAGGCATTCCAGGGTAACTAAGTACTGGAGTGCTTCGCACCTAAAGGCACATTGGAGGAGTCGTTCAGTAAGGTACATGTTGGCGGAGTGTGGAGGGGAGAATCCTATCCTGCCTGGAGGTTGGCTGGAGCCCTGACCTGGAGAACACAGTATGGAGGCAGGCAGTTGTGTGAACTGCAAACAGTGAGTAAAGCTTTGGAACCGCATACTCTGGTGTCCTCCAGTTATTCCAGCACCACTACACCTGGGTACCAGCCTCCATACCATTCTGCGCCTCTCCTCATCCATTGCACCTACACTGCCCTGGGACTACAGCTCCACCTGTGGGGAGCTATACCATCTCTGCTGCACCACACCATCAGTCCCAGTGGATCTGCATGCAGCATTGGCTTACCACCTTACTTGCCAAACACCACGGGTGGCGTCACGAACTATTCATATAAACTTTAACACCATTAATATCACCGCCATTGATATTGGGCGCCCAGGGCCACGGACCGGGTCACCGCTGCTGTGACACATTCCCGCCTTGACACCGGCCCGGTACCGAGTACCCCGCTGCCCTGAGTGTGCGAGGGCGACCCATACGGATCCAGGAAATATTTTTTGTCATAGGTAAAACCAGATTTCACTATCACTGACAAAAGGCACAATTGGAAAAAAATAGAAAATCACAAAGTTTCATTATAGGTGGGGAAATAACTGTTATTGCCAATAACTCTGAACAAAGAAAATGTAGCTTTCAGGATCCAGCCTTGATCAATTTCAGATGCCCGGGTGGTATTTACAAACATCAACATAAAATGACCCTAAAAGTCAGGCACATTAGTAATATACATAAGTAAAGTCTTTATTGTCCTAGCACGTTGAAGAGATTATTTCTATAATCAAGAAGTCTGCAAACAAAATAGCAAGTTCATATTAGTCAAAACACTCTATCTGCCGGTGATGGCATTGCATTGCCGAAGTGATTTCCTAGGTACATTTTATACTTTCTTGCCATGTCTTAAACTTAATGTGTTAGCATTAATGCAAATGAAAATGCACTTAATTCTCTAGCACTAACTACACAACATTAGAGAGCAGCTCAATAAAGCAAACTGTAGGGAAAATAGCAAGTTTGCATATTAACAGGCAATTTCTGAGCTCAGCACACTGGCACATAATAGGGCATGTTGGCAGCCTGTGAAACTAAACCTTGCTTGCTGCTGTATTCTGGCCTGGATTTGACGTGCAGTGTTGATGAAGACTGTTAATGTCCTAATTTTGTGGACATTAGTAAATGAAAGCGATTTTGTGTTTTAGTGGGAGTGATATTTCCTGGGGATTTAGAAATGCTATTTATAGTTCTGTCCCTCCAGCAAAACGCATAATTCACCATATTTTCTCCCCGAAGGAATCAAAGCAACTCAAGGCTTCATCTATGCATGCTTAGCTAACCATCAAGTATCTGAGAAGATAATTATTTCAATTGCTGTCACTTTCACAATGTTTATAACATGGAGTACTAAAAAAAATAATTTTCCAACATAGTTCTAGAGCAGCGATTCCCAAACCACATCCTCATGGCCCCCCAACACATCATGTTTTCGGGATTTCCTTAGTATTGCATTGAGAGAACATGTAGCTGTCACGCCGGAGCAAGGAAATGCCCCTTGTGCGGTGCAAAAGAGAGGAAATACATGGGAACAAGGTAAAGGGAGCCCTGACGATAGGGAGTGGAGGGAGAACTATGAACACTCACCTGAGACTGCGCCTTGCGCTCCCTATCGTCTCTAGGTGGGTCCATCCCCCAGTGCACGTTCACGTACCTAAGCCCTGAGCTAACCCTGACTAATGAGTAGGGCAGCAAGACACCGGTCTCACTACTAAAGAAAGCAAACACAGGGAGGGAGACAAACAGGGAGAAATCAAATAACAAATGGAACTCCACAGCTTTAACTGGAGAAACATCTCCAGGGAGGTCAGCATAGAAAACCTATAGCTGGGATAGTAGAGAGCTAGGAGTGAGTTTAAATAATGGAAGGCAGTCCCATCAGGATCACATAAGGAACTCAACCCCTTCACCACTAAGTGAAAATCAATTCGCGCCACAAGTTAATCGTCAAGTGGACTCCAAAGAGGACCTTGCCATCTGCCAATCACTGTGACCTTCTGATCCCAAATTCCCCAAAGGTCTCAGCAGGACAAGGTACATTTATGACAGGAGCAGTTTGTGATACCTTAATAATAATTCCAACACTGTTCTAAAACATGTGTGACATTGCTCAATCCATTCTCTATGATATTGCCGGGAAAAGAGCACTATAGGCTTACTACAGCAATTCCATACAAAACAAATGGCATGCATGCTTTTCTGAACCCTCTTCCCTGGATCAGAGATAAGTATCTTTCACTATTGTTAGTAACCATTTAATAAGCAATACCAGTCAAAAGCCGTGGATTAGGTACAGCCTCTGAAAAAATCTGAAAAAACAAACCCTTCTTACTAATCCTGTCCAACCCTTTTAGGGTCATTTCACCATAGAGTTTTTCTTGCTGCGTTTTCCTTTTTTTTAATGGCAGCTATATATTAGTCCGATATCAATAGGGAAATATTACATACTACAAAGACTGTATTTTCCATGAGACCTCTTTATAGGAGTTTAACGGCTATGTTCACCTTTGCTTCCTAAATGCAAAGTTAAGCAGCTTTCTAAATAATTTTCATTAGAACAAAAACTCTAGCATCTTGCTGCTCCAGAGTGTCTGTATATCCTTTATCTAGCTGAGTTTTTAAAAAAAAAAGTTTCAAATCCATCAGAGCTACTGCTCCTGGCTCCGACAGCTCTGTGCTCTTGCTTCTCTTCACTCAGTGTTAAAGATAGAAAACAGACTATAGAAAATGAGGACAGCACATGGAGAGGAAATTAGTGCAGTATTGGAGCTGTGCTGATACATGAAAGCAAGAGAAAGAAGCAGAATCCTGGAAACATGCAGGGCTCACATGCAGGCCATTCTAATGTGAGAGACAATCCTACAAGAGAAAAATCTGAAACTCAGATCAGACAGCAACCTGCATATCAGGGGATCTGAAAATGAATAAAGGAATGAAGATTGGTCACAATAATTGTTTGTGAAGTTAGCCTTAACACAGATTCAGTTAGACAAAATACAAATATGAATAGAACTGTAAAGGCATTGTGCTCCAACATCTCTTCCAGTGGCAGAAATATATGTGTAGCTGAACTTTGCACAAAAGGTAAAAAGAGCCTCCCACCATGTTCAAAATGACGAAGCTTCCGAATGTCTCTCAGACCACCACAATTTAACTTGCACATATCTTGGGTGAAAGTATTGTGACCTTTGCCTCCAGGTCAACATAGCCATTTCCAGGATGGTATTACAGATATTAGGCAGGGCTAATAGGACATTATTATCAGTAATCTTCTCCTCTCTTTGCCTTTTCACCAGTATTCATTGCTGTGAACCTCAATAATCCATGTACGACCTCACTAACTAGCCATTTATCTTGCCTACATTTTTTGTATATATATTCAGTTGTTTAAATACTTGGGGTATTTATTTTTTTCAAAAAGGATAAATTAAGGTAATAGGGATATTTTGCTTAAAGGGAATGTCAGTAGGATCAACCCTCCTAAGCCGTCTATATGGGCATTTAGATCAAAGGAAGCTGAATAAAATTCCTCGACATCATAGTCCTGACCAGCTCTTTTACATATAGGAAAATCCAGATTTCTCTGGAATAAGACATTTGATCACAGTTATAAAGGAATCCTTTTATTCAGCTTCTTATGACCTACATGCCCATATAGACGACTTAGGAGGGTTGATCCTACTGACAGATTTCATTTAATTCTTCTCTGTACCCTGCTATGAAGGTTTTTCCATTGACAGAAGGACCAATGTTGTATGAATTTATCTGTCAGACACGTCTGAAGCAAAAGCCATTCTGGTTCCTCCATCTGCACACACTGAGCAACATACATGTTTGTGTTTCCCTTCAGATGAAAATCTGGATAATCTTTTCTTAGAGCTCTATAGTGCTGCTCCTTTTATATTCTTCCTGAAAATGTGTCTGAACTGACAACTGGTTGTTAAGGGGGTTTTACACATAGCAATATCTCTAAAGCATCACCGATTTGGTGACGTAGCACCAAATACCTCCGACCGGCTCCCCCGCTGTCTGTCGGAGATCGCGCAGCTCCATTTCTTGTTGGGCGCTTCCTGCTGGGCTTCCTGTGGCGCCGACGAGCGACGTGTGGAGCCGGGCGGAAGGACTTCAGGATCGCCGCGTCTGAAAGGTAAGTATCGTCCGCTGTATCGTTGGTGCATCGCTGTGAGATCTGCCTGTGTGGCAGCTCACTAGCGCTCATTTAGCAATGCACCAGCGATCCTGACCGGGTCGTATCGTGGTTGGGATCGCTGGTGCATCGCTAAATGTAAAAGAGTCTTTACTCATCTTCATTTAAATGGCACTGTCATGTGGTACACATCCCTAACTTGTAATGTGCAGTTGCCAATTAAATGCACAGAACTATAGGAGGAATTACAAAGAAAAGACATAATGCAGGGTGCTAAGAATATTCAGAACTGCTACTTAATGAAGAAGTAAATTATTTTAGTCAATTTGAGAGTTGATGGGTTAATTAACCAGTCAATCCTTCCCAACCTATTCTTAGCCTTTTACTCCTAATTTTCCATTTATCCCAATCCCTTCTACACTGTAGTTCCAATGTAAAGCCAGGCATGTAACTGAAGGATAGACCGACGGCTGCTTAACAGTACTCGTGGTTTTCAGTCTACTACTTCCTCCTATTGACACAGTACTTACAGAGATCTAGTCTAGAATGACAGTTGACGATCCTTCACCTCAACCTCTGTGGAGGAAAAGTGGTCTTTTTTAAATCTAAAAAAAAAAAACACTCTAAATTGCGGGCCACTAGTTGTCTCCCTTCTGTATAGCTTGCTGTTCACAGCCTGTTGTCAAGAGTAATCCGGCTCTAGTAGCAGACATGTTGAGACAGATTAGAGGAAGTGGTGTAGGTCTTTGTCTATCTCTGCTCCTCCCCTGTCAGTCAAACTCCATACAGCATAACCAAGGGTCATACTTTCAGTTTGGGAAAGTCAAGCCATTGGACAGTGCGAGACCAAATGCATGCTGGGACGTAAGGAAAAGGGATTTGTAGTGGCTATATAGCTGGAAAAATGCTGATGAAGAGGAACTGCTACTCAACAAGAGTGAATGGCAAAATACAGAGAATCATGGCAGTTCTTGGAGATATTATACTGCTTTGTATACCAAGCCTTCAGGTTTTACATGAAAGGAGAAGTGAGCCTCATGTCTACATGTATAACATTTTTAGAAAAAACTTCTGGCATGACGTGTATCAATAAGTCACATTTCATTGTCCTTAACCCCCCTTTGATTGGCTTCAACAGACAGTACTGACAGTACAATGCTCCAATGACATTTTTTTAATGCAGAATACATGAAATAGTCTTCATTTCCTTTATTAGTTGTACACATACTTCTGTTGGCAATATTAACATAAGTTTTCTTAGGTACCATGTTACTAGTAAACACTGCTTTTCCAAGCTTGGCTAGACAACCTGTGGCTCCCCGTTTCTGTAGACCTGTCAGTCTGTGCAAGCACTGCCATCCAGTAGACATATCATATAGTGGTAAATATACATGTAAGGCAATAATGACAATGGCTATATTCTCTGTCTATTGTTATTTTGTGCTCTGATTAGCAGCTTGCATAAATGACAGCATCTGGCACATCCTGCTGCTCATACGTAACAAAACTACAATATTCCCTACATATATTAGAGTGTACATGAAGGGTGTTCCTCGTTTTACAAAGTATAAAAACAAAAACTTAAGACGTAACTGTTAAATATCTAACGGGCTAACAATGGTGAAATCTGAATCTTTGCTGTTGTTACTGCTGTCATCATCTGGGCTGGAGCTAAGTATACTCGAAGGTGTGTTTCCACCCAAGAGCGGGTCCGCGAAGGTCAGTGTATGCGGTGAAGGCTCTTTCTTCTCTTCTGCACCGTTGTGTTTCTGCAATGTAACTTTTGGCTGTAAGTCTTGGTCATAGCCCATGCTGTCATCTTCCTTCCGGATCAGAATATAGTCTTCTGTGTGCCGAGACGCTCCATTTTCAGACAAGACATCTTCAACCTAGGAGAAATATGCAATTATGGTTAACAAGTTGTACAGTTTTTCAGATTTTATCCTTTATTGTATACACGGCTTTCAAATGACTATGCCAATTGGATTTAAATGTCATAAAGATTTAATTTTTAGTTTTTCAAATAAACTGACGGATGGTATTGTGTCTCAGAACTCTTTGGATCACTGAAATCAATCTCAAACACTTGTGATAATTAGTTTGCCAGGTGAGCCCAATTATAGGAAAACTACTTAAGGAAAATATTTCACTTTATTAAGCAGGACCCAGCTTTCAAGCAATATGGGGAAGAAAAATGATCTCTCTTCTGATGAAAAGCATCAAATAGTGCAATGCCTTAGAAAAAGTATGACATTATTAGATATTTCACAAAAACTTAAGGGTGATCATAGTACTCTGAAAATATTTGTGGCTGATGTAGAGCACAAACGGGTTTGTGCAGATAAAGGCATAATGAGGAAGGTTTCTTCTAGACAAATTCATTGGATTAGAAAAACAACTGCTAAAATACCATTACAAAGCAGTAAACAGGTATTTGAAGCTGCTGGAGCCTCTTGAATTCCACAAACCTTACGGTATAGGATCCTCCAGATGTTTGCAGTTGTGCATAAATCTACTTTTCATCCACCCCTAATAATAATTTTTATTTATATAGCGCCAACCAATTTCATGGCACTTTACAATGAAGTAGGGACATGTATAGACAATAAAAACAATACAATGTAACATTTCAACAGTTACAGGAGGAATGAGGGCCCTGCTCGCAAGTTTACAATCTATAAGAAACAGTGTTCACAAGTATAAACGAATGCAGTGGGCCAAGACATACATGAAGACTAATTTTAAAACAGTTTTGGTGGCTGTGCAATCCTGGTTGGACAAGATGGATGAAGTAGTGGATAGTTGGTGGATGGTCACCATGTCCCAATAAAGCTGCAACATCAGCAAGGAGGTGGCCGAGTCATGTTTTGTGCTGGATTCATGGGGAGAGAGATGGAAGACCCTTTTAGGGTCCCTGAAGGTGCTAAAATGACCTCAGCAAAGTATATAAAGTTTCTGATCGACCACTTTCTTAGATGGTATAAAAAGATGTACCGTGCCATCCATAGAAAAATCATCTTCACTCATGACAATGCACCATCTCATGCTGTAAATAATAACTTTGAGTCATTGACTACATATCAAAATGAGGAAATGGTTGCACTCAACTGGTTTCTGTTATTTGAGTCATTGGCTGCTATGAGAATAAAAGGAAACAAACTGATGGAGTGGCCATCATCCTACCCTAACTTCAACCCTATTGAGAACCATTGGAGTATCTTCTAGCAAAAGATCTACAAGGGTGGGAGGCAGTTCACATCAAAACAGCAGCTCTGGGAAAATATTCTGAAATTCTGCAAAGAGATTCAAGCAGAAATTCACCAAAAACTCACAAATTAAATGGATGCAAGAATTGTGAAGGCAATATCAAAGAAGCGCCCTATGTTAACATGTAACATGGCCTGGTAAGATGTCCTTGATTTAAAAAGCTTTTGATTTTTGTAAATGTGGTCTCTTAATGTTACAAATTCATCAAATGACCATTTTCAGTCCTGTTACAATCTATAAAATGTTTGGAAACTCTGTTGTGCATAATTTGGGACAGTGCATTTTGATTTTTTTTGTTTTAGTTTTGAACAAAAATACTGTTATAATTGTGAAGTTTGTTATATAAAATTTGATTGATACGCTAATGATTGATGATATAAACATTATCCAGACTCATTTGCATTGACCATTTAGGAAAAATTTGAGAAAAATGGCATTTGCATAATAATTTGAAACACAGTATAAAAAAAAGTCTTTGCAAAGTTTCACACCATTTGCACTGTCAGATGGAGATAGACATCCTCTCTCCAACAGCCCTAAGGCAGCATGGTCCACATCCATGGTAGGTATGTCCATGTACTGATAGATCACAAAATGAGCTACAATGCACAAAAATAGAATTTGCGCAATAATTTGGAAGGGGTGTAAAACGGTGAATGATTTTATTTTGCACTAAAAAGTTAGACTGAGAAAAGCTGCCTTGGTGCCCAGAATGGACGCAGATTTTACAGTCTCTTTACTTGGTTGTATAGATAATTTTAAAGGTATACCATTTAAAAACAAAAAAAAGCATAAATTGAGCCTAATCCCTCCAAAAAAGGCACGGTTAGTGGATGTCCCCTTGGGTCCGGCCCTGGTTACAGCAAACAAAGCTGCATTCACCATTCTTCTGCCATTACACACAGTCAATTAGCTTGTTGTCCTAACCTCCTAGCTGAACTCCTAATATGCAGTAGGTCAGACAGCGTTAAGGCCCCGTCACACTAAGCGACTTACCAGCGATCCCGACACCGATATCAAGGTGTCAGGATCGCTAGTAAGTCACTATGTGATCGCTGGTGAGCTGTCACACAGACAGCTTCACCAGCGATCAGCACAGCGATGCCGAGCACCCGGCATCGCTGGCCATCGCTGTAAAAAATAGAATCAAAATAAAAAATATAGTTATTCTCACCTTCCGACGTCCCGTTCAGCCATCCTGCCTCTCTCCACGCTCCGGTCCCAGTGATCCTTTGCGAGAATGACCGCGAGATGTCACGGTCTCGAGGGATAACAAAGTCTCGCGGTCATTCGTGCAAAGGATCACTGGGACCGGAGCGTGGAGAGAGGCAGGATGGCTGAACGGGACGTCGGAAGGTGAGAATAACTATATTTTTTATTTTTTTTATTATTTTTTACACCGGATCGCTGGTCTCCCGCCTGTCACACGCAGCGATGCGTGCTGGCCAGCGGGAGACCAGAGACCAAAGAAATGTCCAGAGGTTTCTTCCAGCGATCAGCGATACCGGCAGGGGAGCCGCTCGCTGATCACTGTCACACACAGCGATCTCGCTGGTGAGATCGCTGTTACGTCACAAAAGTTGTGACTCAGCAGCGATCTCGCTACCGAGATCGCTTTGTGAGACGGGGCCTTTATCTCGTGCACATCTCATTACTGTACAGTGCCTGGGCAAATAACCCAAGAAAGCTCTGTGCCAGTATCAAGCCACCAATGAATGCTAGGAGATTTCAGCTGAAGAGTACAGAACGTTACGTTGAGTGCTAGTCTGAACTAGGATTAGGGTGACCAAGCCTGCTATCTACACACTTCAGTAGGCCGAACATTGATACCTGCGGCTAATATCTATTAATGCAAACTCGTTGCACATTTCTTATAAATTTCATAACATGCGTGGAAAATATCCAACTGAAGAACACATTTTACAACAATGTGCTCTAACTAAAGCCATATTGAGCTCTTTTTTTTACACTTCAACCAGCATATTGCTTTAACATATGCAAGTGTTTACTGGCCACTGGCCAGTTCTTCAATGATGGCTGTGATCCAAGGGTAGATGGAGGACTTGCCCAAAGCATCTGGAAACACACATCTCTAGGATTCAAGGAATCAACAAAAACTCTGATGTGGTTCAGCGGGAAAAGAGAAACTTACAGACAAATGGATCCAAATAGTAGCATTTGATATGTGTTTGTTATGACACAGACTTGTCAGGGGTCAAATACCGAGCTCATGTCAGATTTAGGAAACATACAATGACATGAAGCATGTTTCCAACTAGTCTTCTTGGTTGCTGACTAAATGAATAATGACAGAACATATGAGCAGCAGCTCCCTCACATAATGACCTTACACGTGACACCATATGTCTTTTTGACATGATCTGGTAACAAAATCAAGTACAGGAATAACATATGGAGGCATAGTGTGTTAGGATGCTTAGAAAGGGTTCGGTGTATTTCAGCTACTAAACATTAATCGGATCTCATACAGGTGGATTTCCTGTTTGGGACCCCACAAGCTTGAGCAAAGAGCCCCTAACAAGAAGCGACACATGTAATACTATATGGGAGGCAGATAGTCTTTTTCATCAGGCATCGGATTTTGCCGAGTCGTGGAAATCAGCTTTTATATTACAGGATCTGTCGGAGCCAATAAACTTCCTAATTTATCAATGTATAATCAATCAATCTAGCTAAATATTCAGCAGTTCCCTTCAAATAAAGTAGAATTTTCTTTTTTAGAAAACTGGTTTTCTATACCATGCCCATGTCATGACAGACTGGCTCAAACATTGAGCTTATCTTATGTCACTGTTAGAGCTGAAACATCATATCCATGGGCACTCAATAAAATATAACTTTTTTCCCCACTTTATTTGAATGGAAGGGCTGCCCCTTATTCTTTGTATCTATCTGACAAGGTGACTGTTGTGTAATGCTTTGCTATTGCATTACCTGATGCGACTGTGGCACTTTATGGGTTAAGAACTCTCGCATCTCTCCCTGGTTCATCTGCATGCTGGAGCAGTAATGATCATCAGTGATGGTAATCTCCTCGTTCTCTTCAGCCTCCAGATGACTCTGGTTGAATCGCAGCGATCCTTTCAAAATATCCTTTATCTGAAAATACCAAGATCCTGAATGAGCTGCATCCTGAATTGTCTGCCCAAGTGAGCTTAGTGTTAAAATGCCATTAAATAAGAAAACTGAATATTAATTTAATAAGAATATTTAAATAAATAAGATATTGATCGAATAACTGGTCCAGCTTGGAAATATAACACATCTTTATTAAAGTATGTCAGTACTACACGCCATAATCTGTGATCGACGTAATCGTTCCTATGTAGAGGCATCTTTCGGTAAATACTGAATATATTTTTACTGTTAAGTCAGATGTGTTGATTTTTATTTTCTTTTAAATCAACAATCGTTTTGACATTGCACTACATATAATTGGTGTAAATGTGACAAGCTTAAAGAGCAACTAAACTTTTTTATTTAATCTATCAACTTTTTTTTGTAAAGTTATGAATCTTTGTTACAGTATATACTCCATTACTTTATTTTGCTTCCTTCTATCTTTAACATCAAAAGTGCTGGCTTATCTGCCTTATTTATTTTGTCTTAGTAGCTTATTTTTACTTCAGGTCTAGCAAAGATCCTTTCTCCTGTGTGAGCTTCTCTGCACTCCACCCCCCATGGTCAGACACCAATTACAAACACTATCCTCATAATATGTCATCAATATCTGATCAACTGGGGTCCAAAACCCAGCAACCCCCACTGATCAGCTGCCCTCGGTGCTGGCGACCACCGGTTGGAAATGCTATTCAAATCAATAAGAGGCGGATTTACAGTACCAGCCGAGGCCACCATCAGAAGACGGAGCAGCTCCAAAATTGAGCATTTATGGCCACCGTCGCAAACACTAAGAACAGCTGATCTTCGAGAGTGCCAGGTGTCGGACCCTAACCGATGAAACATTGATGACCTATCCTAAAGATAGGTTGGAAATGCTATTCAAATCAATAAGAGGCGGATTTACAGTACCAGCCGAGGCCACCATCAGAAGACGGAGCAGCTCCAAAATTGAGCATTTATTGCCTGCGTCGCAAACACCGAGAACAGCTGATCTTCGAGAGTGCCAGGTGTCGGACCCTAACCGTTGAAACATTGATGACCTATCCTAAAGATAAAGTAGTGGACAACCTCTTTAAATCAGCTAACAAGACAGCATGAACTAGGCAGACAAGACAGTACTTTCAGTATTGAGTTAAAGATAGAAGGAAACAAACTAAGGTAATGAAGTATACTACAAAGATTTATAACTTTATAAATGCTTATCAATAACTAAATAGAAAAATAGTTACTCTGTAAGGTCTGCTGCAAAAAATACATTTTTACTTTACAATTTGGAAAACAGGATACACTCTAATTATGGGTTTAAATTATGCAGTACATGGACAAACAAGTGTATACGATACCTGTGTGTATATCTCATCATTCCACAAGAAATGGAAGGGTCACCAAATTAAAGACCACCTTAAATCAGTGAATAAAAGCCACTGAAAATATTTTTTTTAAGTAGTGCTCAAGATATATACAGTAAAATTATACAAAGGAAACATATAACGCTGAACTAATGAAAAGAAACAAGGTCATTCTATTAGTTCAGTTCAGTTGGTTGTAGGCAGGTTTACATGGGAAGATAAGGGACGTAACTATAATGGGTACAGTTGTTGCAATCACACCCGGGCACTGGAGACTAGAGGGGCCCAAAAGGTCCCTTTGCCCCATATGAAAAGACTATTACTATTAAAGGTCTGTGGTCATTGGGGGCCCCATTGGAGATTTTGTATTGAGGTACATTAGCTACAAGTTACACCACTGGGAAAGATAATGAAGAACGAGCAGTCTCATGAATGCTTGTTTGCCAATTATTGGCCAGTGTAAATGGGCATTAAAGGGAATCTGTCACCACATGCGACCTATCTAAACTATTAATATGGGCATACAGGTTATAGACTACTGAAAATAGTGATACCTGTAGGTCTCATATCAGAAGTCTTGTTGAGAAATCATCTTTTACTACTTTATGTAAATGAGCTCTCCAGATCTCACTGAAGAGCTGTGTGTGATTATACCGGACACATCTGCAGGTTCCTCTCAGCTTCAGCTTCCAGGCAGACAAGGTTGCAATATGCCAGCAATACAGCAGATCTCAGAGAGAAGCAGAAAATGTGTTTGCAAGAAGACAAATTTAATTTCTCCTGTTATGTTAGTTACTTGTCTCACACTGGTAACTCCACCTTTTATTTAAAATAATCTCTGGAGGCAGAGTTATCTTCCAGGGGCTGACTCTCAAAATGATGAATGGATCGGCAGTGCACATGATCGACCACCGCTCCATTCACATGGTGCTCTTCAGAGTCCTGGTTCTCAGGATCGGTGGACCCAGTGATTGGGAAATTTTCCCCTATCTAATTTTTAGGGGATAACTTCCAAACTTGAGAATACATCTATAACATTATTAAATTTGTAATACACAACTGTTTGAGGCTATAAGACAAGGCTAGACCCAACACACGATCTAGAAAAGATTACACTAAGTCTTTATTCACTCACAATTACTATGGTTGCTCATATTAAAATAATCCTTATCTGCCCTGCCGGTAAGGTGGTCACACAGGAAGACTCATGTCTGTAAAGCGACCGGGGTTATGAGAGAACAATAATGATCTTATATAATGCTATGAAATGCAGCAATACACACCTGTTTCAGCACTGCTAGAGACACCTGGATTTTGTCTTCTCTTTCCAGCTTTTCTTGTAAGACAACATCCTGAATATGTCCTGTTATAGATCAGACAGAATTGTAACAATCAGAATGGAACTTTTATATCCTATCATGCTGCCTTTGTTTAACTGGTAGCAGCTCACAGAAGTAGTTACACACTTTACCAGTAAAATCAGTGTGATAATTACTGATAAAAATACAGAAATCGTAGAAAGGTCAATAAATTATGACACGTAGTGTAGTTACAATGTGTAAATGAACTAATGATTCACCACAAATTGGGCGCCAAACATTTTCATCAGTTACCGACATGGAGAAAAAAACTAACTAAAAACAAAGATATAGGAGAAACCACGGACCTGACTGCAGGAACTTAATATGAACACCAAGAAATGAGGCACAAGACCAATAAACACCAGATTACAGAATCTGACAGCAAAGTCAATTTGTATCTAAGTATTTTAGTCAATAAACTTTAGTATTAGTGCACTGAGCCAGTTTCAACTGTTTTATGAATGTTCGTATAGCATACGATACCAGGCGTACACTTCAGGTCTAAGGATATTAACAATCAAACATAATTATTTCAAAAGGATAAAGCAGGTCTAACACCTATTACACTGGTCTACAGCCCAATTGGTTCAGTCACACAAACAGTTAATCATAAAAAGAACCAGTTAGTCGATTCATGCTGCCCAAACCACAGGCAGCATTGCCTGGCTGCACAACTGCAGCCTGGTATGTTTTCCACTGAAATGTGATGGCATATCAGAGAAAACATACCGTAATTTGGAATCGAGGTAGGGACCATAGGCAGAGAGAAGACTAGTCCAGTGCTGCCCCAGACGGCTTTGGTCTAGTCGATTGAAAGGTCTCCTCCATGTGTGTACTTAGTAAGAGACCTGTCAAGCAAATATAGTGGCACCGGTCAAAGCCATTCAGGAGTCTCATCTCTGCCTATGGATCCCAGCCGAATCTTCAAAATATACCTGGCTATACTATATCATGCAGTAAGACTGTGATTCATGCTGCCAAGGTTTGTACAGCTTGAATTAAGTGACAGATTCCCTGTTATTTTGGCCTGCTGAAAATGATGTTTAAAATTTCGGAGAAGATTGCCTCTTCGTTATTGCATCATCATTATCACATCATCTCAAAGAGACCTATAGAAACTTTAAAGAGAATCTGTCAGCAGGTTTTTGCTACCTCATCTGAGACCACCATAATGCAGGAAGAGAGACCATGATTTCAATGATGTATCACTTAGTTTACTGGGTGCAGCGGTTCTGACACAAGTAGAGCTTTTACATGTATAATGTAGCAGAGCTGAGAAAGCTATCCCCGCCCACACCAGATTCTCTGTATACAATGGCTCTTAACACTGAATTGCTAATCATAGTGGGCGTGGTCGGACTAGCCTGGTCCAGCAAAGATACTCACAAGTGATAAAGCCATCACTGTAAGTAAATAACACACAGAGTAAAAAACCCCCCACATCATTCAACTCTGTGTCTTACTATATCTCCTACTGTCTTCAGATTACATAGCAAAAACATGCTGACAGATTCCCTTTAATACTTTATCAGTCACACAGCATTATTTTTTAGCCTTTTGGATTATTCCTATAAGAATAAATTCAGAGATCTCCCATGCTTGCATTAACAAAGTAGATAATTTCTGACCAATCTCCATATCAATTATTATTTCGGCATAGTGCCTTACAATTATAATTCTCAATAGCATTCAGCTATGTAGTAAACGTAATTATGGCTTCGTCTCTTCTTTGTTGGAAGAAATAACAATGTTTAAATATAATGAATACATTTCTATGCATTTTCTATATGTAGTAGCTGTCTTTTTTTTGGAAGTGCATTGAGCAGCAGGGTGGTGTGCTGGTAAAAGGGAAAAAAAAAATCTCTTTTAAATCTGCCTGAGAGAGTGTGAACGAGCTGAGTATGACCTGAGCGTAAGTGCGAACTGTGTTAAGTGTGTGACTTGTGATTCAGTGACTTTGGATTCAGGGAGTTTCCAAGGGAGGTATTACTGAATTGCTGTTATATTTTATAAATACTTTTTATTTATTTTTGCTAATCTTTTCTGTCTAGTGCAATCCCCATTAGGATGTGCTCCACTATTGCCAATGCCATCCAGTGTACGTCTTGCCGCATGTATGAAATCCTTGAACAGCTGGTCGAGGGTGCATACTGCTGTGCGAGATGTTAGCATGTTGTGCATTTGGAAGCCCAGATAATGGATCTAAATGTGCAGCTGGCAACACTGAGATCCATAGATTATATGGAAAGGAGTCTTCTGCTTGCTGAGCAGACGCTCAATGGGATAGATGTGGGGGGGGGGATGCAAGGTTGGAGCTGCAGGACAATGAAGCAGCTAGCTGGGTGACAGTTAGAAGGCAAGGTAGAGGGAAGAGCACTAGGGAGGCTAGTCCTGATCTGGCACACCCCAATAAGATTGCTAAGTTGGCAGATGAGGGGAGTGTTAGTGCAGGAGTAGCCGGAGGAGTGTCTGCTCCAGTAAGGGGGGAAATAGGAGAGCAGGGAAGGCCAGACAGGTGCTGGTAGTGGGGGACTCAATTGTTAGGGGAACAGATAGGGCAATCTGTCACAAAGACAGGGATCGTCGAACGGTGTGCTGCCTATCTGGCGCTCGAGTCCGACACATCGCTGATCGGGTTGACAGACTACTGGGAGGGGCTGGTGAGGATCCAGCGGTCATGGTGCACATTGGCACAAATGACAAAGTTAGAGGTAGGTGGAAGGTCCTTAAAAATGATTTCAGGGAATTAGACTGCAAGCATAAAGCAAGGACCTCCAAGGTGGTATTTTCGGAAATACTTCCTGTACTACGTGCCACGCCAGAGAGGCAATGGGAGATTAGGGAGGTTAATAAGTGGCTCAGGAATTGGTGTAGGAAGGAGGGGTTTGGGTTCCTGGAGAACTGGGCCGACTTCTCAGTTGGCTACAGGTTCTACGCTAGGGACGGGCTGCACCTCAATGGGGAGGGTGCAACTGTGCTGGGGGAGAAAATGGCTAGAAGGTTGGAGGAGTGTTTAAACTAGGGAAGGAGGAGGGTAGTCCTTTTATAGGAGGGGAAGACAGTGCAGATAGAGACCTGGGCACAAATAATGAAATTGGGGGTGGGGTGGCATGGGGGGGGTGGGGTTAGAACAGTTAAAAATTTAAGAAAGAATAGAGGTACAGAGAGATACATAAAGTGCATGTATACTAATGCCAGAAGCCTCACCAACAAAGTGGAGGAATTTGAGTTAATGTTGTTGGAACATAATTATGACATGGTGGGGATATCTGAGACATGGCTGGACGAGAGCCATAACTGGGCGGTTAATTTACAGGGCTATAGTCTGTTCAGAAATGACTGTACAAATAAGCGAGGGGGAGGCGTGTGTTTATTTGTAAAATCATCCTTAAAACCCATCCTGCGTGATAATATATATGAATCTAATGAAAATGTAGAGTCCCTGTGGGTGGAGATAAGGGGAGGGGGAAAAATAATAAATTACTGATAGGGGTTTGTTATAAGTCTCCAAAAATAATGGAAGCAACGGAGAATATCCTCATCAAGCAAATAGATGAAGCAGCGACTCAAGGAGAAGTCATTATCATGGGGGACTTCAACTACCCTGAAATACATTGGGGAACCGAAACCTGCAGTTCCAGCAAAGGTAATAGGTTTTTGACAACTATGAGAGACAATTACCTTTCACAACTGGTTCAGGACCCAACAAGAGGGGGGGCACTGCTAGACCTAATATTAACCAACAGGCCAGACCGCATATCAAATATAAGGGTTGAGGGTCACATGGGTAATAGTGATCACAAAATAATAAGTTATCAGGTGTCCTTTAATAAGATGTGTAGTAGAGGGGTAACCAGGACACTAAACTTCAGGAAAGCAAATTTCCAACGGATGAGAGATGATCTTGGTGCAATTAACTGGGACGATATCCTGAGACATAAAAATACACAAAGAAAATGGGAGACGTTTATTAGCATCCTGAATAGGACCTGTGCACAATATATACCGTATGGGAATAAACATACTAGAAATAGGAGGAAACCACTATGGTTAAATACAGATGTAGGGGGCGCAATAAGTGACAAAAAGAAAGCATTTAGAGAATTAAAGTAAGTAGGTAGTGATGAGGCATTAAATAAATACAGAAGATTAAATAAATTCTGTAAAAAGCAAATCAAGGCAGCAAAGATTGAGACAGAGAGATTCATTGCCAGAGAAAGTAAAAATAATCCCAAAATATTCTTTAACTACATAAATAGTAAGAAGCTAAAAAATGATATTGTTGGCCCCGTTAAAAATAGTCTGGGTGAAATGGTGGATGAGGAAAAAGCCAATATGCTAAATGACTTTTTTTCAACAGTATTTACACAAGAAAATCCCATGAAGGATAACATGATCAGTGATAAAAATTCTCCATTAAATGTCACCTGTAACCCATGAGGATGTACGGCGGCGTCTAAAAATGAGTAAAATTGACAAATCCCCGGGCCCGGATGGGATACACCCCCGAGTACTGCAGGAATTAATCAGAGTCATAGATAGACCATTATTTTTAATCTTTAAAGATTCCATAATAACATGGTCTGTACCACAGGACTGGCGTATGGCAAATGTGGTGCCAATATTCAAGAAGGGGACAAAAACTGAACTTTGAAATTATAGGCCAGTAAGTTTAACCTCAACTGTGGGTAAAATCCTGGAGGGTTTTCTAAGAGATACTATACTGGAGTATCTGAAGAAGAATAACCTCATGACCCAATATCAACATGGGTTTACAAGGGACCGTTCCTGTCAGACTAATCTGATAAGCTTTTATGAAGAGGTAAGTTCCGGACTGGACCAAGGGAAAGCAGTGGACGTGGTGTACATGGACTTTTCAAAAGCTTTTGATACGGTGCCCCTCAAAAGGTTGATATATAAAATGAGAACAATGGGGATAGGGGAAAATGTGTAGGTGGGTTAAGAGCTGGCTCAGGGATAGGAAACAAAGGGTGGTTATTAATGGAGCACACTTGGACTGGGTCACGGTTAGCAGTGGGGTACTACAGGGGTCAGTTTTGGGCCCGCTTCTTTTTAACATATTTATTAATGACCTTGTAGGGGGCATAGAGTAGAAATTCAATATTTGCAGATGATACTAAAACTATGCAGGCTAATCAATACATAGGAGGACAATTTTATATTACAGGAGGATTTATGTAAACTAGAAGCTTGGGCTGATAAATGGCAAATGAGCTTTAATGGGGATAAATGTAAGGTCATGCACTTGGGTAGAACGAACAAGATGTATAATTATGTGCTTAATTATAAATAACTGGGCAAAACTGTCACTGAAAAAGACCTGGGTGTATGGGTGGTCGACAAACTCACATTTAGTGGCCAGTGTCAGGCAGCTGCTGCAAAGGCAAATAAAATAATGGGATGCATTAAAAGAGGCATAGATGCTCAGGAGGAGAACATAATTTTACCTCTATATAAGTCACTAGTGCGACCACACTTAGAATACTGCGTACAGTTCTGGTCTCCGGTGTATAAGAAAGACATAGCTGAACTGGAGCGGGTGCAGAGAAGAGTGACCAAGGTTATTAGGGAACTAGGGGGTCTGCAATACCAAGGCAGGTTATTACACTTGGAGCTATTTAGTTTGGAAAATCGAAGGCTTAGGGGTGATCTTATTACAATGTATAAATATATGCGAGGACAGTACAAAGACCTTTCTAATGATCTTTTTACTCTTAGACCTGTGACGGGGACAAGGGAGCATCCTCTATGTCTGGAGGAAAGAAGGTTTAAGCATACTCACAGACGCGGATTCTTTACTGTAAGAGCAGTGAGACTTTGGAACTCTCTGACATATGATGTTTTAATGATTGATTCCCTACTAAGATTTAAGAAGGGACTGGATGCCTTTCTTGAAAAGCATAATATTACAGGGTATATACACTAGTTTCCTTAATATTGCGTTGATCCAGGGAGCTAGTCTGATTGCCGTATGTGGAGTCGGGAAGGAATTTTTTTCCCCAATGTGAAGCTCACTGTTTGCCACAGGGGTTGTTTTTGCCTTCCTCTGGATCAACATGTTAGGGCAAGTTAGGATAGGATATGAGTTGAACTAGATGGACTTAAAGTCTTCCTTCAACCTTAATAACTATGTTACTATGTAGTTGATATAGAAACAAGAGCCCAATGACAGTTTTTATTGTGATATTTGAATCCAGCACATCAAAATCATTAAGACTTTTCATTTCTAAAACAGCTTTTGAAAATATATTGATCAGTCTTATCTACCAAAGATTACATATTGACTGGGAAGATTTTAATCCAGTCCAATCTTTCTGCTGGTCTCTTCTGCCTTCCCCTACCTTCAGTTATTGCCAAATTATCTATATTGACATATACAGATGTATCCTTCCTTCACTTTCATCTTGGCTCAACCTATCCCAAGATGATACAAGATTTCCAGCTTTGAAAAAATACCTGATTTTACAATACCATGTGAGGAGACGTTGGGGATATTTGTGGCTGTGTGTAGAAAACTACTGATGAACTGCAGCTTCTTCAGAGATTTGCCAGTTATGTTATGATAATGCACTCAATTTATAAAAAAACCTGGAGTCCTTAACAAAACTTTGAAATGTAATGGTGGACACATTTGTATAAAGTGGCTGTTGTCAATTTTCTGCAGCAGTAAGGAGAAAACCCAGTGGGGTGTATAACATGAACAGGATGTCCACCTGACATTTTTTCAAAATAACGCACATGTACGTCAGTGATGGAGTCAAAGTGTGCGAAGGGGGCTGAGGAGCTTCACAGTCCATACGAGGTAGATGACGGTTATGTTACATAGCAGGCATCTGTCGACAACAACAGTAGCCGAAGCTGAGATCCAATGACTGCTGTTAACCATTTAGATGCAGCTGATAATCACTAACAGTGTATGTAAATCTAGCTTCCATCAGCTCCTCACTATGCACCGAAAGTTTACCATGGCACCCAAGGGACTGCTGAAGGCCACCATCACTGTCATCTTGGCACTCCTATGAATGTCAGCCACAGGCTGGTCTTCATAGAAGACAGTGATTTCCACTGCATTCTGCAATACTATAGTATTTCGATATACAGTATAAGCGATTGGACAACCGTCGGTTGAAATTCTTTAAGAGAACTGAAAAATAAAATACAAATTGTTTAAACAAAGTTATAAAAAATATAAAATTTGGAATTACCCAATCAAGGAATTATAAAATGAAAATATGTAAACCCATTTGGTATTGTCCAAAAAAAGTCAAATCAAAATATAAAATAATTTAACTCATATGGTAAATGCAGTAGAAAGAAAAAGAAACACAAGAATTACGAATTTTCAGACATCAAACCTTCCCCAAAAATGCAATAAAAACCAAGCAAAATGTCATACGTACCCCAAATGCGTATCAATAAAACCGTGAGCTCAACCATGTTAAAAACAAGTATTCATGCAGCTCAAATAACTAAAAAATTCAAAAAACCATCCCAGGAATTTAGAAAATGGTGAAAGAAACCCTTTTTTTTTTTACAAACTTGATTTTTTTTCACCACTTATACAAAAACAAAACCTGTGCAAGTTTGGTATCGCTATAACCAGAGTGACCTGGAGAATCAGCTTTCCAGGTTATTTTTACAATAATAGTGTAAAAACAAAATACAATTGCACTTTTTTCATCTTTCTAGCCCACTTGATTTTTTTTTCCATTTTTTAACACATTGAATGGATCATCTCAATCAAAAGTTCAACTCTTACTGCAAAAATAGCCAATCATACTGCAATAATGACATTGGCTGTACATTTGGGATCATTGCTCTGCTGCAGAATAAATTTAGAGCCAATCACATGCTTCCCTGATGGTATTGCATGATGGTATCTGCCTGTATTTTCCAGCACTGAAGACACAAAGAAATTGGCAACAATGAGATCCATTGATGCAAGGATCGGTCAAGTAAACTTATTGCAGCAGATGAGAGACATGTCGTGTATACAGTGGGTGAAATTAAGTATTGAACCTGTCACAAGTACGGTAAATATATTTCCAAAGGTTATCAACCTAAAAATCCGTGGCCAGACGGATAAACCTCTCAAGCCTCAAACTACAACCAAAAAACAAAGAACCTCAATACCCAGTTGAAGGGTCATAGCAATATTCATCATGCAATAGATCACCATGTAATAGATAGTACAGTGACTAAAGGGTGGACTAAATTGTCACAAAATATAGAGGTTTAATTAAATGATATCAATTTTATTTAACATATATAAATTTAATCAAGACATACAAGGTGCTTTATGGTGAGGTAGATATAACAATAGCAGCTGAAGGATAATGGCAAAATACATAGATAACAAATATGGTGCCAGACAGAAAAAACATCTCAGGATAGGATTCTGCATGAGATCATGATATTAATAAAAAGGTTCAGATTACACAAATGGTGCTGTAATAGCAATAGCTCAAAGCCTACACAAAATACATCATAACCGGCGTCATGTAATGCATAAATAGCCGGTTTGTCATAGGCAGTGTTATCTAAGCATGCTCCGAATCCCAGGTTGAATTTCAAGGTACGGGCTGGCTAAGGCTGGTTTCACATTTGCGTTTTTTAGCGCTGGAAAAAAACGCATATGTGCGCATGCGTTTTTTCCCCTATATTTAACATGGGTGCGCATACCTGCGCGCTTGTAAGTGCATGTATGCGATTTTCATGCGCTGCGTTTTTTTGGGGTGTGCGTTTGTATTTTCCAGACGCAGCATGTTGCATTTTTTGGCCCTGCAAAAAAGCGCATGCGCACATATGCGCACGTTTTGCGCTAAAAATGGCCATTATAGCCTATGGATGCGCATATGTGCGCACTGGCATGCTCATGTATGCGTTTTTTTGCATATGCGTTTTTTTTTTTTAACCATGGAATTTAGGGGTTTGGGTTAGAGTTAGGGTTAGTTAAGGGGGTTTAGGGTTAGGGTTGGGGTTTGGGTCAGGGTTAGGGTTAAGTATGGTTTGGTTAAGGGTTAGGGTCAGGGTTAGGGTCAGGATTAGGGTTAAGTATGGTTTGGTTAAGGGTTAGGGTCAGGGTTAGGGTCAGGGTTAGGGTTAAGTATGGTTTTGTTAAGGGTTAGGGTCAGGGTTAGGGTCAGGATTAGGGTTAAGTATGGTTTGGTTAAGGGTTAGGGTCAGGGTTAGGGTTAGGGTCAGGGTTAAGTATGGTTTTGTTAAGGGTTAGGGTCAGGGTTAGGGTCAGGATTAGGGTTAAGTATGGTTTGGTTAAGGGTTAGGGTCAGGGTTAGGGTTAGGGTTAGGGTTAAGTATGGTTTTGTTAAGGGTTAGGGTCAGGGTTAGGGTCAGGATTAGGGTTAAGTATGGTTTGGTTAAGGGTTAGGGTCAGGGTTAGGGTCAGGGTTAAGTATGGTTTTGTTAAGGGTTAGGGTCAGGGTTAGGGTTAGGGTCAGGGTTAGTTAGGGTTTAGGGTTTGGGTTAGGGTTAAGTATGATTTGGTTAAGGGTTAGGGTCAGGGTTAGGGTTAGGGTTAGTAAAGTCATGGTTTGGGTTAGTGTGAGGGGCCACCTAATGTTGGAAAAAAACGCAAACGCGGTAAAAACGCACTAAAAACGCATACAAACGCATAAAAACGCTGCGTTTTTTTCATGCATGCTCATAAAAATGCTTGAAAAAAACGCAGCAGTTGTATGCTTTTGTATGCGTTTTTTCAATGCGTTTTTTTGCGGGAAAAACGCGCTGCAAAAAAAAGCAAGTGTGAAACTAGCCTAAGTCCTATAATTATACTCCTGGTGTGTTCGAGATGTAATAACCAAAGTTTATAGTGGGGGCACAGTCGTAGATATAAATAATCCAGAGGCTCAGATATGAGTCATATATAATATTATCACACTAATGAATCAGAGGGTACTGAAGGATCTAGATATCAACCCACAGAGTTCCCTCGGTTTTGTCACCTCCTGACGAAACCGAGGACGGTGAAACGTTCTCATTATAACACATAATTTATGGACATCAAAGGTTTGAATTCTTTGACTGTGTGGATTGAATGTTTTGTTACCGACAACAGGTGAAAATTTCTAGTGCCAATAGCACCTTCAGATATCTATTTACTTAGAAAATTGAAACAACTATTCCCATAATAGTAGGTATAGGAAGAGATCCCAACAACACAACAATAATAAAACCAATATTTTATTATACACTATTAAAAATACATGTAAAAAAGCAAAATGCCATAGGGGACACCGCAGACCACCACTGGAAGAATATAGTTATGGGGGGAATAAAATACAATGGTGGTACTACAATACCAAAAAATAAATAATAGACTAGCATCTCATGTGATACACAACATCAGCATAATGCATCAATATACTATCTTAATAGGTAATACAGCATTAGTATCTCTGAATATATATATATGGATATAACCAGCAATCTGTCAGTATAAAGATAGTAATAAACAATAAATCCCCTCAAAAATAATCCAGAAATCCCAAATAGCACTGCATGCAAAGGCAGCAGGGCATTACTCCAATGGTAAAAGTAAATTCACTATATGTCTGAGCAAGGTAACTCAGGGATGCATAAAGGAGACATCAGATTTATAACCATAATATCCCCATAATTATATCAACTTCATATAATACCCCAGTTTCACATATACCATATGATAGAAGTACCCAATCTAAATGTGCAGTCTACAAAATATCATGGAGGAATTCATTACCTTCCAGTAGCAGTGCTCGTGGCATCCACTCACCCTGATGCGCGTTTCACCTCCTGCTTCTACCGGGGGCGAATTTCATGAATCTGACCTGTTGGTACCTGAACCGTAATCCTGAAACTGCCTTGTCAGTACCTGAACCTGAATCTGAAACTGCCTTGTTGGTAACCTTGTTGTGAACCTGGGACTTCTTTGTCTGCCCCTGAACCCGAAACTGATCTGTCAGTACCTGAACCTGACACCGCTCTGTCTGTTTTTGAACCTGAAACCGCTCTGTCATTACCTGTACCCATCCTGTCTGTTCCTGAACCTAAATACCTGAACCCGCCTTGTATGTTCCTGAATCTGAATCCGTCTTGTCTGAACCAGTTCCAAAGCCTGTCTTACCGGAACCTATTCTGAGTCCAGAACCCATCTTGTCTGAACCAGCACCTAAACCTGTTACCTGTCTTGTCAGAGATTTCCGCAATCTGTCTAGTCTGAATCAGCACCTGAACCCACGTGTTTCAGCAGGGGTGGGCAATTAATTTTCCCAAGGGGCCACATGAGAAACTGGCACTGCTGTGGAGGGCTGAACCAATCGGCAGAACTTAAAGGGGTGGTCCGAAACCAAAGGTGATTTTCATATTAAATGTTAATATGTTAAATGTAAATATTAAGTGTAATAATCTTATCTTGTTTTCTAATATACTTCAATAAAAAATTCCCTAACGTACCCTCTACATTCTGACTTTATTTCATGGTGGGGAAAGCAGCTGTGGCAGTGACTGCAGCCTCTGCCCCCTGATGATGTCCCATGTGAGTGTCCCAAAATGCACTGGGATTCTCAAAAAAATGTCATTGGAGGTAAAAAAACACAAAAAAAAAACACAAGCAGACAGGAAGTTAGAGTAGAGAGGGAATGATAGACATTTTTAACTGAAATATATTAGAAAAGTGATTAGATTATTGAATTAAATTTAGTATGAAGGTCACCTTTGGTTTCGGATCACCTTTTAATTCTGCATAATATTAATTTTATCCCTTTATAAAGCAGTTGCTTATGTGATGAAGTTTACATGAGCGTATAAAAAAAACATGATTTTCATCCAGAAAAAGATGATTTTCCATCTGTATTGTTATCTGAAAGGCATCCAATTTTATACATCAGAAGTGAATAAAATTTAAAAGAAGAAATACAGTGTCCTGTGTTAGTAATGGAAAGGTATTCGAAAAAATCAGATGCTATATGGATGATTCATATGGTATCCAAGTTTTTTATTTTTGCACACCCATAGACTTCAACAGGCGGAACATTGGAAAAAGTTATTCTCCCACCTCTACTCCACATGCAGAGATCCACATCACATATTGGGCAGGAGGTGACAGGCCGGGGGTGAAAAATCTTTACTGCAGTCTATGGAGTGGATGTGATAAGCCACAGATCACAGGGGGAGCACTATGGGGGACTTAACCCTTACCTCTCCTGCACAGTACATACAACAGCAAAAGCTGGGAGCAAGGAGGGAGGTAAGGGTTAACTCTCACATACAGAGATGAGGAGGCAGCACATCAGAGTACATGGTGTGGCAGAAGAGCAGTTTGGGGAGCACACAGAATATCCCATCTGCAAGCTGCATGTACTGAAGGTGGTGGTGGGGGGGGGGGTACTGGACCCCATATTCAGTAGGAATACTCAGCCCCAGTGTTTTATCTCCTATCAACTGCCAGAATGATCCAGGGAGATTTAGTGGCTACTAATAAGATGTTCTCCCTGAACATATACTACAGCCCCACAACTTTCATTTCACAGTGTGAAGAGAGGCAACGCAGGTGCTGTGACCTGCTTTGCACTGCGCAGCAGACACACCATGCTGCCTCCCAGGTGGTATCTGGGCTCCACTTAGAAGCTACTTGCCCATTATCTAGAGCAGATGGGTGTTGTAGTCCCTGCTTCCCTCCTTCTGTTCTGACCGCTCTGCCTCCTGCACAGGTTTCACCAGCTCTGCAAGCCAGGAACTGAGCAGCCCTGAATCCACCAATGAGAAGATGGGGGCGGGGCTACAATCACTTCTGAGAAAAATCAGACTCATAAATCAGTCCCTCTCCGGCCCTCTGGCTGTGAGTGTGAGTGGGCTGCACAGAAACACTCAGGGGACTGGATGTGGCCCGCGGGTCGCAGTTTGCCCAGGCCTGTGTTTCAGGATCTGCACTGTCTGAACCAGCACCAGTGTCCATCCTGTCAAGTGTTCCTGAACATGCAAGGTCTGAACCAGCATCAGTATCTGATCCTGCCTTGGACTCCAAGTCCGTACCAGCGTTCCTGACCCTTGGGATCAGCTGCTCCAGTATCAGGGACTGTCCTGGAGTGGTTCCTGGAGGCTACCTGCAGCTCAAGCCTAACTCCACCATCAGGGCCTCTAGTGAAAACCAGGGAGCTGCCTAGCCTCGTCCCTCCAGAGTAAGCCAGGCCCGTGGCGCAGAGGGTCCGCAATCCACCAGCATTACAGTTTCTATATTAGAAACTTAAGGGCCCAATCCGTCAAAGCTTGTCAGTATTCTGTTGCAAAAAAAGATTTGAAAAGTTGCATAATTTTGGCGCAACTTGAGGCTGCACTAAAATTTTGCTAATGGTGACATTCTCACAATATTATTATTATTATTAGGCAATAGGGAGACGGACACTTCTAACTTCACACCATTTATTGGCTTACTCAGTTTATACCAATATTTCGATGCAGGTTGGCATATGGTAAGTCACACTTTTTTACTACTTTGATACTTCTTTTATAAATGAGGGACGAGGCTCGTTACCCCGGAGCTTTTATTTTAGTAAATCTCAGCCAGATTATTTATCAGATGCTTCATTAAATGACACAACATAGAGCTATCTTCTGTTAGATGCATTTCTTCCAAGGGAAGAATATCTACCACATATGGCATCAGGAGACGCGCCCTACCGTAGCACACAGAGTCCTTCAGTACAGATTGGAGGAGACTCAAATGGCCTAATGCACAGGGCCTTAAACGCAATGTTTTCTCTAATATTTGTAAACATTCCATTATCTCCAGAGAGGATTTTACGCTTCGGTACAAACCTGGTGGATAATTTTATTTCACTCACTTCTAATGCTCTGTCCAGACTGAAAAATTGGAAAGTTTATACTGTAAATGACTAAGAATCGCCATTGCTGGGTTTCCATAGCAACAACCATTCTTGCTGTTTCCTTACGCTTATCACCGTACACAGCTGGAGTGAAACATGCCGCTGATTGCAGGGCCACTTCTTGTAATGTCACCTTGAAGATTGACTTGATGGTTTAAAGGCAAAGATGGAATCTTATGCAAAGAAAGGTAAATGAATCCTTAGTAGTTAAAGCACTAGGACACTCTGGGCATGCTGCTAGGCTGTGTGATTGCTGGGCTTATTTCTCCATAAGAGAGTCTTCTATTTTTCATATTCTAATGTACTAGGCAGAAGCTGCTGCTCAGCATACCATAGACAGGCCTATAACTGTATATGTGCTAACTACTGATACAATACTATAAAGAATGAAGAAGACGGTTTAATCATCATCTCAGAACGTGATTTAATTTTCTAAATACTTTATTAACCATTAGAAAAACTCCTGGACGATCTGTGGTGCAATGTGGCGTTGGTGGATGGAGCAAGACATGATGTCCCAGGTGTTGATTGGATTCAGGTTTGGGAAACGGGCAGGCCAGTCCATAGCATCAATGCCTTCATCATGAGGAACTGCTGACACACTTCAGCCACATGAGGCCTGGCATTGTCATGCATCAGAAGGAATCCTGGGCCCAGTGCACCTGCATATAGTTTCACAATGGATGTCAGGATCTCATCCCGGGACCTAATGTCAGAGTACCTCTGTCTAGGACATGGAGGGTTGTGCGTCCCACCAAAGAAATGCCTCCCCACACCATTACTGACCCATTGCCAAACTGGTCATGCTGGTGGATTTGACAGACAGCAGAACATTCTCCACACTATTGCCAGACTCTGTCACATGTGCTCAGTGTGAACCAGCTCTCATCCGTGAAGAGCACAGGGCACCAATGTCAAATGTGCCAATCATGGTGTTCTCTGGCAAACGTCAATCACCTTGAAAGGTGTTGGGATGTAAGCATGACACCGATTTGTGGACGTCGGGCCCTCATACCACCCTCATGGAGTCTGTTGCTGTCAGTTTGAGCAGACACATGGATGCTAGTGGCCTGCTATAGGTCAGGTCATTTTGCACTGATCTTCCTGTTCCTTCTTGCACAAAGGAGGAGGTAGTGGTCCTGCTGAACTGTTGTTGCCCTCCTATGTCCCCTTCCCCACATATCCTGGTGTACTAGCCTGTCTTCCTGGTATCTGCTCCATGCTCTGGACACTGTGTTGGCAGACACAGCTACCCTTCTTGCCACAGCTTGTATTGATGTGCCATCCTTGATGAGCTGCATTACCTGAGCAACTTCTGTGGGTTGTACTGTAGACACAGACTCATACTAAGGTACCTCTAGATGCAAGAGCAATGACAAAATGCAAAAGTGACCAAAACAACAGCCAAAAAGGATGAGAACAGAGATATAGTCTGTGGTCACCACCTTCAGAACCACTCCTTTATAGGGGTCATCTTGCAAAGAAATCAAACCAGAAATGTTCATAAATCAAGTTGTGTGTAATAATGAGATATGACACAGGGAAAAGTATTGAACATGCTTACTGAAATGTATTTAATATGTCATACAAAAGCCTTTGTTGGTGATGACAGCTTCAAGACACCTCCAGTATGGAGAAACCAGTCGCATGCATTGCTCAGTAGTGATTTTGGCCCATTTTTCCACTCAAACACACTTTAAATCCTGAAGGTCCCATACGGTCCAAAGAACTCTGAGCTGTAGTTCCTTCCATAAATTTGCTATTGGATTCAGCTCAGGTGATTGGCTGGGCCATTCTAGCAGCTTTACTTTCTTTCTCTGAAACCAACTGAGAATTTCCTTGCTGTTTGGGATCACTGTTTTGTAGAAATGTCCACATCTTCATCATCCTAGTAGATGGCCACAGATTTTTGTCAAGAATGTCTTGGCAGATTTGTCTATTCATCCTTCCTTCAATTACAAGAAGTGTGCCTGTGTCATATGCTGTAAAACAGCCCCACATCATGATGTTCCCACCTCGAAACTTCACTGTTAGTATGGTGTTTTAACATGGTGTATATTATGGCAGCCAAAGAGTTCAATTTTGGCCTCATCTGACCAGACCACATTCTCACTGTATCTCACCGGCTTGTGTAAATGTTGTGAACAAACTTTAAACATGCTTGAACATGCTTTTTATTCACCAAGCCAGTTTTGCATGGTGAGGGTGCATACAGGCCATGGAGGTTGCGATCATTACTTATTGTTTTCTTTGAAACAATTGTACCTGCTGATTCCAGGTCTTTCTGTAGCTCTCCACAGGTGGTCCTTGGCTCTTGGACAACTCTTCTGATAATTCTTTTCACTCCTTTGTCTGAAATCTTGTTGGGAGCACCTGGTAGTGGCTGGTTTATGGTGAAATGATGTTCTTTCCACTTTCGGATTATGGCCCTAACAGTGCTCAGTGGAAGCTTCAGTAGTTTAAAATTTCTTCTGTCAATGAAATCAGTATGTTTTGCAATAATAAGGTTGCAAAGGTCCTGAGACAGCTCACTAGTTTTACCCATCATGACATGTTTCTTGTGTGGCATCTAGGTAATGAGACACCTTTTTATAGGCCATCAGTTGAACCAGCTACTATTTTTCACTAAGTGGCAGAATTGCTTTCTAATGTCTGATGGATTTTAGCTGGTGTCATGACTTTCCATGGCTTCTTGCTTCCAGCACTTTTTCCATGTGTTATTTCTCATTATTACACATAACTTAATTTATAGACATCTATGGTTTGATTTCTTTGCCTGCGTGAAGCTCAATCTCTGACAGGGGCATGAAATACACGGCGGTACAGGGGGTTGTCAAGACCCCCGTGCCTGTCATTATGATTCTCTGTAAAAGCTGGGCCCGTGGTGCTGATAGGCTGGTATGTACAGCACAAGTGATCAGTTGATTGTAGTGTCAAGTCCCCTAAGGGGACTATTATGGTAAATACAATAAAGTACAAAAAATAACCAAGTTTTTAAAAATATGAAAAAAAAAAAAACAGAAGTTCAAATCACCCCCTTTTGTCCCATTAAAAATAAAACAATTAAAAAATACACATATTTGGCATCGCTGTGTTTGTAAAAGTCCGATCTATCAAAATAGTAAGTAAATTAATTTCTTCGGTAAAGAACTTAACGAGAAAATTTACAATGCCAGAATTACTGTTTTTGGCAGCTGCAATATTGCAATAAAATGCAATAAGAGGACATAAAAACATCCTAATTACCCTAAAATGGTGTCAGAAAATACCAGCTCAGGACAGAAAACATAAGTCCTCAAATGGCACCAGATTCTGAAAAAATGTAAACGTTACGGGTCTCGAAAAATAGTGACAAGCAAAAAAATTTTTCCTTCAAATTTCTAAATTTTTTTTTTACTACTTAAATAAAAAAAAAACTACACGTTTAGTACGTGTGTACTCATACTGACCTGGAGAATCATGATTCCAGGTCAACTGTATAATTGCCCTTTTTTTTGCAATTTCAAAGCGCTTGGAATTTTTTTCCTGCTTTCCATTGCATCACCGGGTAAAATGAATGATGTCATTCAAAAGTACAACTCATCACACAAAAAACAAGTCCTCACACAGCTATATGGACGGAAAATTAAAAAAATGATGGCTTTTGGAAGAAGGGAAAAAAATGAAGGGTGAATGCCCGAAGGATGAAAGGGCTAATATGCCGAATAATAGCTTTGTGAAGGTGCCTGGTTGAAGTACTAAAAGCGCAGCACCAGGAAGAAAATGAACTTTGTTTTCTCCCGGGAGCTGCCAGCTTTCAGTCATGCAGGTGTGCCCGAAGCAATAACAGTCAACGGCTATAAGCACACCCCGGCACTGACTCACAGCTGCTCTGCAGTGCACCAGTACAAAGCTGGCTGTCAGTCAGTGCCGGGGCATGCTTATGGCCGGCGCTGTCAGTGCTGTGAGCAGTGACCGTTATTGCTCTGGGCACGGCTGCATGATTGAAAGCTAGTGGCTCCTGGGACTAATAAAGTACATTTTCTCCTGGGTGCTGTACTTTCAGTACTGATTCAGGGTCGGGCATATCTATAATGCTATTAACCTGCAGGTTATCCCCATTTCTGCTGGTTATTAGCGAAGACCATCCTGACAGGTTCCCTTTAAATCTTGTAACAAAATAAGGGAGATTTGTAGTTTGTGGAGTAAAAACCAAACATGACAAGCAAAACATCTTCGTCCCGGGACTATTAGGGACACTTAGTAATTAGGAGGCAATGACAATTACCAAGTAATGAGTGAAGACCATCAGAAGTCGCAAGTGGCTACATTGTTACTATAGTTACCAAGTAATCAGAGATTTCCCTTAATAGGAGCTACATACACATTATGCATCTGCCGCTGAAACAGTATTATCCAGTAACAATAAAAAAAAGATTACAGCAGGAATCTGTATTAGGCTATGTGCACACGCTGCGGATTCTGCTGCGGTTCCGCAGCGGTTTTGGCCCTGCGGAACTGCAGCAGTTCCGCAGACATGGTACAGTACCATGTTACCCTATGGTTTTTAAAAACCGCTGTGCTCACACTGCGGTTTTTTCAGCGCGGTTTTGTTGCGGTTTTTAAACCGCAGCATGTCAATTGTTTCTGCGGATTCCGCTGCGGTTTCACAACTTTAACATAGTAGAGGTGTGAAACCGCAGGGGAAAACCGCAGGCCAAACCGCAGGAAAACCACAGGTCACTTTACCTGCGGTTCCGCGCGGAAAAACCCACAGGTAAATCCGCAGCGTGTGCACATAGCCTTAATGTTGGCACTGTATTTCATTATGAATAAATATGTCAGTTCAGATACAAATGCTGGAAGCAAATATTAAGTAGGCATTGGGTGACCATGAGGACCCTTTATACCAGAAGGCTGGGTCCCTCGTAGCATCGTCACTATGGACCTCCAGCAGTGATACACAGAGCAGTGCTTACCGCTGCGCATATCATTGCTAAAAAAAGGTGTAGGGAAAACCATTCTGTGCGAAAAAGGGTGAAATGCACACCTATAGCCTCAGCATGAATAGATACGCTGCAGATCTGAAACCCACAGCTCCCATCAGTTTACGTTCCATATACATTAGGCTGCCTGGCATGAAATTGCTTAAAAAGTTATGTACTATGCTAGGATGGTAAAACGCAGCAGAACAAGGGTGCGCCAAGGAGCCCTTATTCTCATAGGAAATAAAACAGTTTTTCTGAATTACTAGTGAAATCTACATTGCAGGTAGGATGCGTAAGTCTCCTATGTGTAAATTCCCTTATAGAACTAAATAGAAGTAGTTACAGTCAAACCCCTTTAAATTTTTCACTCTTTTTTTCATTGCACCCATTTGGTAAATTCAAAAATGTTCATTTATTTTCTCATTAATGTACACTCTGCACCCCATCTTGACTGAAAAAAAAAAAGAAATGCAGAAATTTTTGTAAATTTATTAAAAACGAAAAACTGAAATATCACATGGTCATAAGTATTCAGACCATTTGCTCAGTATTGAGTAGAAGCACCCTTTTGAGCCAAATGGCTGCAATGAAACAAAGAGTGAAAAATTTAAAGGGGTCGGAATACTTTCCGTACCCACTGTAAATCGAGTTTCGGTGGTGAGAAAATCCCTTTAAAGTTTAGTTTTAACAAAATTGTATCTGTCATGTAATATGTAAAGGTGAGATGTCATTTTCTAAAGAAAGTTCTCTCTAATTATGCATGGACTAAGGAGCCCAGGAATAGTTCCCATATAGTATGGGGATAGTCAATCACATTATGGGATTATCTCAAATTTACAAACATGAACAGATGTAATGTTCACTGCACCTACTTTATCATAAAAAATGTCCAATATCAATGTAAGTGAGTTATGTTCCCAGTGCTGACTTACAATTAGGTCCATATATATTTTGACAGAGACAACATTTTTCTAATTTTGGTTCTAGACATTACCACAATGAATTTTAAACAAAACAATTCAGATGCAGTTGAAGTTCAGACTTTCAGCTTTCATTTTAGGGTATCCACATTAAAATTGAATAAAGGGTTTAGGAGTTTCAGCTCCTTAACATGTGCCACCCTGTTTTTAAAGGGACCAAAAGTAATTGGACAATTGACTCCAAGGCTATTTCATGGACAGGTGTGGGCAATCCCTTCGTTATGCCATTCTCAATTAAGCAGATAAAAGGCCTGGAGTTGATTTGAGGTGTGGTGCTTGCATTTGGAAGGTTTTGCTGTGAAGGAAACATGCGGTCAAAGGAGCTCTCCATGCAGGTGAAACAAGCCATCCTTAAGCTGCAAAAACAGAAAAAACCCATCCGAGAAATTGCTACAACATTAGGAGTGGCAAAATCTACTGTTTGGTACATCCTGAGAAAGAAAGCACTGGTGAACTCATCAATGCAAAAAGACCTAGGCGCCCACGGAAGACAACAGTGGTGGATGATGGCAGAATAATCTCCATGGTGAAGAGAAACCCCTTCACAACAGCCAACCCAGTGAACAACACTCTCCAGGAGGTAGGCGTATCAATATCCAAATCTACCATAAAGAGAAGACTGCATGAAAGTAAATACAGAGGGTTCACTGCACGGTGCAAGCCACTCATAATCATCAAGAATCAAAAGGCTAGACTGGACTTTGCTAAAAACATCTAAAAAAGCCAGCACAGTTCTGGAAGAACATTCTTTGGACAGATGAAACCAAAATCAACATCTACCAGAATGATGGAAAGAGAAAAGTATGGCGAAGGCGTGGTACAGCTAATGATCCAAAGCTTACCACATCATCTGTAAAACACGGCAGAGGCAGTGTGATGGCTTGGGCATGCATGGCTGATAGTGGCACTGGGTCACTAGTGTTTATTGATGATGTGACACAGGACAGAAGCAGCTGAATGAATTCTGAGGTATTCAGAGCCATTCTGTGTGCTCAGATCCAGCCAAATGCAGCCAAACTGATTGGTCGTCGTTTCATACTACAGATGGACAATGACCCAAAACATAAAGCCAAAGCAACCCAGGAGTTTATTAAAGCAAAGAAGTGGAATATTCTTGAATGGCCAAGTCAGTCTCCTGATCTCAACCCAATTGAGCATGTATTTCACTTGTTAAAGACTAAACTTCAGACAGAAAGGCCCACAAACAAACAGCAACTGAAAACCACCACAGTGAAGGCCTGGCAGAGCATCAAAAAGGAGGAAACACAGCGTCTGGTGATGTCCATGAGTTCAAGACTTCAGGCAGTCATTGCCAACAAAGGGTTTTCAACCAAGTACTAGAAATGAACATTTTATTTACAATTATTTAATCTATCCAATTACTTTTGGTCCCTTTAAAAACAGGGTGGCACATGTTAAGGAGCTGAAACTCCTAAACCCTTCATCCAACTGGAGACAAGTCAGAACTAGAAAGCCATAAACCGTGCTCATACCATCAGCAAATCACTGTGCTACTAATTGAAATGCTTCATGTGGGAAATGTTAGCAACTGCAAAATACGGTATATCACATTGTCATGCAAGTATTATGAAATTTGCTAAGAGGCATTGCTTTGAGAATGGGTTTCATGTAAGACAATTTTTATTTTAAAGAGGTTGCGGTCTTTGGATAAAAGTCTGCAGTCACTCTATGCGACTGCAGGTTTCTGAATTTTTTCATCGTGTGCACCACACAAAGTCATCATTCTCCGATATTGTGGCTGAAAGTGGCCGCAAGTATGGGATTTTCATATTTCCAGCCACATTCAGACTAGACGTGCTCACCTTGCTCACTTCACTTGTATTTCGAGAGTATGGGCACGTCTAGTCGGCACATGACTGCATGTATGCAAAAGTCTAATTCTTGCAGTCACGTGACTGCGGCTCTTGTCAGCAACATCGGAGAATCCTAACAGTGTGTAGTGTCAGAGTGTCTGCAGACTTGCATCAGAAGACCGGACATTCACTTTTAAGGAAAGCTAACCTTTTCAGGAACTGAGATCCATCTGATTCAGTGATGTATTATTTTCCAATCATATGTGCCTTATACTTTGGTTATACACAATATTGATTATATGATAATCATTACAATAATTGTTTGGATATGACGATGAAGCCCAACTTTGAATATCAATCACATACCAGGGCTAAGGAGCTGGAATCAGTTATGGAAGCAGTTGGATTAGAAGCGTACCGACTCCCAGCTCGAGCTTCAAAGTAAAAGTAGGAAACATTATATATACAGTACATGATGGTGATGACAAGCATGAGGTTTCCATTTCACTACAATACATTTGTTATACTTAATCACTATACATGAGCCACTTATAACGGGACGGAGTCTGGGCTGAAGTTGAATAAGGAAAAAGAGTGGATTTGTCCTGGGGCAAGGCGGAACTTGGAATGGGGCCAATGACCTCACTTTATATGTTATGTTGCAAGTGTGCTTCATTGTGTTTGTAAGAAGAATAAAATCTTTTTTGTGATTAAGAAGGCCTCACAGAGCGTAATTATTGGAGGTTGTGCTCCATCTTTCATTTGTTACAGGATCAAGTGGTGAGGAATCACGGAGACAAGTCGAAATGCTGAAAGTGATTAAAGGATGTATCGCCTCTGCTGGAACTCGGGTGGGAGTGTGAATAGTAATCAATCATTTGTTTGTTTCCTTAGAAATAAAGTATTCAAACAATTCCAAAGCCTGGAAACATTATGTATTAAATAGACTTTGTCCCGCCTGGCCAACTTTTTGATGTTGCGGCAAACAGGACTCTGTAGTTGTATTTTTAGCATTTGGGTATATATTTAGCCATTTTTTAAACCTCCCTTTTAGTATATATTTTGTATAAAAGTCACTGACACTCTGCTGCTTTAGAATTGCAGATTCTGAGGGTGTGTGCACACACTGCGGATTTTTTCTGCAGAAAAATCCACATCGCTTGGCAGAAACCGCAGGGTAAAACGTATGCAGTTTTCCCTGCGGACTCCTATACTTTGTCCAGTGGAATTGATGCAGATTCGAGAGAGAGAGATTTATATGTTCTTTCTTCCCGGAACGAAAACTGCAGCTGCGGTTCCACAACAAAAACCGCAACGTGTGCACACACCCTAAACCTCCTCTGACATTAACATTAGAACAAAAAAGGTGAGTTGGGAGTTTCATGGCAGGCGTTTTAATTGCCGATCAGCTGTATGCAAGCTTTACATCACCAAGCATAATTCCAAGCAATAGTCGCAAAGCAGAAGCCACTGGTCTCTGGATCAGGTTTCTCTATCTGGCGGTCTGATGGATGACTCTGTTTATGGCGAATGTCAGGAGAACATTACATGCCTGACTGCACTGTGCTAAATGTAAAGTGTGTTGGAGGAGGGTTAATGCTATGGGGCTGGTTGGTTTTCACGAGTTGGCCATATGGCCATAGCCTCTTATTTTCAGTGGAGGGAAATATTAATACTTCAGAATATCAAGAAATTTTGGACAAGCATATGCTTTCAATTATTTCAGAATAGTTTGGCTAAAGTCCTTTTCTGTTCCATCTTGAAAATGCACAAAACAAAGTCCATATAAACACTAATGGGTGAGTTTGGTGGAGAAGAACTTGACTGGCCACACAGCGCCTTAACCTCAACCCCACTGAACACCTTTAGGAGAAACTAAAATAGATATTGTAGCCAGGCTCTCTCATCCAATATCAGTGTCTGACCTCACATATGATCTTCTGGATTACCACAGATACATGCCATAGTAAAGTCATCTGAATTTGCAAATTTTGGTGGGACCGGCCATTTATTTAATGTATTCAGGGTCTTACAGACTTTCCCCTGACAAATGATGTAGGAGAGAGAATGATCTCTCTGAGAAGATAAGCCACAATCAGAGGTATCTGGTATAGAGGCCTTTTGAACGTGTATAAGGTATGGTCATCTGACAATTTCGGCCTATAGATTCTGGAGATGTACATTTTGAATGTGTGTGATGGTAAAGCCCTCTGTAAATAACTGGCTCACATATTCTGAAGACGACTGAATATGCGACTCTGTAGGTCAGGTTGGATACAACTTACTCATTCCATAAACTGTGAATATTCTCTTTTTGGACGTCTCACATATAAGACCTGGCTTTCTCGCCTAGGTAACAAGCAATAAAATTGTGTCAAGTAAAGTAAAACATTCAGTGCTGAAGAATAAACCATTCCATGAACTGCATTCATATCATCTCGGACTGGGGTGGAACATTCAATGACTTGCCATAATACACTGGATATTTTGTGTTTTCTATAACAACACTTACCAGCACATAAGAACCGTGCAGTACCATTAAAACAAGTTTCCAGAAATGACTCTTAACGAAAGAATGTTGAAAGCAAGATCCCAGTAATGGGGTCACTATGAGAGATATGCTTTTGGTCCATCTCTAGGAAAACGTGTTATTTTATCCTATTTAGAGCAAGAAATGTAATCCCTACCTATTTGTACATCTACTCTCTTTTATGCTAGAAAGAAAGGTGAATCTAAGTGCACAGACTGAAAATGAGAAGTGTTATCTGCTGCGATAAAAAGCGTCCGTAACCAAGCAGCATGTTATTATGTGTCATAGGACTGAGTGAAGAAGGAGAACGGTCAACGCATCCGATCTGTTCTACCGATGAAGACAAACAAGTATTGACTCCTACCAGGAACCCATTTATACTCCATGACATATACAATATTTCCTTTAATTTGGCTCAGTATAGATCTTAATTTTCTCAATCTGAATGGTTCTACTTTTTTAAACATTTTACATATACAAACTATTGGATAAAATGACCTTATGGAAATACTGTATGCATAACATGTGATAAATCATTTATGTCTATAGCACTTTACAATTCAAAGGGTGCATGGATACACATATATTACATATAAACTAACTGCACTACGATGTTGTGTGCTAAGTAAAATTGCATGTTATCCCCTATCCATAGGAGGGAGGCTAAGAAGCTGATTGCTTGGGGTCTACATAATGGAAAACCTTGAGATACCAATGAAGGGGCTCTGCACAGGCCCGTCTTCAGTGCTCTATTCAATTTCTATGGAACTGCCATAAAAAGCGGAGTACATTGCCATGTGATTTCAGACAGTCCCACCAACAATGAAAAGAATGGGGGCCGAGCATGCACATCTTTCCTCTATTCAAGATGGAGCTCTGCAGAGCCCAATTCTCAGGATCCCTGGAGGTACCAGTGATCAAACCAATCAGTATGATAACTCCTATTCTATGGATATTGGATAACTTACATTTTCTTTGGAAAACCTATTTAAGTGGGATTTATTATTATGACAGGTAAGGCTGGCCACACTCATAATACTATTACTAATGGAAGACATGTATGATTATATTGGTTTTTCTTTATGTTTGTCATTTTCTTTAACCCACTAACAGATCTGCCTAACAATGATAAGACATTTAAAAGGAGCACCTGAGGGATTGTTTTTTTTACATCTAATGATTTTGGCCTGTGTATGGTGAAATATATCTGCAATACTACAGTACTGTCAGATTGTCAACCCCCTGACAGATTATATATTTGCTACATGCAGATTATGCCCCCAGTAAAGGTGGCGCCGGCTCCGTGGACTTTCTATTGACCATGCGTGGGTTGATATCTACTCCGGTACATGGACATTTTTTGTACTGTCATGCGCAATGGTTTAATTGCTTTTTACCAGATACTAAGATGGCGCCGGATCCATGAAGTATCTCCCGCGCGGTATGATGCTTACTTCCGGTGATGCGATCTCGCTCTTTTTTTTACTTTTGGACATGCGCATTGTATGGAGTAGGACGCCAATATCGGCGCGCAACTGCATACATAGAATTGGGTGAGTCATGAAAATGATTTGAAATATACAGCTGTGACTAAATTACCAATTAACAGTTGATCTGATACTGTAAAGCACCTTTCATATGTATGTTATTGCAGGGCACTTTCATGCATTTTTGGGACTATGTATGCACTTTATGTATGTCACTTGCTGGTGAGCTGTCATACTTTTTTATATGTAATTATGGTGAAGCACTTTCAATCATCTGTATGTTATAAATAACTGGTTTGCGCACCCATGTTTTACTTGAGAAGAGCTCAGTGTGAGCCGAAACATTGCCGTGATGTGATGGGCTATTAAACAGAAGCACTATTTTTCACCTTGAATGGTGTGCTGCCTCCATTTTTTTGAATCTCTGCATAAGGTTTGGAATATACCTGAGGGGCCTTGCACCCTAAGGCTATGTGCGCACGTAGCGATTCAGAAGCAGAATAAACCTGAGCAGAATCGCACACCCTGCTCCCGGGAAAACGCATGCGTTTTTTTACGCGCTTTTGTAAGCGTTTGTCAAGCGTTTTTGCATGCGTTTTCCTAAGCGTTTTCGCCCATATAATTGATGGTATGCAGAATCGCGTGCGATTCCGCAAAATTCATGAACATGCTGCGTTTTTAATGGTTAAGCGTTTCCGCAGCGGTTAAAAACGCACCACTGGCACAACATGTGCGTTTTTCATTAAAAATCAATTGGATGCTTTTCTTAAGCGCTTCTGCAGCAGAATCGCTTGTCTAAAAGCGCTGCAGAAACGCTTAAAAAACGCTACGTGGGCACACAGCCTAAGGCTGGTTTCACACTTGCGTTTTTTTGCGCTGTTATTTAGCGCTAAATAACGCATGCGTTTTTCCCTATATTTTGCATGGGATGCGCTTATGTGCGCTTACCCATGCGTATGTATGCGTTTTTGTGAGCATGCGTTTTTTTGCAGTGTGCGATCGGGCGCACAAAATGCAACTTGTTGCATTTTTTGTGCGTCCAACTTGCCCCAAAAAAACGCATGCGCACGCTATGCGGTTTTTTACAGCAAGACAACCATTGTAAGTCTATGGGTGCGCATACGTGCGCATTGGTATGCTCATGTATGCGTTTTTTTGCGCATGCATTTTTTTGTTGTACATTGGTTAGACAATGGTTATGGTAAGGGTTAGGGTGAGTTAGGGTTAGTAGAGTCAGGGTTTAGGGTTAGGTTAAGGGTTAGTTAGGGTTTAGGGTTAGGGTTGGGGTTAGGTTAAGGGGTAGGGTTAGGAGTTAGTAGGGTTAGGTTAAGGGTTAGGGGTTAAGGTTAGTTAGGGTTAGGAGTTAGGGTTAGTAGAGTCAGGGTTTAGGGTTAGGGTTAGTACTACTAACCCTAACCCTAATAATATCTTGATTTTTTTGGTGAGGACAATGTTGAAAAAAACACAAACGCACTAAAAACGCACTAAAAACGCATACAAACGCATAAAAAAGCTGCGTTTTTTCCTGCATATGCTTGAAAAAAACACAGCGGTTGTATGCGTTTTTTCCATGCATTTTTGTGCGCAAAAAACGCGCAGCAAAAAAACGCAAGTGTGAAAGTAGCCTCATTGTTATTTTTTGTGCTGCTTTTACTTTTTTGATTTTTCTAAGTTGACACACAGTCATTAGCTGGTAGAGAATTGGTTGTGAAGATTTAAAACTAGGTGAGGAACAGCCAACCGCTGCTAAAGGGGTTAGGTTATGGAAGACAGTTTCACTTAACAGGTCATATACACCATAGCAAGACCCAAGGTAGTTATATTGCATGAGCATGATCTCTCTTAGGGAAATGTTTTAAGATGTACTGTTCAAGCTCTTTTGAAGAAGCACCAAGAAATGGGCAATGTTGAGGACTGTAGACACAGTGGATGGCCAAGGAAACTTAGTGCAGCAAATGACAGAAATCTCATGCTTACACTGACTTCAAAATCAAAAGTTGTCCAGCAGTACCTTTAGCTCAGAACTGACAATGGAACTCAGCTAGACCTATCTACAGTTTTGAGAAGTATATCCAGAAGTGGTCTTTATACAAGAATTGCCACCAAAAAGCCATACCTTTCACAAGGAAACAAGACCAAGAGACTTACGTCCGAAAATTAGCAGCATGTACTCTGGACTAGTGAGCTAAAAGGAGAAATGTTTTGTTGTAATAGGAGACAATGTGTTCACCAAATGGTTGGACAGCAGTACAATAATGTGTGTCTAGGCAATGAGGAAGCATGGTGGAGGTTATTTTCAAGTTTGGGGTTGGCATTTGAGCAAAATGAGAAGAGAATTTAATCAGGATCACTGGTGTCCTCAATACTGAGAGATACAGGCAGACTCTTATCCATAATGCAATATTGTCATGGAGGCGTCTGATTAGCTTCTAAGGCTAAGTGCACACATACTTTTTTGCCCTGCGGATTTTTCCGCGCAGAATTGAAGAAATCCGCAGGTCAAATGACCTGCATTTTTCCTGCGGATTTCTTCCTGTTTTTTTGCGGTTTTTTTTGCAGTTTCTGTGCGATTTTCCCCCTGCGGATTTGGAGAATGGAGCAGGTGGAAAACCGCACAAAAGAAGTGACATGCTGCATATTTTGAACCACAAGAAAACCGCGCGGAAAAATCCGCAGCGTCTGCACAGCGGTTTTTTTTTTCTATTGATTAACATGCTACTGTACATCACAATGAGGATATGCAGCGTTTCTGTGCGGTAAAATCCGCTGCGGATCCGCTGGAAATCTGCATCGTGTGCACATGGCCTTATACTCAGCAGGTCAATGACCGCAATCATGTAGCCAATGTCCTTAAGCGTAAAGAACTAAGTCTCAACGGTTTGCACAAGCCTACATCCACAGAAGATCTGTGGTTAGTTCTGCAAGATGTTTGGAACAACCTCTCTGCCAAGTTTTTGTGGGCAAGTGAAGCTAGAAGAATTGATGCTTTGTTGGGGTATATACACTAGTTTCCTTAATATTGCGTTGATCCAGGGAGCTAGTCTGATTGCCGTATGTGGAGTCGGGAAGGAATTTTTTTCCCCAATGTGAAGCTTACTGATTGCCACATGGGTTTTTTTTGCCTTCCTCTGGATCAACATGTTAGGGCAAGTTAGGATAGGATATGGGTTGAACTAGATGGACTTAAAGTCTCCCTTCAACCTTAATAACTATGTTACTATGTTACTATGTTGTTCTGAAGGCACAGGGTATTCACTGTTCAGACCAACTATTAATTTGATTAGATTTCTATTTTGTTCACTCATTCACATGTGGCCCAAGCTTTACCCTTCCTTAGTGGGCAATAGAGCCACATGACATTGTCTGAAAATCAATAGCAGCAGCCGACAGTACTACAGATATAAGAATGCACGTTCAGAATCCATAGGACCCAATAGGAAAGAAGTATGCCAGAAAATCAAGAAGAACAGCATCCATTATGGCAAAATAAAGAGGCATTTTTGTTTTTTTCACCCGGATTGGATGCTGTTCTTCTTGATTTTCTGACATTGTTTGAAAATCGTCCGTCCCTTGGCGAGCATTGGTGAATCAAGTTTCGGCTGTGTGGTCAGCTATACTACGTGTCATGTCACCCTAATAATTTAAAACTTGTTTGTTGCCCTCCTATTTCCTCTTGTAAACAAGCATCTGCAAGGTGTTAGAAGTGGAGAAAAGAAGAAATACCAGGGATTTCAAAAGCGTTCAACGTTATGATAAAGCAATAGATTGTTATTAGTGGTGAGTGCGTGTGCTCGGATATCATGTTATCTGAGTATGTCGGACGTGCTTGATTAATATGTTCGAGTCCCTGCTGCTGCATGATTTGCGGCTGTTGGACAGCTGCAATACATACGGGGATTGCCTTTTTGTCTAACAGGCGCGAATCATGCAGCCGCGGGCAGTTGAACATAATACTCGAGCACGCCCGATATACTCGAATAAAACCTGAGCATGCTTGCATAACACGATATCTGAGCACGCTCGCTCATCACTTATTGTTTCATGTAAATGCATGGTTTTTTTTTAACAATAAAATTAGCAATAAAGTGAATCAGTGTTTTCTTTTACAATGTTCATGTGTAAAAGTTCCCTTACATTTCTTTATTGTTGTCACTTACAGCTTCCACCTTACATCTCTCCTTCACATACAACCAGTACAAGGAAGCTTTTCAGGCTATTCCCTGATTTGTGCTCTCCCTAAACACTGCACTTACAATATCGATGCAGGTACAGTATAATTGGAAAGTTAATGTCCTTTAAAAGACACCAAGATTTAAGCTCTAGCACTTAAATTGTAGGTGCAGCAAACAAAGTCAAGACAAGCAAAGAAGAAAAACACATAGAAAAGCTACATACCAAACATCATAAGTCATCATAAAGGATCACTATCCATACATAAAGTAGTAAGTAGCAATTAGGTTATTCACTATTGTAAGCAATGCTTGGTTAGCTAATAAAGAAAAAATGTACGTAATGTTTTCAATAGTCTCTTTTAGTCTTTCATCCACACTCGCTCATCAGCAACACATTATCCTGGCTCGTTTACGCCAATGAATAATCCCTCACAAATGCTCAGTCTGGCATATCTAATTTATCTTATTAATTTGCAGCCAAGCTACAGTGTGATGTACAACTCACTTCCACAGTGACAATTAGGCGTTTTTTAAACAAAATAATAAGTAATGCAGACAGGCAGCAAATTACTGCCTATGTGGATCTGACTGTGAAGCGCTACAAGGAATAAGAACACATTCAGTGTTCTCCTCCTTATTTAGTGCAGCCATCCTTCAGTAGAAATATTACCTGAAGTGAGAATGTCATTAGTTGCCATAAAATGTAAGTTACGGAGGATGTACAATTCAGAAATTTGTCATTTCCAATACATCAGAATGCAGTAAGTTCTTTATGGCTTTTGACTCCCTATTATGCCACATTGCTCCAAAACCCCAGTATTCAAAATTAAATGGCCGTTTTCTAACATTGATGTGAGAGATTCTTGGATGATTTCCATGGTAAATGTAAATGGCTGTTTCAGTTCTGCAGAATACGTCTGAAAAAAGGACTTCTAAACATGAAAAACAGTACAATAATCGTCTGTACTAACCTAATATTGCTTCAGGACTACAATAACTTGGCCTGACCATCTCATTCCTTCTTACTGTTACTTACTTCTGCTGTGTTACTGAGCTGTCACAAGTGATCATCTGACCTCCAGTACCTTAATTCTTGCTACAGTCCATTCAAAGCAGAGTACAGAGTTTTCCTCTCTGTGCTTTGAACAGAACATAGCTTGCCAGTCAAGCGCAGTCTGCAAGCAGGAGGCAGGATACAGTCAGCAGGTCTGGAGTAGTGTGCTCCGAACAGTCATGTGACACAGGAATGGCCTGTGATCTGCTGCAAGTTGTGAGTGACTGGGAATGAGTACAAGGAGGGAGAGAAGAAGAAACATAAGTTAGGAAGCAGGCTCCAAGGATTGATCAAGTCTATGATCCACTGGGCCTGTGCGGAGTCAGTATCAGAAACTGTAACAGTATCCGTCTTTGCACAATACAGTTGTGCCCTCCAAATCACACTAGTCACATTTCACTTGAATCATTTGCATTGCGCAGCATTTGTTTTTTTCAGTGCTGGAGTGGTGCTTCTAATGTAAGGTTCCTGTCCCTACACTTGCCCTCTGACGTCTTCATCTTTTTGGCAAAATCAATGGCTTGTCCAAGTTTTGCAAGGATGTGTTGTTTCCTCCAGAGCTGTTGTGAGTTCATTTTCCCCTTCGTCACTGAGGTCTGGTGAACTCCCTATTCTGGTTAAGGAAGGTAATGAGCCTGATTATCAGGCACCTGAGCCTAATGAGGATGACTGGCTGAGTGGAGTCACGGACTGGATATAAGGCTGCCGACGCCCTTCTGCCCTGCGGGTGATTTCTCTGTGGACTTCTAGGACACCAGTCTGATTCCTGCTCCTCTAAAGCTAAGTGTTCTGCTTTGCCTGTTAGCATTTGTGTTTTGCTTTTGTTTTCCTTGCTTTTCTGGATTCTGCCATTCCCTGCTGGGGTGAGCTGAATCTCCTTTTGCCTGTTGCTCTGTCTTCAGAATATTCCTGAGTACTGACATAGCTTTTTTGAAGCCTAGCGTCTTCAGGGCCTTTTTCACTGTCAGTCTGTTGGCTCTTATTTTCATAGGGTTTTTCACGGATTGCAGACAGCAGCCTTCCTGTCCTTTCCTATCTAGTTAGCTTGGCCCCGTCTTTGCTCAGTCTATCTTTCTGTCTGTGTTAGTGTTTTCATCTTGCTTCACCGTCATTATATGTTGGGGGCTGCCTATTGCTTTGGGGTCTGCTCTGGGGCAGTTTAGATTTCCCCTTTCTTTCTTTAGGCCTATTTAATTCTCCGGCTGTGATCGAGGGGTCTAGGGCATCGTAGGAACCCCCCATGGCTACTGCTAGTTGTGTTGATAGGTTCAGGGGTCTGCAATCCGATAGCTGCCAACTTCTCGGGTTTTCTGGACTTAGGTAGCATTTCTGTTTTTGCCTCCTACGGTGACTCAATCATAACACAGAGCTATAGCCTCTCTTTGCTTTGGATCAGTGGTCCCCAACCTTTCTGACCTTGAGAGCCACATTCAGATTAGAGAGAGGGTCGCAAGCCACATTCAGCACTGAGAGAGGGTCGCCAGCCACATCCAGCTCCCACCCCATTCAAAGTACTGTCAACCAAAGCCCCCATTACAGGTATAATGATAACCAAAGCTTTTCAATAGAAATCACTCCAAAGCAGTACACTGAGATTCTGGGAGTTTCCACAATGCCCCAATTCAGTATTCTCCCATGAAGGACTTCAAGAACCTCCTCTAACAGGTTATACCATACCTAAAACATCTCTAAACCCCTAAAACATCTCTAAACCCCTAAGACCAGTATATGTGCATCCAGATCTGCTCTTCTGTGTAGGGCTACTCACAAAATTCACCATTTTGAGATGTACTCTTCATACCTGTGTGCTAGACCTGGACCTAATGCACCAAGCTGACAGACAGTTGCGAGCCACAATTCATGGGATTGCGAGCCACATGTGGCTCCCGACCTACAGGTTGAGGATCCCTGCTTTTGATTATAAATAGTGATGAGCAAGTATACTCGTTGCTCGGGTGTCCTCCGAGTATTTTGGCGTGCTCGGAGATTTAGTTTTTGTCGACACAGCTGCATGATTTGCGGCTGCTGGACAGCCTGAATACATGTGGGGGTTGCCTGTTTGTTAGGGAATCTTCACATGTATTGAGGCTGTCTAGCAGCTGTAAATCATGCAGCTGCGTCGACACAAACTAAATCTCCGAGTACACCAAAATACTCGGGAGGACACCCGAGCATGCTAGGGAAAACGAGTATACTAGCTCATCACTAATTATAAACAAAAGTCCTGAAAAGGGGACCCCCATCTATTAACTCAGAATTTCTTCTAGAGTATTTAATGATGGGCTTTCTAAATCAGGCATCATTTTTGTTCTGCTTTGGCTATACATAAGAACAGAATAATCTGATGACAGATACACTTCAACTTTTATCTGTAATATACGGTATCCAATATTAGAATACTTGAGTCCAAATATATGCGCCATGCATTCAAATCTTTTTCATTTTGATGTAAGAATAATGGATGATAATTGATGTATCTGATGAAAGATATTACAGTAATAATGTAAAACTTTAAATAAAAGACATATTTTTGACCTAAACATCTTTGAAAGTAATAAACATATTATTCCACATTCATTAACTTATGGAAAAGAGACAGGTTTTCGAAATGTGGTGAATTATAATACTACTTACCAAGGTGAGTATTCATTATTTTCGCACAGTACTTGCACATCGCATCTAAGTCATTCAGTTGTCCCTGAAGGAATGAAATCTGCGCCTCCAGATCTTCCTCCTATGAATAAAATTATATCCTTTTTATAACTAATATATTATAAAATTATAATTTAAAGGGAACCTGTCACCAGGTTTGACTAATATGAGATATGGCCACCACCTTTCTGGCCTGATATTCAGCAGTCTATAATGCTGTATATCTGCCCCCAACCAAACCTGTAGGAGAAGAAGAGACCTTTTACTATACTCACCTGTGGGGCGGTCAGGTCCAAGTGGTGTTGCCGGTCTTGGTCCATTGCCTCCTTTCTTCTTGCGATGCCATCCTCTTTCTTGTTTCATGTGGATGATGCTTACGCATCCACAGTCTTCCCGGCATCACGCTCCTGCGCAGGTATACTTCACTGCCCTGACTAAAGCACAGTAAAGTGCGCAGGCGCCAGGAAAGGTCAAAGAGCCCTGGCGCCTGTGCACTGCAGTACTTTACTCTGCCCTAGTCAGGGCAGAGAAGTATGCCTGCAGAGGAGCGCAATGCCGGGAAGACTGTGGATGACGTAGGGACACGTCATCCACATGAAGCAAGAAGGAGGACGGCAACGCAAGACGGGAGGTGCCGGAACAAGACCAGCGACACCTCTCGGACCAGAGAGTTCGGCAGGTGAGTATATTAAAAAGACTTTTTCTTGTCTTGGAGGTTGGGAGCAGATCTACAGCTGTATGTAGAATGCTGGCTATCAGATTTGAAAGGTGGTGGCCATATCTCATATCGGTCAAACTTGGTGACAGGTTCACTTTAATACAAAAACTCAATTAGAATGTATATTAATTTGTATTAGTTCCCTTTCCAGACAGTCATTCAAGGTGATTTGCCCTTTCCCCCAACCCCCTCTAAAAATACAGTAAATACATATTAATATCGCTGACAAACTGGTCTATTAGACAGTTGCCACTGCAACAAAAGATTGCCGTCAACACGCAAAGGATCTAAAATTCCGTCATTACAAAATCTGGTCTAGATCAGAGGTGTTCTTCTAAATAAGGTGGTCTTTTGAAAAGGTTAAACCAAAGATGATCAGAAACTGATGAACAGTTGATACTTTTTTACCATAAGATTCTGAAGGGATAAATTTCAAGGTTGTGACTTTTGCAAGAATTGGTTTAAAAAAATGGCTTTACTCTAATAACTTTTACTACTGTTAAAAAACGTCTGTGTTGCAGGAGAAATGTTGAATAAAAACTGCGTTTTTGCGGCTTTTTTAATGTGCTTTTCCCCATTTATTAGAATGGGTGAAAAATGCTGCAAAAAGGCTGAAGGAATTGACATGCTACAGATTTTAAACTGCTTTAAATCTGCAAGGAAAAAATAAGAAAAGTGCAAGATTTATCAAACATCTTATTCACTTTGCTGCAACAGTAAAACGTTGCGTTTTAGGGTGCAAAAAGGTGACAAGTAAACATACACTATCTTCTAATAATCAAGTATATAACAATTTGTACATTTTAGGTGGAAATCTTCTTTAAATAATTTAGGTTCTAAAATCTACTAAGAATCCCAAAGAATGGAAAGAAACCTTTGGAATGGAAAGAAAGCAACCATGAATCTTCATATAGATGGCATTTAATGCTACATTAGAAGCAAATGTACTACCAGTAAGTTTTGTCTACTGGTGGCTATATGAATATTGTCAGGAACACCAGGAGCACTATAACTGATACATAGTAACATAGTTAGTAAGGTCGAAAAAAGACATTAGTCCATCCAGTTCTGCCTATAAAATTCTGTCAGAATAAATCCCCAGATCTACATCCTTCTAAAGAACCTAGCAATAACTGTAAGATACAATATTGTTACGCTCCAGGAAGACATCCAGGCCTCTCTTGAACCCTTCGACTGAGTTCGCCATCACCACCTCCTCAGGCAGGGAATTCCAGATTCTCACTGCCCTAACAGTAAAGAATCCTCTTCTATGTTGGTGGAAAAACCTTTTCTCCTCCAGATGCAGAGAATGCCCCCTTGTGACCGTCACCTTCCATGGTATAAACAGATCCTCAGAGAGATATTTGTATTGTTACCTTATATACTTATACATGGTTATTAGATCGCCCCTCAGTCGTCTCTTTTCTAGACTAAATAATCCTAATTTTGCTAATCTCTCTGGGTATTGTAGTTTCCCATCCCGTTTATTAATTTTGTTGCCCTCCTTTGTACCCGCTCTAGTTCCATTATATCCTTCCTGAGCACCGGTGCCCAAAACTGTACACAGTACTCCATGTGCGGTCTAACCAGGGATTTGTTCAGAGGCAGTATAATGCTCTCATAAGTTTCAGCTTTGCAATCATACTCCCCCCGGAACCCAAAGACTTTGGTTTCTCGGACGCTGCTCGGCAGGTCATGGGAATAACGCTGCCGGATCGCCAGTTGGCATCATTTATGGTCGGAACTACGACGGTATCTGATCGTCTTCGAACCTCCGACTTTCATTCTTGATAAATGAAAACATTCTTGGCAAATGCTTTCGCTTTGGTTCGTCTTGCGCCGGTCCAAGAATTTCACCTCTAGCGGCGCAATACCTTTACATAAAGGTAATGGAATAACTTACACATTTTGCAATTGGACCCAATAAATTAAAATGAGGCTTTTTGTTTTCTTTTTCCCCTAAGTCTTGGGTTTGCTTAAATGCTGTACATCTAGAATCTATATTCTAGGAAAGCATCCATCTTTCACTTCATTAACTACACTTATTATACTCTATCTAATATGCTAAGTATTGTCATAAAATGCCCCAAATCAGTTTTGGTCTGGTCTTTGGGTTTCAAGTGAAAAAATATGCTTTATTTAGTCAATGATCCAAAAGTTTGTTCTCCTTGTCCTTCATGATATTCCAAAATAAAAAGTCTTTGATAGCTCCAAAGCGCAAGGAAATCAATAATGTTTTTTTTTCTTTACTGAGCAGCTTTTATATCAACAAAAAAAGTTCTGAAAAATAGCACAGCTCAAAATTTCAGATCTTGTTTTTTACAGAAAGTCGATATATTTGAAGTTTATGTGAAACAAGAAGGGTCTACAAACAGATACAATATGATAAAAGAAAAAAAACATCGATACCAGTTTTCCATATGTGTAACATACACCCTGATGTGATGCTGTTGGTCGTTGTTTTTAAGTTACGATGATTCTAGAATTATAAAAATACATTTTTTTAAAATAATTGTCAGGAAATAGCCGGTGGATCACACAGATATCCCACCGCTGCCACCAATTTTTCAGGGAGCAGCCAGGGGATCATGCAGATATCCCACTGCTGTTACTGGTTTGTCACAAACCAGTACTCTGCTCACTCCAATCGTCAGAACAATTATGCAAATTACCAACAATTGATGGACAAGGCCATGACTGCTTTTGCTACTAGGTACGTCACTGTCAAGCTCTGCATATTCCAAGGAAAACTAGCTGCCACCACCAGGCTAATTGGACAACCCTTTAAGGTAGCATACGGCCTTACAAGGCTTCAGGGATGCGGTATATAGAACAAGAGGAACAAAGCTATTACATTTTATATATTTAATCCGAAATGTAGACAGTGTTTTGAAAATATATAAAAAAATTACAAAAGGGGACAACACAATACCATATATACAATTACATAAAATAAAAAGGGATAACAAAAGAAAGGCACTAAACCTGTGCTGGCAGGAATGGTGCAAATCCTTTATGGAGGAAAGCAATCCGATTAGGAAAATGAAACAATCCTACAGTACGCTCTATCTCGCAGCACTGAATAATGATTAAAATTCAGAATCTGCTTTTTTTATTTGATGAAAGTCACCCCCACATACTTACCCCCAGATGGGATTGGTCAGTGGGAAGCAGCTAGGTCCCAAAAAATTACAGTATGAAATCCCCAACCTACAGGATATCTGTCCCCCTGGAGGTCCAAGGGTATTAATGCCATATTTTCCATCATGATTTTAGCTTTCTATAGATAAGATCCATGACATATCCAACTTTGTCCACCTTGCCGATATTAATTCTGGGCTGACCGGCAGGAAGCAGAGTGATGTAAGTCAATGTGTTATGTTTGCCAGAACGCTGAAAATCTGTTTCCTATAATTATAGGATCTATGTCGGTCACAAAATACCCAATATTCATAACTGGGATCAGGCTCCTAAGAATCTGCATGTAGTTCTTTTGAGCATAGGAAGAGTTATCTCCATAGGCATTAATTTTATTGCCTCCCAAGCTATTGTATACTTTCTGGACTTTGTGTCTGCTCTCCATCAGATAAACCCACTTCAATTACCCTTCACATCAGGAGATTGTATCTGAACAAGGGATCATATAACAGTGTTTAGCTCTTGATCTCTCTCCAAGTTATGGATGTAGCCATATATCAATCCTCAATTTTAGGGTATCAATCATTATTAGCTTCCATGTGTCCCACTTGATTTTGCGGCTAATCTGTGCAGCTAGTGAAGAGTTGGGAAAGAATCAGATCTCAACTCTGCAGCTTACAAAATAGTTTTTTCCTATACCCCTACAAAAGCAAAAACAACAGATGAAACTGAAAATGTCCAATAATAATAATTTTATTTAGTAAAGTCTCATAAAAGTAAATATAAAATATCAAGAGGGGAGAGGCCAATGCCATGGAATAGGTACCACTGGGGACAGAAAACTTTATGCCATATATAAATAAATACCACACGAGGTATAAAAGTGCTAGTGCTAAATCAATACAATGGTATGTGGAATAACATGAAAACACAGGTATAATATGAAGGTGCTAATACATAAAATAAGTGCAGCAGAGAACAATGATTAAAGTGCAGTGCAATAAGAGAGCTGTCAAAAGCTCAATTCCAACAAGGTGAGCATATAAATAATGCTGGAAGCAAAAATATATGTGCAAAAATAAGAGCTCCGTGCTATACCTTGTGTGCTGCTGAGGTCCCCAGGATGTGCCAGCCCCGACGCACGTTTCGGCGTACCTTTGTCAGTCTACAAAAAACAGACTACTCAGCTATTCTACCATGCCCCTGAAGAGTCTCTGCTCCTTCTCTGACAAGCAGAACAAAGCGGAGCTCAGCAGCGAACATAGGATTACTATGCACAGAACTTGGAAGGGTGACTGAGAATGTGCACCCACCAATATTGACTTCCATATTGCTATACACTTTGAACACCAATTGGCATGATATTTTGTAACTACATGTCTAACCTCTATACTGGATAATTTATCAGCAATTAAAAGGCAAACATTGTTAATTTTAAGCTTTACCACAGTATTTTTTCCTCTCTATCAACAAATATATTGGATATATTTTGCTAATCTATTATGTCTACTCCAGCCAGTGTAATAACACTCCCTTTTACCTAAGAATCCCACTTGACTACTCAAGATCACAAAGAAAGCTCTTGTGTCACGGTTCCTCGCTTACCCATTTTGCCTTTTAGGAAAGACGTGACACAAGTTCACAATGCATTATCTGTCAATGCCTCAAGTAAGATATTGTTTCTCCTGCAAGCTTCTACTTCTACTGCTAGTCATACTGTGTTATAAGAGAATAATTACCATGCTCAGTGCCAATACAATTCTACTCTAATGGAAAACATTCAAGATAAAGGCTCGATTAATGCTTTCATATTCTATGTTAGAAGTCTGGCTTTTGCCATTTTAATGTTCAGAGCCATTTTCCAAAAGTCATTATGTTAACTAAAAGGCTTTCAGCAGGTTTAGTAACGAAAACAGTGTTAATATATGAGATACCAACTGCTGTCAGAAAAACATATTAAGCATACTAAGCATAATGGAGGGTATTTATGCAAATGGTTCTTCCAGCGACTGTCAAGGTCACACACGTACCGGCATTAAAGTAATTCTCAAAATTATTCCGGGATTTATTATTAAATATGACTTACAATGGATTTTTGTCATGCAACACTAAGTATATACTGCATAGCTCAGAACAGAATATGAGCCACAGGTATACAAAAAAAAATAAGGAAGGAAAATTACCCACGCCTGTTACAAGATTTGTAGCATTGCATTGGCAATTGAACACTTTTTTTTTAATTATCATTACCAATTACAAAAAATCATTATGGTTAAAGAGGACCCGAAATTAACAAAAAACAAAATAGTTAAATACCTTGCAAAAGTCGCTAAGCTCCCGAGACAAGTCTGCTTTTTTTTTTGCGGGGGGGTTCATTGCACTATTACATAGATATTCACGTGTTACTTTTTGAGCACAGTTGTGTGAAATCTCTATTTACAGACCAACTGGTCTTACTTCAGAGTCTTTCCTGGGGTTGTGAGATTTCAGCCCTCAAAAACGCAGATGATCTGTCAGTTTACCATTTTCAGATGCTATTAAGGGTTTTTTTTTGCAGCGCCTGGGAAAGAGAGCTGAAAGTGAATGCCCTTGAAGAAGACTCCAAGCAGAGAATTCACATATTGTGCTCCAAAAGCAACAAATGAGAATATCTATGTAATGGAGTGAAACAGTGCAAGGCTGCATAGAGCAAAAATCAGTTTAAGGAGTTTTATAAGTTAGTTAACACATTTTTGAGCAAATGACAGATCTTCTTTATGAATACACGTAGTGCATACATTACATTTAATTGCAAATCCGTATGAAGACTCACCTCAGTTACAATTGCACTGTGATTTTCAAGCTCACTTCACCCGGTGTGGCTTCTTTGGAGTATAACATATATAGGGGAAGTAACGCGAGAAGGAACAATGTCAATGTTTCGACCTTATGACGCGCAGTAACCTCCAGGGCCTGGACACTGCCGGAAGTCTTGGAGATGCGGTATGTGATGATGGAGAGATGACCGGACAGCGAGCCCACTGGAGATGTATTATTTATTTATAACCAAGACTTACTTCTCTGGCCGTCCCACTCGTTGCACCTACGGTCCTGTTCGCTATAGGCCATGACTTACGGTCGCATTCAGGCTTTTGAGGTTACAGTAACATTATGACGTTATGATGCGCAGTGATCTCTGGGGCATGTATGCAGCCAGAAAGCATGGAGATGTGGTGTGCGATGGTGGAGGGAAAAAGGCTGAAAGGGAAGTATTCATTTTTTTTAAACCAATACTCATTTCGCCGTCTGTTCCTCCTCTTTCTGCTGTCAGGCGCCCTCGTTCTCCGGCCTCTTCAATACAGGCCAAGTCTTCCAGCCACAGCCACTGCTACAGATATGCAGTGAGACCTGGCCTGGATGTGGCCAGTAGCCTGGCCTATAGTAATAAGGCCATAGATGTGGCACGCAACGGCAGAAAGAAGAGGACTATATGGTGATTGGAGAAGTCAGAGATAAGGTGAGTATGTTTTTTTTTTTTAACATCCGATGCTAACTAGGGGTTGTACATGAATTGGATGTCTGTAAGTTGGGGACTATGTATATAGATTTAAAAAATTAGATATAAATATCCATCGTCCAGCTGAGGATGTTAACCATAATATTCACTCTCTCTTGAATCTTCTTGGAGACATATTCAGGATTTGGGGTTGTCTCCCACTGTCGGTAGCTGGAAGGATACATCTTATAAAAATGATGAGATTTCTTAAGCGCTTTGAACGTAGTTCAACATCCAATTCTTAAGGCCTTTTTAATCAGCTACACTCGTTGATGACCAATTGTATTGGTGGAGTAATACTAGACCTAAATTGTGACTAGAAAAACTAGAGACCCAGGGATCATATCCCTTACTCAACTTGTATCTTTATTACTCAGAGGGCCAACTGAGATATCTAATGTCTTGGATATTGGATGAGGATAGCGCTAATGCTGTGGCACATTTAGCACACTGTCTTAAAAATAAATAATTCTTGGCCTTATTGGAAGGTACGTATAAACTCCTGAATAGATTACTGTCTATTCACAGAATTGCACTGTAAGTATATAGAATGAGTAAATCTTTGGGGAAGTTCAATTACTCAATTATGGGATAACCCTGAATACACACATTTTTTTTCACTAACAGAGTGAGAGTTTTGGAAGCAGCATGGAGTTATTATCATTAATCTCATTTTTCAGATAAAGTCTATCCCTCCTTTGACTAAATGCAATCTCAAGGTATTTGCAATTACGACATGCAATCACAAGTCAATTTTCTCACTCCAGACAGAGAATATCATCATACCCTTTGATAGCAGTATTTAAAGCTCAGGGTCTCACAAGTATAGTGTCAGCACTTTATACCCATTTACTTAATGTCAGAATCTCCTCAACCCTATTGCCTGTCAAAGAGAAATAGCAGAGCTTAATTCCTACATTAATGGATGAGCATTGGTGAGACGCACTTAGCTCCTCAATGGTAGTCTTCCGGGTTGCAAATAATAAAATGATTCGGCTATACATTACACATCAGAGTTACTTAACTCCTTCCAGGCTATATAGTATGGGCAGACTGCTTTCATAGGTATCATGCTGATTTGTGTCATCTTATATGGGACTGTTTTGAGAGTCAAAGATTTTGTTAGGAAATTGTAAACAATTTATTAGAAGTGGTGAAGGCCCGATAGATTACACAGCTCAGACATATTTGCAATCTTAGATGAAAAATTATGGTCTCGTCATAACAGGTTGTCCTGGGAGAAGCGCTCTTTGTGGGCCGGAAGGCTTTTGCTGCTTCTGGAAAGAGGAGAGTCCACCCTTTATATCTCAATGGAAAAAAAAATTACTGCCGTTTCATGTGAAAGTACATGAACAAAATGTGGGGAAAGATGGGCGACTCGCCCATTACTCAGTCCTTTTGTGCAGCACTTACTGAGCTGTCAACATAACAATGGAAATTGTATTTTGTATAACATTTCCTGGTTATTCACTATGGAAAAGCAGAATTCATGCTTAAGCTTTTTTTCCTATCATTCATATCGGTATTTGATGAAATTGCTGATTTACTGTATATTATAATAACAGTTCTGTATGCTTTCAGGTTTCCACCGCAGCGACTCGAATGTAATATTGGAGCACACCGAAGAAACTCTAATAGCACGCTCGCTCATCACTAGTTAGGACTGATGAAGTCTTAATAAATTCCTTTCAGTAACTCTTGTTCTAGAATAAATTGCAAGCGCTGCGAATATTAAACACACAGTATGTCAATTAAGGCTGTATATGTAACCATGGATTTCACACTTTGCATCCAAGGGGGAAATATGCAGCTTAACAACAGGTGATCTGTAGGTGAATTACCTTGTCAGAAGGGATTCGAAAAACTGCAAAGCAATGCTGTACATGCACTCGGAAATTACTTGTCAGTTTGAAAAATCTTTCTCAAGAAATGTACAGTCGTTTCTACCTTGCTCAGCTTGAAGAAAATCATGGAATGAAAGAACGATAAAATTCTGCAGGAGGTTTTTGATACAAATGTATCAAGCAGATGAGAAGACAATATGTGATGAGTAAGCATATTTGGGTTTCATTATTTATGTTAGTCACATTAAAGAGCTCTCGAAGTTTCCATAATGTCTCCCTACCATAAGAGACGGCGAACATCCACAGCAAAACAAACAGCTTCCAAAATATTATTGTGTAATAGCAAGCTTTCCTGCACTAAACTGCCAAAATACAAATTGAAACAGAATCAAATCATGATTTCAGAGTTCTAAGGGGAGAAAAAAAAGGAAAAAGAAAGAAAACAAAACGCTCCAATATGCAATAAATTCTACCAACAAAATCCTCTGGGAGATCTAAAATAATTTAAGTAAATTAAAATGTGACACATTTCATGCAGGAAAGTCAGGCGACAGGCTTTGGTAACTTATGCACAACATGTGCCATACGTTGTTGTAGTAGTCTATTCGGGGTATATTTATATTATTATGACTATTAGGCTACATTCCCACGATGAGTTTTTGGTGAGTTATTTGCGCTGCATATTTTAGAAAAAATTAAGTAACCTATGTTACTTACTGTAATTGGTGAACAAATCATAGAATGTTAGAGTTGGAAGGGACTTCCTGGGTCCATCCCCCTGCTCAATGCAGGATTCACTAAACCATCTCAGACAGATGTCTGTCCAGCCTCTGTTTGAAGACTTCCATTGAAGGAGAACTCACCACCTCTCGTGGCAGCCTGTTCCACTCATTGGCCAGTATGGCCTTCATCAAGGCAATTATCTGTGTGACTTTTGATGAGGAGAACTAGATGCTGATACGCATATGGAAGTGTCAGGGACAAAGCCGCTGTGTGTCACGCAGAGGCTTTGTCCCTGACACTTCCATATGCGTATCAGCATCCAAGTTCTCCTCATCAAAAGTCACACAGATAAATGCCTTGATAAAGGCCATACTGGCCGAAACGTCGGCGACATTGTGTGACTGATATATGTTTTGAATAAACTCCTATCTGCAATACATATTTTTGCCTCAGGTTTTACATGATTGTTTATATTTGTTTCCTGACGGCATTGGCTGACTTTCCCCATTTTTTGATTACAATATGTTCCACTCATTGATCACCCTCACTGTCAAAAAGTTTTCTCTAATATCTAATCTGTATCTTCTCCCTTTCAGTTTCATTCCATTGCCGCTCGTGTTTCCATGTGCATATGAGAATGATCATGATCCCTCTACACTGTGACATTTCTTGCTTCGTGTTTTTCATGTCTTCTTTAAAATGGTGCAGAAAAACTGCAACATCAAAAACTCATCAAAAGTTCATTGTGGGACCATAGCCTTATAATGTCATTTTATACATAATTTTTAATTTGCTATATAGCATCAACACTTTCATCATTATGCTATACATGTTAGGTATCTGGAAAATGTCATGCAATTTCACAGGGAGAACATAAAAAGTCTATGCAGATTTGAATCGAGGACCCCATTGCTGCACAGCAACAGCGCTATCTACTGAGCCACCGTGAGGCCCCTTTTGTGCTCAAACTATGTTCACATTAGTTATGCAGTTTTGCATGAAAAAGCTTTCATCACACACACCAAGTGTATCAATAGGGTCTATGGTGGAAATACCATTGGTGTAATTTGTGCAGACGCATATGTGCCCAAGAGGTAAGTGGGCCCACTACCTCCTCCAAAGCAGGTGGACTTTGTGCAAAGGGCCCATATAGTGTTCTTGCATATGGACCCTCTTCTGTGTTCGCTCCTGAATAGCGCCATATGCACATGGAATTCCAAATTATTTTTTTTTAACTCTATGGGAAAATGTAATCTTCTGCTTTTCCAATATATAGAAGTAAATATGAAGACACAGACTATGGGAAACACATGCCACTGTATGCCAATAAGGCATGTGATAAAGTCACTGGCAAGGTGCTGGAGGGGAGATATGTTTCACTTAGGTTTCAATTCACTGAAGCCAATAGCCTATGTGTTGAGAGGGGTTAATCGGCCATTTTAAGGGCTGGGTTTTTGTGGACAACCATAGGGTGAGTGGGAGGTTGTCCTTCTTATCTCCACCCCAGGGTATGGGTCTGGGGTTTAAATAGTCGGCCTCCAGAGGCATTCAATGTTCAATGTGTCTGGAAAGGTTACTCTAGAGAAGTGTTTGTGTTTATGCTAACCTGAACCATGTGTTTTGCTAACCCTGAGCGTGCGGGTCCCGGCAACTGTGCTTTGTGCTATCAGTTAGTTTTGTTTTCCTGTTTTGCTTAAATGGCCGTATTTATTTTTACTTCACCATGGTTTACGCCGCACATATAGCAAACCAGTGAAGATATTAAAGCAACAGTGTTCCCATGTCTACCTCTGTGTACATCTGAGTGAGCTGATTTGGTGGTGTTAGAAGTGTGGATAGCATTCACAGTGAACACATAAGACTGCTACAAGAGGTACTGCATGTCCTGGGTGAAGGCGTTCACAAGCCAGCAAAGGACATCAGGCAAAATGGAGGACCTGATTAAACATCTGGTGCAAGCGCAGAAGCACCAGCAACATTTACAGGAGGAGCAGCAGCTGGTACAACAAGAGACTAGTAAGATGCATATGCAACAGATTCAACAACAGCAGTACCAACAAAAGCAGCAGCAGCTACAAGACCAGATCCAACAATAGCAGCAGCAGATTGACTGCTCACAGAGGCGTTTCGGGGAAAGTCAGCAGCCCCTCCCCCAAGTCCAGATGACGACACATACATCCGGAAGGAGGTAAGATGAGACATGCAAAAAATTACCCTAGCTGAAGATGTGGAAGCTTTTTTGACTGTTTGAAAGGGTGGAAGAGCAGGAAAAGCTGCCGTTGAAGCCATGGGCAAAGGTATTGGCCACCTATCTAACTGGCAAGCCCCAGAAGGCTTATTATGACCTGGCCTTACAATATGCCCTGGAAATATGCCAAACTAAAAACTGAGATACTGGCACGCTAAGGGGTGACTATGCCTGTTCAAGCTCAAAGGGTCTACCACTGAGCGCATTGCAGTGATAAATCCCCTAGCTCCCAAGTTTGATTTGCTTCATCTGGTACAGAAGTGGTTGCAGCAGGAGTCCTCCACCCTTGCCGAGATAGTAGAGTGGGTCATAATGGAAAGGTTAATCCACTCCCTTCTAAGGCCGGTGCAGAACTGGGTTGCCCAGGGTGACCTGTTGTGAATTCGCTTTCTGGCCTCCCTCTGGTTATTACTGAAGGTAGTAGAGCTGGTCAGATAGACAGAGGGGTTGCGAGATCTCTTTCTGGGCTCCCTCTGGTGGCTACTGGAGGTAATGGAGCTGATCTGATTAACAGAGGCTTACCACCTGATAATGAGGACGACGATTGGAAATTAAGACAGCCGACTCCCTCTATCCCTGCTGATGATTTTCTTCTTGTCTCCTGAGGTCTGATGTTTCCAGCTCTGTCCCTGTATGTTCAGCTAAGTGCTCATTTGCTATTCTGTTGCATTTGATCTGGTTTTGTCTATATCAGTTTTGTGCTGGTCAGCCACCTCCGGCTGGGGCTGTGCTGAATGACTGTCCATATGCTACTGCTTCTGCCAGTTTGTTTTTGTCCCTTATTAGATTGGCCTCTTTTTGCTCTGCTTTCAAAATATACCAGAGTGCTGATATAGTGGGCGAAGTCGTGTGACTTCAGTATTTTTTGCATCAGACGTGTTGGACTTTTTGCAGGGTTTTATTACGTGATTGCAGACAGCATCTTTCCTTTTCTGACCTGTCTAGTCAGTGTGGGCCCCATCATTTGCTCAATCTATTTTCCTGCCTGCGTCTGTGTATATATGTTTGGGGACTATCTATTCCTTTGGGGTCTGCTCCGGGGCAGTTTAGATTTCCCCTTTCTTGCTTTAGGCTAAGTTAGCTCTCCGGCTGTGCCGAGGCATCTAGGATCACCGTAGGTACGCTCCACGGCTACTGCTAGTTGTGTGGGGATCAGGGGTCTGCAATCCGCTTAGTTACCAACCGCTCTGGTTTTCTGTGGCTTAGCTTGGGCTTGCTCTCCCCTCCTCGGTGACCCAATCATAACAGTGACCCCCCGAAATACGGACAACCTGGCTGGCCCAATAGAAAGGTACCAGGTGGTTGAGGGGTCTCTAAGGAAGCCGGGTGGTGTTGCATGCCCTTACTGGGGTATCCAGAAGGAGCACGAATATCAAAACAGGGGTAGTAGAGCCACCACTGGGGTGTGTCCAAGGTCCCAAGGGTTGCTGAGGGGTTGTCAAGGGCCACAGGTAAAGACTTGGTCTGCTGGAGATGTCATAGTCCTGGACACATAGCCGCCCGTTGTAGTATATCCTCTGAACAGATGGACTACAGCCTAGGGAGGAAATGTTCATACTATGCCTATCCAGTCTGCAGTGTGAACTATCAGCCCGGTGAGGGGCTGCAGGCATGTCCCGTGACAATAAATGGAGTACTGGTGTCAGGACTCTTGGATTCAGGGAGTTTGGTGACCCTGGTAAGGACCACAGTCTCGCACCAGTTGATCCCAGGGAAACACGTGGGCATCTGTTGTATCCACGGGGACACCAAGCATTATCCCATCTCCAGAGTGATCGTAAAAATGAACCGTGGCACTGAGTCCCATGAGGTTGGGGTAGTGAAAGACTTGCTACACTCAGTGATAATCAGGCGGGACTTTAACCTGTTCTGGGACTTGTGGGAAAAAGCGAGGTTGCCCACTAATGTAGACAGGAGACGATCCACAAATGAAGAATCCACATTGCAGTCGGAGGAGGATGAGTTCCCCCTGTATGTATGCAACTATTCGGTAGCGCTATAGCTATTTGGATAAGCATTTATACTAAGCTATTTGATCAAACCTAGTTACAATCACAATAGGTGATGTCACAGCTGACCCTGCTCCCCTCTGTTCACAATGAACTTTTCAGATGCTTATTAGACACTTCAATAGAAACGATAGCCAGGCTATGTACATGTGTTATTTCCTGAAACAAAAGAATGCATGAGTCTAAAAAAGCCCCAGTGGCCAGTATGAAAATTGCATGCAGAATTTTTTATTTTTAATATAGATTGTGCTATGTAATAAAAGTAATAAAAAAAACTATTGCCAAGACTTAAAAAATATATATTTAATACAAAAACCTAATTTAATCAATTGGTCATTTTCTGATGATAGGCAGGACCTGGAAAACAGCTTATCCTGATTTTCATGATTCATAAATACATTGCCATAACTGTAATGAAGATGTAAAGGCTTATCCCAACCCAAAACATCACAGTCAACTCACTCACAATAACTGGAGTGGAAGCTCTAAGGGCCCCGTCACACATAGCAAGGCACCAGCTGTCACGGGGGCTTAGTTCAACTAAGGCTGAAATACCCGGGGCCCCTGTGGTGTCCCTTAACTATGGGAAACCCTGTCTGACCCTCAACCCAGGGTTTTTGCTGAAGGTGCAAATGCCTGAGCCTCCGACCTTTCCTTATCTCCTGCTCAGCCCTGCACTTAACCCTCCACCCTCCACCCAGTGAGAAGTCACCACCAAAGCTCCCACACAAATAATGACAGACAGGGAGAACTTAAACTGCACTGCGCCGCACACACACAGGAATAAACAGTAATGTGAACAGGGCACAACTAAACACAAATATGGGAAGGAGAAAGGATAACGACGGATCATACGACACCAGATATGAATCTCTCTCTCTTGAACACCTCCACTCCAGACCGGAACCACTTGGTATGAAACACAAGCTATAATCGGCGACGCCCATAGGCCAGCATGACTATTTAAAGACCGTGGGCGTGACTAACCATCCAACCTGGTCTCCAGCAGGATTAACCCCCGAGAGCCTGAAGATCAGGCCGGCGCCACTGAGGCTATAGTGGCTGGAGGTGGAACTACCTCTGCCTGCCGGATGCTGTGGTGTGAACAGCGTCCGACATGACAGTACCCCGTCTTCTACGAGGGACCCCAGGGCCCTCAAGACTCATAGGACCCGGCTTGTCCGGATGACGACGGTGAAAAGAACTGACCAGCCGATCCGCATGTATGTCTGAGGCTGGAACCCAAGACCTCTCCTCTGGACCATACCCCCGCCAGTGCACCAAATACTGAAGAGTACGGCGTACTACTCGAGAGTCCACTACCTTGGCGACCTCGAACTCTAACTCGCCATCCACCATGACTGGAGGTGGCATCGGCGTCGTGTCCACCAAGCCTACCACCTTTTTCAATAAAGCCCTGTGAAACACGTTGTGTATCTTGTACACCGCGGGAAGTTCCAAGCGATAAGCTACTGGGTTAATGATGGCAGAAATCCTAAAAGGCCCAATAAACCTTGGACCCAGTTTTAAAGAAGGGATTTTGAGTTTTATGTTCTTCGTAGCTAACCACACCCATTCACCCACACACAGGTCCGGACCTGGCACGCGTCTACTGTCAGCCACCCGTTTGTACCTGGCACTCATGCTCAACAAACGCTGTTTCACCCGCCTCCAGACTGATGACAATTGGGCTCCTAGCTGATCCTCCTCCGGGACACCCCCGGAGTCACCCTGACGTAAGGTACAAAACTGAGGATGTTGACCGTACACACAAAAGAATGGAGACTCTCCTGATGACTCTTGGCGGTGATTATTTAATGCGAATTCGGCCAGAGGAAGGAAAGTAGACCACTCCTCCTGGTTGTCGGACACAAAGCATCGTAAATACTGTTCTAGATTTTGGTTCATGCGCTCAGTTTGTCCATTAGACTGTGGATGAAACGCCGATGAATGTGACAACTTGATCCCCAACCTTGAGCAAAAAGCTTTCCAAAACCTCGCCACAAATTGCGTACCCCTATCAGATACTATGTCAGACGGTACTCCGTGGAGTCTGACCACCTCCTTCACAAATACCTGATCCAACGTCTTAGCATTGGGCAAAGAGGACAACGCCACAAAATGCGCCATCTTTGAAAAACGGTCAACCACCACCAGGATGACCGTGTTCCCTGCTGAGGCTGGCAAGTCAGTGATAAAATCCATGGAGATTTCTGTCCATGGCCTATTGGGTACCCCCAGAGGCTGTAGCGTGCCAGCAGGACGGGTTCGGGGTGACTTAGCCCTAGCGCACGTGATGCAAGCTGCCACGTACGAGACCACGTCCTGCCGGATTTTGGGCCACCAGAAACGACGCGATACCAGCTCTAAGGTGCCCTTCACCCCTGGGTGACCAGCCAGTACCGAATCGTGGTGTTCCTTCAACACCTTAGGCCGAAGATGCAGGGGTACAAATGATTTGTGTTGGCGGGAAGTCCTGGTGGTACCTCCTCTTGGGCCTCGGCAATCTCCGCCTCTACCTCAGTCGTGAGAGCCGAGACCACTATCCCTTTCTGGAGGATGGGTACCGGCTCTTCCCGAGGTTTTCCCCCCGGAAAACACCTAGACAAAGCATCCGCCTTGGTGTTTTTAGCCCCGGGACGGTACGTCACAAGAAAATTGAAACGAGTAAAAAACAATGCCCAGCGAGCCTGCCTAGGAGACAGACGCTTGGCCGACTCCAGGTAGAGCAGATTCTTATGGTCGGTGATAACTGTGACCTGGTGAGCCGCCCCCTCCAAGAAGTGTCGCCATTCCTCAAAAGCCAGCTTGATGGCCAACAACTCCCTGTTGCCGATATCATAATTCCGTTCGGCCGGCGACAACTTCTTGGAGAAGTAGGCGCATGGATGCATCTCGCTCAAGGACGAGCCTTGAGACAGTACTGCCCCCACTCCCACCTCCGACGCATCAACCTCTACCACAAAAGGTTTAGACACGTCTGGTTGCACCAGAATGGGGGCTGAAGCAAAACTATTCTTCAGACGCTCAAATGCACGTATAGCCACCTCAGGCCAGTTCGCCAGATCGGCACCCTTTTTTGTCATGTCCGTGAGCGGTTTGGCGACAGTCGAAAAGTGTTTTATAAATTTCCTATAATAATTCGCAAACCCAAGGAACCGCTGGAGTGCTTTCAGACTCTCCGGCCTCTCCCATTGCAACACCGCTTGCACCTTAGCGGTGTCCATTTTAAAACCAGCTGCGGACACAATATATCCCAAAAAGGGCAACTCCTGGACAAAAAATAAACATTTTTCCAGCTTAGCATAGAGCTGGTTCTCCCGGAGCAACTGTAAGACCTGCCTAACATGCTGCAAATGAGTGTCCCGATCGCTAGAATAAATGAGGATATCATCCAGGTATACAATCACAAATCTCCCCAGGACATGAGCAAAGACCTCATTAATAAAATGTTGGAAAACGGCAGGCGCGGTGGTCAACCCAAACGGCATAACCAGACTCTCAAAATGACCCTCAGGAGTGTTAAACGCCGTCTTCCACTCATCCCCCTGACGGACCCTTATGAGGTTATACGCCCCCCTGAGGTCCAGCTTGGAAAACCATTTTGCCCCCGCTACCTGGTTGAACAAATCCGGGATCAACGGCATTGGGTAGGGATCACGGATAGTAATCTGGTTTAACTCTCGGAAATCCAGACACGGGCGTAACCCCCCATCTTTCTTCTTAATGAAGAAAAACCCCGCGGCTACAGGCGAGGACGAAGGCCGGATGTGACCTTTGCTCAGACTCTCCGCGATGTAGTCTTTCAGAGCTTGTCTCTCAGGACCAGAAATATTAAACATCCTGGCCTTAGGTAATTTGGCCCCGGGTTTTAACCTAATAGCACAGTCATAGGCTCTATGTGGAGGCAGTTCTGAGCAACCCTTCTCAGAGAAAACATCCGCGAAATCCTGCAAAGCCTCCGGCAGGCTGGGCGTCACGGCGGACACACATGTGGCCAAGCAATTGTCTTGGCAGAAACCACTCCATTGTACTATGTCCTGAGTTTTCCAATCAATTACCGGGTTGTGCCTGGACAGCCATGGAAAACCCAGGACCATTTGAGCTGGGAGATTACGGAGGACCCTACATGTAACCGACTCAGAATGTAGGACCCCAATGTGGAGTTTCACCTCTGCCACAAACTCAGTAATCTCCCCTTGAGGGAGGGGAACAGCATTAATGGTCACCACCTGTATGGGGTGAGGAAGTTTTTCAATCTTAAACCCGGCGGTGTGTGCAAACTCCTCGTCTATGAGATTGGTGGCGGAACCGCTATCCACAAACACTGATATAGGTAGCTCTCTGCCGGCGACAATAACCTTGGCAGGGAGCATACATTGAGATACCATCATGGAGGATATGCATACGCTCAGTTGGGTCTCCTCCATACCCTCTGAGCTTAACAGTTTTCCACCGGTTTGACCCTCTTAGGTAGTACCGGGCAAACGTTAACATAATGACCTCCTTTACCACAGTAGAAACATGCTCCGGACTTCCGGACTCCCGGAGCGCGAGGCTGAACCTGTGCCACGCCAGCAATCTGCATAGGTTCAGGGGACTCATCTACTTCAACCACACCTGCACCTCTGTTTTCCCCCAGAGGTAGCGTCTCCTGTGCCCCCTGACGAAAACGGCGATCAATACGTATCACCAAACTCATGGCAGACTCCAATGATGCCGGAGTCTCATACATCAGGAGGGCTTGTTTCACCCTCCCTGATACCCCATGAATAAACTGGCTCCGCAGTGCTGGGTCATTCCACTGTGTGTCTACAGCCCAGCGGCGAAATTCCGAACAATAGTCTTCTGCCAAGCGCTCCCCCTGGCGGAGGGCGCGGATTTTAGATTCCGCTAGAGCCAGTCGGTCAGGGTCATCGTAAATGAGCCCGAGGGCAGAAAAAACATTATCGACCGAATGAAATGTAGCAGAGTCAGGTGGTAAGGAAAATGCCCATGCTTGGGGGTCGCCACTCAGTAATGACAACACCAGCCCTACTCGCTGGGCCTCATTACCTGAGGATATTGGCCGCATGCGGAAGTATAATTTGCAGGCCTCCCGAAATACGACAAATTTGCTGCGATCGCCTGAAAATCGTTCTGGCAGCGGAAACTTCGGCTCTGCACCGATACCTGCAGATGCCGTTTGCACCTTTGCTACTACCAGGCCCTGCTGCTGAACTGCCCCATTCAACTCGGAGACCTGTATGGACAGCGCCGCCAACTGGCGGGTTATGGAATCTAATGGATCCATGGACTCCTGAAAAAATGTGGGCCGATTATAATGTCACGGGGGCTTAGTTCAACTAAGGCTGAAATGCCCGGGGCCCCTGTGGTGTCCCTTAACTAGGGGAAACCCTGTCTGACCCTCAACCCAGGGTTTTTGCTGAAGGTGCAAATGCCTGAGCCTCCGACCTTTCCTTATCTCCTGCTCAGCCCTGCACTTAACCCTCCACCCTCCACCCAGTGAGAAGTCACCACCAAAGCTCCCACACAAATAATGACAGACAGGGAGAACTTAAACTGCACTGCGCCGCACACACACAGGAATAAACAGTAATGTGAACAGGGCACAACTAAACACAAATATGGGAAGGAGAAAGGATAACGACGGATCATACGACACCAGATATGAATCTCTCTCTCTTGAACACCTCCACTCCAGACCGGAACCACTTGGTATGAAACACAAGCTATAATCGGCGACGCCCATAGGCCAGCATGACTATTTAAAGACCGTGGGCGTGACTAACCATCCAACCTGGTCTCCAGCAGGATTAACCCCCGAGAGCCTGAAGATCAGGCCGGCGCCACTGAGGCTATAGTGGCTGGAGGTGGAACTACCTCTGCCTGCCGGATGCTGTGGTGTGAACAGCGTCCGACATGACACCAGCGATCCCGACAACGATATGAACTTGTCAGGATCGCTGGTGTGTCGCTACATGATGGCTGGTGAGCTACCAAACAGGCAGCTTTACCAGCGATCAGGACAGCGCTACGCGGGTAACAAGCGACACACGTCGCTTAGTTACACGCTGTGTATGTTAGAAACCAGCGCGCTGGTGCAGGGAGCTGGTAACCAAGGTAAACATCGGGTTTCTAAGATCGGCGCTTAGAAACCCGATGTTTACCTTGGTTACCAGGCTCCAGCTCGCTGATCGCTGGTCTCCTGCCTGCCACACGCAGTGATGCGTGCTGGCCAGCAGGAGACCAATGATCAAAAAAAGGTCCAGGCCATTCGAGCACGATCAGCGATACCCGGCAGGGGGCCGGTCGCTGATAAGTGTCACACACAGCGATCTTGCTGGTGAGATCGCTGTTGTGTCACAAAACTTGTGACTCAGCAGCGATCTTGCTAGCGAGATCGCTATGTTTGACGGGGGCTCGAGGCACTTTTTTTTTTTCAAATACTTCATGGCTGTGCTTATGTGGTTGTGATGTAGAGGCATTCCCCATTTTAGCAGACATGTGGGTTGAACCAGACAGACCCCCACCAATCTAACATATATCCCCAGACTACTGTTTGTTAGAAGATAGTAAGGTTGGTTATGTTTCTCACATTTGCTAAGACTCCGTCACACCACCAACAATAGTCAGAAAAAGACCTGTTTATTATTTCTGAAAGTTTTGGCCTTTTGGCAAAAACAACAGATCCCCTAAAAATAAAATACCAAGGGCAGGAATCATTATTATTTTAACTGGTAATAGTAAAAAAAAAATGTGTGGGAAAAGCTGTAGAGCAACAAGATTTGCATGTAATATCCGTGTGCTTAAATGTCATAACTTTTTGTCACTTTAAGCTTGCCAAAAGAAAAATATAGTACTCAAAGTTACACGCGGACCCGTACATCCATAAGCAATCCACAGCAGCTGAAGGATAGGAAATGTATGAATTATGCAACATATTCTAGATTTTTGGAATGTTTTAGACTTGACTAATGTACAGAATTCAATTTGTTTTAGCAGATATTAAGTCTATGACACCATACCGTAGCTGAACATCTACAATTAATGTCATTTTGGAGGAACGTGTCCTAAAATGTACATAAATACACACACACATATATATATATATATATTTGCATGTTAGCCCATGTATGCAAAAATATATATATATATATATATATATATATATATATATATATATATAAATATATATATATATATATATACAGTTGAAACCAGAAGTTTACATACACTATATAAAAAGACACATATGCATGTTTTTCTCAATATCTGAAATGAAATCAGAATAAAACTTTCCTGTTTTAGGTCAATTAGGATTACCATAATTATTAATATTTGCCAAATGCCAGAATAATAAGAGAGAGTGAATGTCTTAAGGCATTTTTATTACTTACTGCAAAGTCAAAAGTTTACATACAATAAGATTAGTATGCCTTTAAACAATTCTGGACTGCCCATATGAAGATGCCATGTGTTTGGAAGCCTCTAATAGGTTTTGTGTGTCTTTTTATATAGTGTATGTAAACTTCTAGTTTCAACTGTATATAATCCCCCACATGAATTATGTCCCCACTGAAATAATTCTCCACGTGTGTATATATTATTATTATTATAGCACCATTTATTCGATGGCACTTTACATGTGAAAAGGGGTATACATAATAAAAAACAAGTACAATAATCTTGAACAAAATGAGCCACTGACTGGTACAGGAGAAGAGAGGATGTGTATATATGTGTAAATATACATCTATTTCAGAATCCACCCTCCTCATCATCAGACACAGTCACAGGGTGCTGGGGGGTGATTTAACCTGTACAATAGACTGTCCATCTGGTGAAAAATAGTTTCAACCAAAATGAGAGGAAAGAACAATGAACCTTAGTCAGTGGGTGGGGTAAATCCAATAGACTGGTGACATCCTTCCAACACACAGGAGACTGGACATACCCCTCTTCTCCTGGACTTAAATATCCTAACACTCACATGCTCCCTCTTTTTGGGCACCATCGGCACCATGACAAGCATACTTTTCTAAGTATCCTCCCCTGTAACCCCTTACTTAATGGACCCTTCATACTCTTGCATTCAGAGCTGCCACTAGGAATTTCAGGGCCCCATACTGGCAACATTTTTGGGGCCCCCTTGAGACTCAGTCCAGGCTCCATCCCAGCCCCACCTCCACCCATCGATCCTTCCACAGTCCCACCGTCCACTCATAGAAAAACTCCACATCTGCACCACATCCTCACCAATCACACATTAACAGTTTCCATCACCAGATCACATACATAACCACAACAAGGTAGACTTTTTTGGCCGGGCCCTACTCTACTCTAAACTATTAAACATTTGTTAAAATATACAATGCAATTTAGGCATATTTTCATTTTTCAAAATGACCAATAATATGACATACAAGGGAAAAATACCACTGTGCCATGACCAGATCACATATTACCACCACAGTGATCGGATAATATCATATACAAGGGACAAATACCGCCAACCCATGTCCAGACCACATATTACCACTACATGGTGACCAATAATACCACATACAAGTAACAAATACCACCACACCATGCCCACGATTGTTTCACAAGTTAATGCTCAGAATTCACGTATTGCAGAAGGTAAACAGAGAATCTCAGATCTGGAAGATGCTACTAAAGACCTTAAGGAAAAATTAGATAATAAAGAGAAAGATATCCAAGGTCCATAAAAGTTTGGAAAGCTTCCAGTCTATTATCTATTTCAGGCATTAAACGGTCTATGATGGCGTTTGCAATAGACTGTGTGCTCTCACCATCGGCGTCAGGGGTTTTTGCTGTTGGAGAGGTGCCCATCTGATTACATGTAGAGTCCCTACCACTTTTGGTATTCTTGCCCACAAATTTATCCATAGTATTTCAGATGCTGGTAATAATGAGCATAGAAGTCGGCAATGTCGCTTATGTTTATTGATTACATCAGTGTCAGAGTTAATGAGAATGACCAGAGATCAAATTTGGACAAAGGAAGAGTAAAGGGGGTTTTACACATAGCGATATCGCTAGCAATATCGCTAAAGCGTCAATGATTTTGTGATGCAGCAGCGATATTGCTAGCGATATCGCTATGTTTGATACTTACCTCCAACCGGCTCCCCGCTGTCTGTCGCTGATCGCGCGAGATCGCACAGCTCCATTTCTCGTCGGGCGCTTCCTGCTGGGCTTCCTGCTGGCGCCGACGAGTGACGCGTGGACGCGGACGGGAGGACGTCAGAATCGCCGCATCTGAAAGGTAAGTAACGACCTCTGTATCGCTGCTGCATCGCTGTGAGATCTGACTGTGTGGCAGCTCACTAGCGACCATTTAGCGATGCACCAGCGATCCTGACTGGGTCGTATCGTGGTCGGGATCGCTGGTGCATCGCTAAATGTAAAGGGGCCTTAACACTGAGTGTGTCTGAGATCTAGGTGGAATCAAGATCAGTGATGCCACCTGCAGTGCAGAACAGATATTGCCACCACTTCTCTGTGATATTCACACAGGGAAAACAGCACAGGAGATAAGTGGCTCCTCCCCCTCAGTCTCCTTCACCACCTTATCTCCCCTGTGATCTGATGCCGTCAGTCCCCTGCACCTCTGCTCCCTTGGATACAGTCCTGCGTTATCTTCAGGCCGTCATCAGCCGGCATCCGCTGCAAACTTCTTCTGTGTCAGCTCACCTTCCTCCGGTGACTGCCAGGTATGTGTTCTCCAGGCTTTTGTTTGGTGTGCCTCCTTGATCTTCGGGAGGCCATGTGGAGCATGCCTCCCCCTCTGTCTCCTGCTTCTGGGGCGACGTGTGATGCTGCCTGTGCCTCGGGACACCGTGGTAACCAGAGAGCTGGATTTTAATACAGATCCTTATCCGGGCTTTATCCTGGCCATCCAGTGCCCCTGCGACCTGGGAGCTCTCTTACAAGCTCCGCCTCCCGGAAGTCCTTGAGTGAGTTTTTGACAGTAAACATATTTTGCTGTGAACTTTCCCTGTGGTCACTGCCTGTCACACTGCACCCACCCCGCTGCACTACAGCACTCATTCTCACTTAGCAGCTTTGCAGTCTGTTTATGGAAACTATCTATGGCAGCAACCACATGATACATGAAAGCGACAATATTAAGTCCCCTTGATACATGGCTTTAGAGAATAACGCAGTTGTAGGATTTTATAGGAGTAGTAACATCTCAGATATTTAGACTTATACTTTCCTTATGAGGGGACAGAGTTGCTTGACCCCAGTTTTGCCAATTGAGTCAGCATGTAATAGCAGTAGACAACTGTTCACTTTTTCCAGTCATAGGTCTCAAGGTGAGCCCAGCAAGAAAAAGTCTCCCACTGTGCCTGCTTTTCCAAGACAAAGGTAAGTTTTCTCTGAAACACTGCAGTATTTTTGCTTGCAATAAGGGACCCCGCATGCCTCGTCCACCCGCCCGCTGCGGATGTATAGACAGAAAGCAATCATCTGCGGTGGGTGGGCCAATTAGTGTACATAGCATGGATACAGACTCCTGGCTCACAACTCTGGCATCATAATACACAAATCATCTATATGTTCTTAAATATAAAACCATATTCAAATATAAATGACACACTGCTAAAAATCAATGCGTTTGTCACTTCATAAATAAACATTTAACTCAGTAAACTGACTATTCTCTAAAACACATAGGTTGTGCTTGCAAAGAGACAGATGTCAAAACCTTCCCTTCTTGGTTTCCTACTTGTGAAAAGAATCCGTCAGTAGGATTTTGCGAAGTAAACTACAGTGTTAAGTCGGCGCCGTTATACTGATTAAAATGATACCTGGATTGAAGAAATTTGTCTTGTGGTTGTTGTTTAATTTTAGTTTTCAAATAAGGAGATTCTCATGCTCCGGGGCAGCCTGTGGGCGGGGCTTTATTTGGTGCTCTCTGGCCTCGTCTTCATTATTGTGGCTTAATTGACAGGTCACTGATCCTGCAATGACCTGACCCATATTTTAAATATTGTAGTTTATAGTGTGGACCTTGGAAAAAAAATTCTTCTAGAAAAATGGTTCTGTCCAGACCCGTTGGAAGTTTGCCAATGACCATCTGGATGATCCAGAAGAGGCATGGCAGAAGGTCACGTGGTCAGATGAGACCAAAATTGTACTTTTTGGTGTAAATGCCACTCGCCGTGTTTGGAGAAAAAAGATGGATGAGTACAACTCCAAAAATATCATCCCAACCGTGAAGAATGGTGGGGGTAACATCATACTTTGGGGGTTCTTTTCTGCAACTGGGACAGGACGACTGCACTGTATTGAAGGGAGGAAGGATAGGGTCATCAACCTCCCCTGAGAGCACTGAAGATGGGTTGTGGTTGAGTCTTCTAGCATGACTGACTGGAAACACACGGCCAGCGCAACTAAGGAGTGGTTCTGTAAGAAGCATTTCAAGGTCCTGGAGTGGCCTAGCCAGTCTCCAAACATCAAAATTTTTGGAGGGAGCTGAAACTCAATGTTACCCAGCGACAGCCCCAAACCACAAAGATCTGGAGAAGATGTTTATGCAATAAAATACAAATTAATTATATAAGAATCATGCAATGTGATTTTCTGGATTGTTTTTAAGATTCTGTCTCTCACAGTTGAAGTGTACCTATGATAAATATTACAGACCTCTCCATTCTTTGTAGGTTGGAAAACTTGCAAAATCAACAGCGCATCAAATACTTACCGTATATATATATATATACAGTGCCTACAAGTAGTATTCAACCCCCTGCAGATTTAGCAGGTTTACACATTCGGAATTAACTTGGCATTGTGACATTTGGAATGTAGATCAGCCTGGAAGTGTGAAATGCACTGCAGCAAAAAAGAATGTTATTTCTTTGTTTAATTTTTTTTTAAATTGTGAAAAGTTTATTCAGAGGGTCATTTATTATTCAACCCCTCAAACCACCAGAATTCTGTTTGGTTCCCCTAAAGTATTAAGAAGTATTTCAGGCACAAAGAACAATGAGCTTCACATGTTTGGATTAATTATCTCTTTTTCCAGCCTTTTCTGACTATTTAAGACCCTCCCCAAACTTGTGAACAGCACTCATACATGGTCAACATGGGAAAGACAAAGGAGCATTCCAAGGCCATCAGAGACAAGATCGTGGAGGGTCACAAGGCTGGCAAGGGGTACAAAACCCTTTCCAAGGAGTTGGGCCTACCTGTCTCCACTGTTGGGAGCATCATCCGGAAGTGGAAGGCTTATGGAACTACTGTTAGCCTTCCACGGCCTGGACAGCCTTTGAAAGTTTCCTCCCATGCTGAGGCCAGGCTTGTCCGAAGAGTCAAGGCTAACCCAAGGACAACAAGGAAGGAGCTCCGGGAAGATCTCATGGCAGTGGGGACATTGGTTTCAGTCAATACCATAAGTAATGTACTCCACCGCAATGGTCTCCATTCCAGACGAGCCCGTAAGGTACCTTTACTTTCAAAGCGTCATGTCAAGGCTCGTCTACAGTTTGCTCATGATCACTTGGAGGACTCTGAGACAGACTGGTTCAAGGTTCTCTGGTCTGATGAGACCAAGATCGAGATCTTTGGTGCCAACCACACACGTGACGTTTGGAGACTGGATGACACTGCATACGACCCCAAGAATACCATCCCTACAGTCAAGCATGGTGGTGGCAGCATCATGCTGTGGGGCTGTTTCTCAGCCAAGGGGCCTGGCCATCTGGTCCGCATCCATGGGAAGATGGATAGCACGGCCTACCTGGAGATTTTGGCCAAGAACCTCCGCTCCTCCATCAAGGATCTTAAGATGGGTAGTCATTTCATCTTCCAACAAGACAACGACCCAAAGCACACAGCCAAGAAAACCAAGGCCTGGTTCAAGAGGCAAAAAATCAAGGTGTTGGAGTGGCCTAGTCAGTCTCCTGACCTTAACCCAATTGAAAACTTGTGGAAGGAGCTCAAGATTAAAGTCCACATGAGACACCCAAAGAACCTAGATAACTTGGAGAAGATCTGCATGGAGGAGTGGGCCAAGATAACTCCAGAGACCTGTGCCGGCCTGATCAGGTCTTATAAAAGACGATTATTAGCTGTAATTGCAAACAAGGGTTATTCCACAAAATATTAAACCTAGGGGTTGAATAATAATTGACCCACACTTTTATGTTTAAAATCTTTTAACATTTAACTGAGCAACATAACTTTTTGGTTTGTAAGATTTATGCATCTGTTAATAAATCCTGCTCTTGTGTGAAGTTTGAAGGCTCTAACTTATTTGCATCTTATCAAACCTGCTAAATCTGCAGGGGGTTGAATACTACTTGTAGGCACTGTATATATATATATATATATATATATATATATATATATATATAGTATCAAGCTTACTTCCCTTCAAACTCAGAAGATGTACAGAAGTTCCATCAGCTTAGAACTTGTAACAACCAGTTGAACCTAGCTACACCCATCTACTGTTCAAAAAAGTCTGGCCAGAAGTGGTCTTCATAGCCAGCAGGACATACCTTCAATATGGAAATCAGGCCAAGCAACTCAAGTATGCATGAAAATATAGGAACTATAGTACAAAAAAAAGGTAGTGGGTGCTCTGGGCTGACAAGTGAAAATGTGAAATATTTGACAGTAACAGAAGGGCTGTAGCATTGTGTAATAATGTGTCTGCAGGTAACAGTGAAGAATGGAGGAGTGCTGTGAATTCACTTTCTGGTCTACCTCTGGTTGCTGGTGAGGGTGGTGGAGCTGGTTGTATTGACAGAGGAGTCGTGAGTTCTCTTTCTGGGCTCCCTCTGGTGGTTGCAGGAGGTAATGAAGCTGATCTAATTAACAGAGACCTGCCACCTGATAATGAGGACGACGATTGGACATCTGGAGTCTGTGACTGGATTTAAGACAGCCGACTCCCTCTGTCCATGCTGGTGATTTTTCCTGCCTCCTGAGGTCTTAGTTTCCAGTTCAGTCCCCGCATTCTCAAGCTAAGTGTTCTTTGCTATTGTTCACATTTGATTTGGTTTTGTTTATTCAGTTTTGTGTGCTCAGCCAGCACCGGTTGGCTGTGCTGAATTTCCATCCTTATGTTACTGTTTGTGCCAGGTTGCTTTTTGTCCCTTATTAGATTGGCCTCTTTTTGCTCTGTTTTCAGAATATGCCAGAGTGCTGATATAGTGGGTGAAGTCTAGTGACTTCAGGTTTATTTTTGCTATCAGAAGTGTTGGACATTTTTGCAGGGTTTTTTGGCATGATTGCAGACAGCATCTTTCCTTTCCTGTCCTCTCTAGTTAGTGTGGGCCCCATCGTTTGCTCAGCCTATTTTCCTACCTGTGTTTGTGTTTTCATCTTGTCTCACCGACAATATATGTTTGGGGGCTGTCTTTTCCTTTGGGGGTCTGCTCTGGGGAGGTTTAGATTTCCCCTTTTCTTGCTTTAGGCTTATTTAGTCCTCCGGCTGTGTCAAGGCGTCTAGAATCATCGTAGGTACGCTTCACGGCTACTGCTAGTTGTGTGGATAGGATCAGGGGTCTGCAATCTGCTTAGTTACCAACCTCTCTGGTTTTCTGTGGCTTAGCTTGGCCTTGTTTTCCTCCTCGGTGACCCAATCATAACAGATGAGGTTCCTTGCAAATATGAGGCTGCATTCTAGCAAAGGAAGATAAAATTTGGTCAGGATTAGGCCGAGGTCAGACTTGCGAGAAACTCGGACGAGTCTCGCATGTCAATACCCGGCACTGCCGCCGGTACTCGGATCGGAGCGTTCAGCTGCATAGAAATACATGCAGCTGAACGCTCCGACCGGAGTATTGGCGGCAGTGCCGGGTATTGACATGTGAGACTCATAAGAGTTTCTCGCAAGTCTGACCCCAGCCTTAATGGTGTCCTCAGTGCTGAGAAACATAGGAAGATAGTTATCCATCATATAAAACCAATAGGTAGGCATCAGATTTGCTTTCAATGTATTCTGCAGCTGGATAACAACCCCAAATATAGAGTCAATGTCATTACAAACTATTTTGGCATAAAGAAGTCCTGGAAGTGATGATTTGAATTGGGTATACTATCAGACTTGGGTATACTAATAGATCACAGACTGCACATGAGTCAACAGTGTGATGCAGCAGCAAAAAAGAGAAACACAGTTCTAGGATGTATTAAGAGAACCATAAAGTCTAGATCATGCGAAGTAATTATACCCCTCCACTCCTCCTTGGTGAGGCCTCATCTGGAATACTGTGTCCCGTTCTGGGCACCATATTTTACAAAAGACATTGAAAAACTGGAGCAAGTTCAGAGAAAAGCTACCAGGATTTTAAGCGGACTGCAAAGTATGTCCTACAAGGAACGATTAAAGGATCTGCGAATGTTTAGCTTGCAAAAAAGAAGGCTAGGAGGAAACTTAATAGCGGCCTACAAATATTGGAAGGGTTGTCACAATGTAGAGGGATCATCATTATTCTCATTGGAACATGGAAACACGAGAAGCAATGTAATGAAACTGTCAGGACTCTGGATTCCGCCCTTTTCCAAGATGACGTCTGCTGCCTCACTTCTGCTCATGTGATCCGCCTTCCCTGTCTTTATAACCCTGGTTCCCCTCCCAGTCCTTGCTCTTGTATTCTGCTTGAATTCCTGGCTTGTGCTGCAAGAGACTTTTTCCTCTCCAGATATTCCGGCTCCACCTTCTCAGCAAACCTTCCCAACTCGCAGTGGTGCATGTGCTACAAGCTGTTTTGCCTGTGTTACTCTGCATTCTTCTCCTGCCTGCTAGGACACGTAAGCTCGGCCTGCTACAGATAATCTTGTTTGGTATCCGGTGCCAGTTTATTTGACTGTTTCTGGACTCGTAGCTTTGCACTGCTTCTGGACTCTTTTCTAGTTACTGCCATCCGTGGTATGAACTGTATCTTCTGACCCGCATTTCCCCAGTGAGTGCTATGCCCATAAGACTTTGCCCACAGGAGAGCTGCAAATGAACTACTCTTAAGAGCACCCTTGTTGCTGTTCACTTGAACTGTTGTGCACGTGCTGCACCCATGTTTATTCATATAAAAACTGACTCAGCCAGCAGTGGAGCTGCAAAGGGAACTTCTCCTGATATCACCTTATTTGCTGTGTTCTTGAACTTGCCCACGCGTCGCACCTGTGTTTGTGTGAATAACACAGACTATACACTGCACTCTGGTTCAGCTGCCTTATTTGTCTCAAGCCAAGAGATTCCTGAGTGTACCACTATAATTGTTTCAGGATACACAAGCCAGGGAATCTGCTGAGACAATGGCTACGGACCCTAAGTTGGGACAATTGTTCTCTATGATGAGATCTCTGCAAAAGGAGATGGGCACTCTGCAGAGTTAGGTGGGAAGTTTGAAACATAATCAGCAGGTGTGTGGACAGACTCGGCAAGATCTGAATAGTCGAATGGATGCTCAGGAAAGTAAATTTAAGAACATGGAGTCCCAGTATGGACAGGCCTTTCAGAACTTAAGTGCTCAGATGGCCACTCAGGCGGCCTTACCCCCTGGGCAAACACAGGCAGCCAGTCCTCCTAAGCTGTCACCATTCCGATACAATGGCGATCGCGACAAATTTTGTGGTTTTGGAATGCAGTGTATGTTGTATTTAGATGTGCATGCCGACCGATTTCCCACCGATCGTTCTAAAGTGTAGTATATAATTATGTTATTGACATCACGAGCACTCGCCTGGGCCAATCCGTTGATCAAGTCTCGTGACCCACGTCTAAATGTTTTGGAAAACGTTTTAGCTGCTATGGCCTTGATGTTCGATGATCCTAACTGCCGTGCTTCTGCGGAGACCACTTTATTGTCTTTACGCCAGGGTAAACGCTCAGTTATTGAATATGCCACTGATTTTAGAAGGCTAGCTGTGGATACCAATTGGGATTGTTATGCACAATTCCCTATTTTCAGGAGAGGTCTGTCTAGTGTTATAAAGGATGAGCTAGCTCGTTCTGAGTCACCACAAGAGCTAGAAAGGTTTATTTAACGTTGTGTACTCATTGACATTCACTTTACTGAGCGTAGACAGGAGAAAATGGCGGCATTTAATCACATGTCTAACTATTCCCCTACTCCCAAGGAACCTGCAGGTAAAGCCACTCGGGAGACAGAGGTGGTGCCTATGCAAACTGACTCAGTGCAGAGGTGTGAGAGTAATGAACGCCGAGAGTACCGCCTCCGGGAGAGTCTATGCTTCTATTGCGGCCAATGTGACCACTTCATGATCAACTGTCCCAAGCAGCCTAATAAGGTGTTAGCAACGGTAAGGGAATATGATAACTGTGATGCTGAGTCAGATTTCTCTGAATTTAGCCTACCAGTGAATGCTGTTTTCCGTTCACTCTCGATGACTACTTCTTCCACTGAGCAGAAGGAGAGGAGTTCTCACTGTTCACGCCTTATAAAGGTTTTATGCTCTGGACAGTGGATCTCTAGTACAGCCATGATCGACTCTGGCGCAGGGGGCAATTTCATGCCAAGAAAAATGAATGACGCTCAGTCTGTTTTAAACATAAGGTGCAGGCTTAACCTGGACTAAGTCCAGAGATCATACAGGAGAAAGAAACAGCCGCACTCTAAAACATTGCTTCGGTTTGCAAGTAAAAAGATTTAAGTATATTGAACATTCACAACAGGAAAATATCTCTATAATGGAGTGCCAAGGCGGATAGGCTACCATCTTCAGTGCGAAGTGAGCGTCACAGAATTCTACATTACACACTCATGCATTAAAGACAGTACCTGAAAGCAACAAGCAGGAAGCTGCTTATTTTATTGTCGCCTGCAACACTGACTTGGGGTGGTCTATGCGGTGGGTTATCTACAAAAAGTGATTTAGAAAAAATGATTACACTGCAAAGTCCTGCACTACAATCATTTTTTTTGCGAAACTGTAGATACTCTATATGATTTCTCCATATTAATGTACCCTACCACAGAAGATGGTCTGGTAGGTTTTCAGATCAACAATTTCCAAGAGAAGGGGTACCCCTGTTACCCAGATGGACCAGGATGGCTAAACCCTATGGGGGAAAAACTTGCAAACATCCTTTCAGCTGTCAAAACAATACTTGTTTAGTGTGGTTTACAAAAACACTTTCTGAGAAGATGAAGAGGTCCCATGTGTCTTCTTTCCACTACCAATTATTTAGACGGTTATAAAATCAATTAGTCACCTGCTGTACCATGCATTCATGAACCAAAGACCTTTATTCAGACTGTGTCAGCTAATTCCCAACAATATAAAGGCTAACAGACTTACAGACTTGCTCTATGGAAATTGCAAGACCTACTGAGCAGTTGGTTCCCCCATTAGAAAATACCAAAAGACTCATTACTACTAGTGCCCGGGCATCGGGCTGACTGAATATGGCGCTACATTACTTTGAATACTTTCCGTATGAACAATACCTGGTACTGCTATAGTGAAGACCGATATGTGTTACTTCACAAGATCCACTACATCCAAACCTTCTATACATTATTCATGAAACATTTCTATGATGACACAAGTTTCTGATGAATGGCTGAGGATGAATTTTGAAGAATTTCAATCACAAACCAGCTGCTTTAACCATGTCAAGGTACCAAGATCCTTGACACAAAAGCAGATGTACCAAACAAGGCAGCACAATAATCAGCGATAATGAAGAAACTGATGCTGGCCACCCTTGATCTCAAGTCTTCAGCTGTCAATGGCAGACGTTAAGATACTGTAGCAGGACCTGAAGCCAAATTAAACAATCTTTCATTGTCATCTTGATCTTGATCACAAGAATTATGTCCTTATTGCCAGGTGTGGAAGATTAGTATTAGATACATGCTACAATTTCATTTTCTAAATTCAAAACTAAGCAACTGTAGAAATAGTGTTCATTAAAAATTTCCTACTATTTTGACAGTGTAGGTGATTCATAAGATAGATGACTGTGCTTCTGACATAGATAATACAGAACATGTCTCATTGCTCTACATTGCCCTTCTTTCCGTGTTAGAATAAGCAGCAGGTAGGATGAATGTTTTACATAGCGCTTTAAAGTGTGAAGAGGGGATGAAGCATCCGAGTTCTCAGGGAGGGCAGATCACATAGAAAAAAAAGTACAAACAAGCCAGTGTGCAGGGGAGGAGGAAGAAATCATACAAGGTGTGTATGAGTGTAGAAAGAGCAGACAGGGAAGACTCTGGAATATCACACACACTAATTAGCATCAGTGTCTGTCAGCACAAAGGAGAGAAGATACCTAATGGGCTGTAGAAGGAAAAATCAAGATAGGAATAAAGCAGCACTAGTTCATGGCAGAGAGTGAAATTGCATATGCAATCGTTTTGGCGTCAAAAAAGGTGACAGCTTAGCCTAGATGAAGTCAAATAGAGTGTCCTGCTGCTCTAAACGACACATAGGGAAATGGTAACCCCACAGTAAAAACTAAAATAAGGTTCTCACTTATGCCATATACACTAATTGCTGAAATGCAGAAACCAGTGCGTCTTTGGCCTCAACGCCACATCATTCACACTAGTTCACACTGCAAACATGGAGCAGACAAAACATAAGCAAATATCAGTCACCTTTCTGCAAGTGACAGCTAAGGGCGAGTTTTTGAGAGCCGTTATACCTTGATCTTTCTTAAAAACCGAGACATATGGCATTTCCACTATTCAGCCATATCCATTTTTTAAAAGAAATCAGAGGTATCAGAATGATCACTGTGCCGATAGGCCACCAGGTGTGAATCTGGGTGTGCTGCTAAATGTACATTGTGGAGTATCTGCCTAGACAAAGCCAATTAGCAAGGGCAGGAAGCTAAGAAGAAATCCACTAACCAGTGACTGACTCAGATGAAAGCGTCTCTCTCATTTGACTAATATTGATTTATGCGCTGTATGGAATACAGTTAACACCCGCCAATGTAGCTCACATTAATTCAAGACCATGTCAATTTCAATTAAACTTAAACTGACAAGTAATCTTATAAAACACAATAGTTACTGGAAATTCATTTGCAGCTGTGGTCCAGTCTAAAAATAAAGACCAACCGTGAAATGTCACTTTGGGCTGTCAGCCAAGAAGCACAGCAAGTCTAACACACCCAGATGAAAGAGGCCATTGCTGGGCGTGTGACAGACCACACACCACGCCACATGCAACATGCAGCACATATTATTTGCTTCCAGATTAATAATGAGAAAGGCAAAAACATGTTTTTTTTATAATGATTTTAATATTAATCATGTCTTCATCAGCCGCAATGGCTTCCAAGACAGGTGACTGGCCGGCAGCAGATGCTTTTTGATCAAAATATTAAGCCGTTCTGTTCCGTGTCAAGACAGGACCAGGACGTAATGACCAGTGCAGGAAGCATCAGAACAAGACTTGGGGGGAATCGATTAGGGTATGGATTCTTTTCGTATTTTATACCAGTTTAAGGCCTTTTTAAAATACTTTTTTTTATCAATGGGTCAATATCATTAAAGGAAACCTGACAGCTGAGACATAGTACATGCACGTAGGGAGGGTCCTGTCACTAAAGGGGAGTAGGAAGGGACAAGCCACCAGGGACCTGCCTGTCCGAATAGTCTCTCTTGAGGCTCTGTCACTGATGGCTCTTAAAGTGAACCTGTCAGCAGGATTTTTGTCAGTAAACTACAGACAGTGTCAGGTTGGCGCTGTTATACTGATTACAATGATACCTTGGTTGATGAAATCCGTCTTGTGGATGTTGTTTAATCTTTGTTTGTAGTTTTCAGTTAATGAGATTCTCCTGCTTCGGTGAGGCCTGTGGGGGGTCATCATGTGGTGCTCTGCTTCCACATTCATCTCTATGGGTTTATGATAGATCACTGATCCTTCAGTGACCTGCCCCCTATCTTACAAAATGCATATATAATTGTGTGTTAGAAAAAAAAATTACATGAAGCAAAATGGCGCCTGTGCCTGCGCAATAGCATGTATCTCGCATATGTATCATATTATGCATATAATATAGTAGGGTAAAAAAAATCTACTTCATCAAAATGGCGCCTTTTTGCTGCAACCACTTTTTTTTTTCCTCCTGCAAAATGGCAGAGCTTGCACAGTAGCATCTATCAGCGTAGATGCTATTGCGCTTGCGCCACCGCCAATTTGCTGGAGAGAAAAATGCGGCTGCAGCAAAATGGCAGCGGCATTTGTGCAGTAGCATGTATTGGAATGCGATAGATGCTACTGCGCATGTGCTGCCGATGCAATTTTCAGGAAGTAATTTTTTTTTCTTTAGCTTACCATATTATATGCATATGTGATACATACGAAATACATGCTATTGCGCAGGCGCCGCCAAAAGATGGATTTCATCAACCAAAGTATCAATGTAATCAGTATAATGAAACCAACCTGACACCGTCTGTAGGTTACGGAGCATAATCCTGCTGACTGGTTCCCTTTAAAGTATGTCAAAAATATCTGGGTGAAATCATATGTACGTCTTTGCTGGCAAACAAATCATTACATGGTGTTTGAGATCCATTGATTTTAATGGACATCTGTGGTTCTCCAAAACTGAGAGTAAAGTTCGCTCCAGCACTCTTCTCTGACTAAGAGCAGGTACAGACGGCCATATATTCTCTCATATGAGAGAATTGGGCTGCTTATGCAAATGGAGCTCTAAACACAGTGTGAGCATAGTGTGATCTGATTCTCGAGTGAGGAGAAGATGGAGAAAAAAAACGTCTCCATCTCCTCCATTCTGTTAGTGCGGGGAAATCGGACTGAACTCAGATGTAATCCGAGTGCAGTCCAATGTTTCCCATGTACTCACTGACTTGCATGGCCTACTGTGATCAGAATATTAGATCAAACTTGGGCATGCAGTGATTTCTTCCTTGTAAACTCTCTAAATGATGAAAAAATCGGACATGTGCACGGCCAACATAGGCTAACATTGAACTATTCATATATAACAATGCCTAGTGGCAGCTTCCCAAAATCAATATAGACAAACAGAAGAAAAGCGGAAAGCTAAATGCCATAAAAATACCAAATTTATTGAGCAAAATGTATTAAAAAAACAATTTAAAAGTCATAAAGTGGGGACAAACAATGCAAAAGAGAGCCACTCATTACAGGTAATGATTATGAAAAGGAATCTATATCCATACAACATATAAGCCTGAATAAAGAGGTCTTTGTGTAAAAGGAGTTGAAACAACTTCCTGAAATGGTATAAACGGCTAATTAACATGGATTCCAAACCATAGCTAATTGTGCATATAAACTCCTAAAAACAAAGAGGGTTTTGTGCTACGATAGTGACCGGATGTATGTGAACAAAAAAAGGTGGCCAGGACAACAAGTGATGTAAACAATTATGAACCACCAGCAAAAAGTGGAATAAAATGGCAAAAGAGACATGAAAAGGAGATATGCTAACACATTACCTGAATGGTGTCTGTACCCCAACGCCCCAACACGCGTTTCGTGTGTAGCTTTTCCCAATGTTTTGTCAGATCGCACATGGACAGCAAATAGGCTCGTCTGCACATGCCCTAACTGCACAAATCCTATATCCAAAAGGGTTTCAGTGTACAGATTTGGTAAAGCATACAGTCCAATACTGGATGTTTGGGTTCCAGTGCGAAGCCAACTGAGCCAACATTCAGACATTTCTGGGGAACAGTCTTGCAAAAAGGTGCAAAACCTTTGACCCAGGTAAAACAATGCATAAGTGTTCACATAAAGGCATGTTGAAAAAGGAAGAGAATGGGCAAGTGTGATAGCATCTATCTTAATGACATCATTAATGAAGTCTATTATAGATTGTTTACAGAAGCCTATATTCTGCTGTATATCAGTGACTATATTACCATGTAAGTTAGCTGTCTCCAATTATTATTAGTTAAGACCTCAGGAATATTTACCCTGCAATAAGGGAATAGTCATTCACAGTATAGGTTACACTGGGATTATCTAAAACTAGCTGAAGAGCCCGGCGTTGCCTGGGCATAGTAACCAACTGTGGTTAGTTATAACAAATTATAATCTTTATATTGCACATAAAAACCGTGCATCTAATCCTATCCTGTGTGATACTGACTGCTGAGCTGTGTATCTAATCCTATCCTGTGTGATACTGCCTGCTGAGCCATGTGTCTAAAGGGCCTGTCACACTAAGCGATATCGCTAGCAATATCGCTATGTCTGATACTTACCTCCGACCGCTCCCCCGCTGGTTATCGCTGATCGCGCGAAAACGTCCTGGAACTTTCTCGTCGTCAGCTTCCTGCTGTGGAGACGAGTGACGCGTGGACGCGGGCGGGAGGACGTCAGGATCACCTCGTCTGACAGGTAAGTAGCGCCCCCCGACCCCTGCGATGTCGCTGGTGAGATCTGCCTGTGTGGCAGCTCACTAGCGACCACTTAGCGATGCACCAGCGATCCTGACCGCGTCATATCGCTGGTCGGGATCGCTGGTACATGGCTAAGTGTGACAGTACCTTAATCCTCTCCTGTGTGATACTGACTGCTTAGCTGTGTATCTAATCCTATTCTGTGTGATACTGTGTGCTGAGCTGTGTATCTAATCCTATCCTGTGTGATACTGACTGCTGAGCTGTGTATCTAATCCTATCCTGTGTGATACTGCCTGCTTAGCTGTGTATCTAATCCTATTCTGCGTGATACTGTGTGCTGAGCTGTATCTAATCCTATCCTGTGTGATACTGACTGCTGAGCTGCGTATCTTATCCTATCCTGTTTGATACTGACTGCTGAGCTGTGTATCTAATCCTCTCCAGTGTGATACTGACTGCTGAGCTGTGTATCTAATCCTATCCTGTGTGATACTGACTGCTGAGCCGTGTATCTAATCCTATCCTGTGTGATACTGGGCTCCCCCTGCAGTCTGTGTCAGAGGGTGGTCTGTGTTGGCACGGTAATAAATTGTGTTATTTCCAGCTTTACAGAAGGACGATAACACCATAGAAATGATAAGAATAATAGGCCTCAGTTACCACAACTGTCTACAAAGAAAACTGTTGCTGATAGCAACCAATCATAGACCATTACTCATCTTTTCGACAGCGTGGCGAGTTTTGAGTGGTGACTTTTGTGTTTCGACATTTATGTGGCGAGGTTGGTGTATGTGTGGTGAAATGTGTGCTGAGGGTGGTATATGTGTTGAAGCACGTGGTAGTGTGTGGTGCATTTTGTGTGTGTGTTCATATCCCGGTGTGTGGTGAGTATCCCATGTCAGGGCCCCACCTTAGCAACTGTACGGTATATACTCTTTGGCGCTATCGCTCTCATTCTTTCAGCCCCCCTTGTTCACATCTGGCAGCTGTCAATTTGCCTCCAACACTTTTCCTTTCGCTTTTTCCCCATTATGTAGATAGGGGCAAAATTGTTTGGTGAAATGGAATGCGCAGGGTTAAAATTTCGCCTCACAACATAGCCTATGACGCTCTCGGGGTCCAGACGTGTGACTGTGTAAAATTTTGTGGCTGTAGCTGCGACGGGGCAGATGCCAATCCCGGACATACACACACACATACATACATACACACACACATACATACACACACACATCCACATTGAGCTTAGATGTACAAAGATGAACAGATGTAAATTTCACTGCACCTACCTGATCATAAATACTTTCCAATACCAATGTAAATCTGTTAGCTATACTGGAGACAAGTCAGAACTACAAAGCCATAAAATGTGCTCAAAATCATCAGTAAATCTCTGTGCTACTAATGAAAATGCTTCATCTGGGAAAAGTTAGGAATTGGTAAATCTCAGCACTTCCAGGATACATCTAATATATAAAGCTCAAGTGTGTGTATGTATGTATGTATGTATGTATGCATGTGTGTATGTCCGGGATTGGCATCCGCACCGTTGCAGCTACAGCCACAAAATTTGGCACAGTCACACGTCTGGACCCCGACAGTGTCCTAGGCTATGTTGTGAGGTGAAATTTTAACCCCGTGCATTCCAATTCACCAAACAATTTTGCCCCTATCTACATAATGAGGAAAAAGTGTGTGTGTATCAAGCCACGCCCCTCAATATGATGTCATAATGGTTGCCATGGCAACGCTGATGTCATCATAGGTTGCAAGCCCCGCCGCTCATTATGATGTCATAATGGTTGAATATGGGATGGAGGATGTGTGATGGGTATATGGGCACTGGACTATGGGATGGAGGATATGTATGACGGGTATATGGGCACGGGACTATGGGATGGCGGATGTGTGATGGGTATATGGGCACTGGACTATGGGATGGAGGATATGTATGACGGGTATATGGGCACGGGACTATGGGATGGAGGATGTGTGATGGGTACTGGACTATGGGATGGAGGATTTGTATGACGGGTATATGGGCACGGGACTATGGGATGGAGGATGTGTGATGGGTATATGGGCACTGGACTATGGGATGGAGGATATGTATGACGGGTGTATGGGCAAGGGACTATGGGATGGCGGATATGTATGATGGGTATATGGGCACGGGACTATGGGATGGAGGATATGTATGATGGGTATATGGGCATGGGACTATGAGATGAAGGATGTGTGATGGGTATTTGGGCACTCGACTATGGGATGGCGAATATGTATTATGGGTATACGGGCATGGGACTATGGGATGGATGTGTGATGGGTATATGGGCATGGGACTAAGGGATGGAGGATGTGTGATGGGTATATGGGCACTGGACTATGCAATGGAGGATATGTATGAGGGGTATATGGGCACAGGCCTATGGGATCGTGGATATGTATGATCGGTATATGGGCACGGGACTCTGGGATGGAGGATAATTATGATTTGCTATAACTAATCACAGTAAGTTACTATGCCCGGTCAGCGCCGGGCTCTTCAGCTAGTATTCAATATTGTATATAAAATACTGCAGCATGAATTGTATAATCCTTGCATGAGGCATTGAGCAGTTATACGTCTTTCATTGGAAAAGAATGAAGAATCAGTTTGCAAGATTGTTAAATCCATAACATTTTAAAGATCTGCAGCAATTCAGCATCTACTATCTTAAATGCTCTGGCCAGCTTTGACATAGAATGATTTTTACATATGTTAGGAGTTATCTTTAGTTTATAAAATTGCACAACGTTTCAGTCTATACCGCAATCTTTATTCGTTCATTTATTTTCTGACTCCCTGATATGCAGTTTCATGTTCTTCTTTTGTGGGAGTGTCACTCCTAGTAATATAGGTTGGATAAGAGGTCTGTGTGTATCCATTGTACTGCTGTCTTTACTGTTAATAAATTAGCACAGCTTCTATCCTGCACTTATTGCCTCTACATGAGGTTTTCTTTTTTTTCTATAGCGTTTTCTGTGTTTTTTTATATGGTGTTCTCTCTGCCCTCCCCAAGATACTTTCTCCCTTCTCCATGCTGTTGAGATGAGGGTACAACTCTTCTTAGTGCCAACTTTAACACAGAGAGGAGGTAGGGGGGACAGCACAGACAGCCAACAGGAGGAGGACTTATAGACCCTGTGCCGCAGCAAAATGGCGGAAAATGTTTAACAAACACTATTTAGAAAGTTACCTAAAGGCCCCGATTTTGTGACACCACAGCGATCTCGCCAGCGAGATCGCTGTGTGTGACAGGGATCAGCGACTGGCCCCCCTGCCGGGTATCGCTGATCATGCTCGATCAGCCTGGGCCATTTTTTTATTGCTGGTCTCCTGCTGGCCAGCGCGCATCGCTGCGTGTGGCAGCGAGACCAGCGATCAGCGAGGTTGGTTTCTAATGTAAACATCGGGTATCCAGGAGCCGCGGCTCTTGGATACCGGCTGTTTACCTTGGAAACCGGCGTACACGCTGGTTTCCAAAGTAAACAGCAGGTATCCAGGAGCCGCGCAGCTCCTGGATACCCGATGTTTACATTAGAAACCAGCGTCGCTGATCCTGATCGCTGGAGGGGCTGTCTATGTGACAGCTCACCAGCGATCAGCTTAACGATGTCCCAGCGATCCCATCCATGTCGGATCCTTGGTGGGATTGTTGGGACATCGTTATGTGTAACGGGGCCTCTACACTGCATTTAGGAAAAAAGCGAACAATAAACAGAAATTCAGTGTGAAGGTGTACAAAGCCTTTAAATTGCAACGTTGTGTGGTGAAATTGCAAAAAAAAGTGCAATTCCACAGTTTTTTTTTTACCATGTTCACTAAACGCTAAAACCGACCTGCCATTATGATTCTCCAGGTCATTATGAGTTCATAGACACCAAACATGTCTAGGTTCTTTTTTATTTAACGGGTGAAAAAAAATTCCAAATTCCTTTTTCGGACACCCGTAGCATCTCCATTTTTGTGATCTAGGGCTGGGTCAGGGCGTAGTTTTTTGCGCGATGAGTTGACGTTTATATTTATACCATTTTGGTGTCAATTTAATCTTTTAATCGGCCGTTATTTCATTTTATTACAATGTAGCGGTGACCAAAAAAAGGTAATTCTAACGTTTTTTAAAAAATTTTTCTCGTTACGCAGTTTAGCGATCGGGTTAATTATTATTTTATATTGATAGATCAGTTGATTCTGAAAGCGGTGATACCAAATATGTGTAGATTTGATTTTTGTATGGTTTTATTTTGAATGGGGCGGGGGGTGATTTGAACTTTTATATTTTTTTCATTTTAATATTGTTAAAAACATTTTTTTCACTTTTAGTATGCTTTAATAGTCTCCATGGGAGACTAGAAGCTGCACTACTTTGATTGGCTCTGCTACAGACAGGCGATGATCAGATCACTTGTATGTCGCAGAACTGCTTACTTGCTATGAGCACCAACCACTTGGACACCTTTGGTTGTCATGCCAACCCATCACTGATCTGGGGTCATGAATGGGCAGGATTTCTGGCGCGTTTCCAGAAAGCGCAAGTTAAATGCCGCTGTCAGAGATTGGTAGCGGCATTTTACTAGTTAACAGTCGCAGGTATATCGCGATTCCACCCACTGCTGGTAGAGGCACATGTCAGCTGTTCAAAACAGCTGACATGTGCCAGGAAAGATGTGGGCTCAGGGCCGGAGCCCACATCAAAGGGAGGGTTTCTAACGTGGGCGTACTATTACACCCAATGTTGGAAAGGGGTTAAAAGTCCCCAGGAATGAGTGCAAAATGCTCATTGTAACCACTCTATGTACTAATACATTTATGTCATACAGTGGCATGTAAATGTTTGGGCACCCCTGGTCAAAATTACTGTTATTGTAAACAATTAAGCAAGCTGAAGATGAAATGATCTATAAAAGGGCTAAAGTTAAAGATGACACATTTCCTTTGTATTTTTGGCAAAATAGATATAGTCATATTTTACATTTTAAAAATTACAAAAAGGAAAAAATGCAAAAGTTTAGGCACCCAGCAGGGTTAGTACCTAGTAGAATCCTCTTTTGCAAGTAACACAGCTTGCAAACATTTTTTGAAACCAGTCAAGAGTCTTTCAATTCTTGTTTGAGGGATTTTCATCCATTCTTTGGAAAATTCTTCCAGTTCTGTGAGATTCCTGCGTCGTCTTGCATGTACTGTTATTTTGAGGTCTAGCCACAGATTTTCAATGATGCTCAGATCAGGGGACTATGAGGGCCATTGTAAAACCTTCAGCTTGTTGCTTTTGAGGTAGTCCATTGCGGATTTTGACATGTGTTTATAATCATTATCCATTTGTAGCAGCCATCCTCTTTTCAACTCCAGCTATTTTTTACAGATGGTGTAATATTTGCATCAACAATTTGTTAAAATTTAATTGAATCCATTCTTACCTCTACTTGTGAAATGTTCCCAGTGCCATTGGCTGAAAAACAACCCCAAAACATGATTGCTCCACCCCCATGCTTAATGGTTGTCGAGATGTTATTTTCCTTAAATTCTATGCCCTTTTTTATCCACACATACGTTTGATCAGTGTGGCCAGAGTTCTATTTTAACTCTCAACTAGTTTCCATCAGGCTTGTTTAGATGTTCCTTTGTATACTTCTAAAGCTAAATTTTATGGTGAGGACGCAGGAGGTTTTCTTCTGATGACTTTTCCACGAATGCTACCTGATCAGTAGAGCAATGTACCACAACTCAAGAGTCTGCTAAATCTTTCTAAAAGTCTTTTGCAGTCAAGCGGGGTTCTGACTGCCTCTCTAGCGATCCTAATTCCAAAGACATACTGAAAGGGAATTTATATTGTAAGCCCTATCGGGGACAGCTATGATAATGTGTGCAAACTGTAAAGTGCTGTGGAATATGTTAGAGCTATATAAAAATAAAGATTATTTGTATCCTACAAGCAGCTCTCACTGAAATTTTGTTTGGTCTTCCAGACCTTATCTTGACCTCCACTGTTCCTATTAACGGCCATTTCTTAATTACTTTTCGAACTGAGGAAAGGGCAACTTGAAAACACTTTGCTATCTTATTAAAGAATTCTGCTTTGTGGGCCTCCACCATTTCCAGAGTGTTAGGCAGCTGCTTAGAAGAACCCATGGCTGCTTTTTTAAAACAAGGTTAGAGGAGTCTGGTTTTTATAAAGCTGGAAAATGTGCATCACCTGGCCTTTCCTAACGATGATAGTGAACAAGCCATAACCCTAACAGGATAATTAAGGTCTGAAACCTTGGTCAGTTATCTGAGCACACAAATCTCCAAGGGTGCCCAAGGTTTTGCTTTGGCCCATTTTCCCTTTTGTAAATTTTTAAAGTGTAAAAAATTAAAATATATATTGCCTAAAATACAAAGGAAATGTGTCATCTTTAACTTTAGGCCTTTTAGAGATTATTTCATCTTTAATTTGCTACACTGTTCACAATGACAGTAATCTTGACCAAAGGTGCCCAAACTTTTACATGCCACTGCAAATGGAATATCATTCTGTATTTACTCAGAATTTCCTAAAATGGGTTTTTCTAATCGGCCAATCCCCTTAAAGTGAATCTGTCACCCTTTCTTTGGCCTTTCAGCTGCCGGCATAGACATCGGGGCTTATCTACAGCATTCTGTAATGTTGTAGATAAGCCTCCGATGTAACCTGAAAGAGAAGAAAAACACGTTATATTATACTCACGGAGGTGGGAGGTCCGGTCCGATGGGTGTCGCCGTCCCGTCCGGCGCCTCCCTTCTTCATGCGATGACGTCCTCTTCTCCCGTCCTGTAATGGCTCCGGCGCAGGCGCATTGCTATGCCCTGTTGAGGGCAAAGCAGAGTCCTGCAGTGCGCAGGTGTGGGGAGAGGTCTGGCGCCTTCACACTGCAGAATTCTGCTCTGCCCTCAACAGGGCATAGCAATGCGCCTGCGCCGGAGCCATTTCAGGACGGGAGAAGAGGTCGTCAGCGCATGAAGGGAGGCGTGGGACCGGACCACAACACCGACCGGACCGGACCGCCCACCTCGGTGAGTATAATATAACTCTTTTTTCTTATCTTTCAGGTTACATCGGGGGCTTATCTACAGCATTACAGAATGCTGTAGATAAGCCCCCGATGTCTATGCCGGTAGCTAATAGGGCAAAATAAGGGTGACAGATTCCCTTTAAGTCAGAGCTCAAAAATAAATATATTGAGATATTTGTGATAAACTTTATTTGAGGGTCTAAATTGTTTAGCAATTTACACCACATAATAAGTCAGCTAGAGACAGAGACCACCAGTAACATCAATGCTTCCTCCATAATCACTGTACATATAACTATTAACTCTATATTAGGTGCCTGTACATTGAAAGGTCGTTTTTTCTTCTGGAAGAAGGATTCCCTGCCACGCTCACCCCATTACCATTTCTAAATCACATAATGCCCTCTGTAATTGTTACAAGTCTCCCAATTTCATTTTACATCTTATCAGCCAAAAAAAAAAAGAATAAATAAACCTGGAGCCCTAGTGCAAGTGCTAGGAACTTACAGACTCCCTTTTCCCTTGGGATTTGCTGTGAGAACGAGAGCGCGAGATATTGCTGAAGAAGGAATCTTTCTTTCCAGCTGACAGAGGAGGAGAATCTGTGTGGTCACGGCCTCCAGGCAAACTCTCTATACTGGGAGATGAGCTGACGTTCTTAGAGCTTTGGCCTAGAATAAAATACAGAGAGCACAAGTTTTTTGAAGAGCAATCGGCTTGTTTCAGTTGACACATGCCCTGCTTTTAGGGGAATCAATACATGTAAGGCAACACAAAAAGGAAATCAACAGAGAAGGAGAGCTGGTAGCTTCCATACATTAGTGGTATATGTGAATACATGACATGTAGTAATATACAATATTATGTAAAAGTGGCACCATCTTCATCCTACGCAGCATTTAGTTCAACTTTACAGCATATGGCTCTCTGTAACTGTGCAACTAATGAGTTTACAGTTACAGAGTAAATTAAAGGGCACAAAGGAGGGTGGAACAGTTATATAGAGTTTCACTTTCTCTAGTTCTATTAAACTAAATGCTGTAAGAGGAAAAGAAGAGTTGAAATGGGAAATGCACATACGTAATGGGGTATTCTTAACTTTGGAAGTTATCCTCTATCCATGGGAACTCCACTGACCTGTGAACCGGCACTGACGTGTGAATGAAGTGGCGTTCAGTCATAGGCATTGCTGTTCCATTCTTTCTTAATGGGACCGCTGGAGATAGCCAAGCGCTGTGCTCCACTGGCCTTTGGCACTCCCATAAGAATGACTGAAGTGGCAGTGTGCATGATCAACCTCAGCTCCGTTCATATGGGGCTCTTCAAAGCCCAGGTTCTATAGATCAGTGGGGGTCTCAACAGTCGGACCTTCAGCGATTGTTAAGTTAGCCCCTCTCCCATTGTTAGGGGTTAATGTTCAAATTTGAGAACACGCCTTTATAGGCAATCTGTCACCTAATTTTAGTCCTATCAGCTGTCGGCACCGCCATCAGGGGCTTATCTACAGCATTCTGTATTGCTGTAGATAAGCCCCTGATGTAACCTGAAAGATAAGAAAAACAAGTTAGATTATACTCACCTGGGCGTCTGGTCCGGTCCGATCCGATGGGTGTCGCAGTCCAGTCCGGTGCCTCCCATCTTCTAGTGATGATGTCCTCCTTCTTACTTCTGCCACAGCTCCGGCGCAGGCGTACTTTATCTGCCCTGTTGAGGGCAGACCAGAGTACTGAATTGCACAGGCGCCGGAGCTCTCTGACCTTTCCCAGCGCCTGCGCACTGTAGTACTCTGCTCTGCCCTCAACAGGGCAGATAAAGTACGCCTGCGCAGGAGCTGTGGCAGAAGTAAGAAGGAGGACATCATCACTAGAAGATGGGAGGCACCGGACTGGACCGCGACACCCACGGCACCCAATCGCGCCCCCAGGTAAGTATAATCTAACTTGTTTTTCTTATGGCGGTGCCGGCAGCTGATAGGGCTAAAAATAGGTGACAGATTCCCTTTAAGAAAAATATAAAGTCAGCATAGATGAAAACCTCAAAAACCTATAGTTGGATTAAGTGTTAAAGTGTTTTGTAACCACCATTGTTTTTTTTTTACATAAATCAGTATTCCAACTATATGTAATGTAATATAGGAAAAACACAACAGGGAAGGAGGGGGATGCAGCTGCAGTTTCTTCAACATTTTTTGTTTTTGTCAGGCTACATGCTTAAAAAGAGGTAGGGAGGCAGAAGTGGTGAGACACATGATCTGAATGATTCAGAGTGTGGAGGTCACCTGTAGCCCTGCACTAAGAGCAGCCTCACCATTAAAAGTTAAAAAAAAAGTTAGAAAGATGGCTGCAACATCCTAGTGCTAAGTGTGATTAGGTCCTTATGAACGTATTTTGTATCAGTATCGCACAGATCACAAATACAGCAACAATGGAAATCTTTGCTTTACTCTGCACCTCAATGTGCATATGATTTAACAGCACGTCAGGTGTAGTGTTCATCAATAAACTGCAGTGTAGAAAAGTAACAAGTTAGCGCACTAACTTATGCTTCCAACAGGTGGTACTATAGAGTACTATTTCTCTTCCTGTTTGAAGAGGCAAGCTGCATATTTAATTTTCCAGAGGAGCATTGTATGGTGAATAAGTCTCAGCACATTGGCATGCCAGAGCTGGTATGTCACTCTTCCCCATGAGAAATGATACCACTTAGACCTCAGTTTAGAGCCTCTCAGATCTCATTCTTTGCACTGATGAGGAGTAACACCCTGAAACACTGCCTGCAAATTGAGATTCTGATTTGTTTTTTATCCCAAGTCACATTGAAAGGCTTGCTAAAGGGTGGATAGTGACTTGTAGGATTGCTCCTCCCAACAGGTGGTGCTATAGAGCTCTAGTTTATTCCTGTCTGAAGAGGTAATTTGCATATTTAATTTCACAGAGAAGCATTGCACGGTGAATAAGTCTTCTCACATTGGCATGCCAGAGCCGGCATGTCACTCTCCACAAGGAGAAACGTTACCCCTTAGACTGCACTAACTTTTTAATTGCAAATGACGAATCTACAACATTTAAGACGTAAAAAGCTCCCGATATTTTTCTAATTCACATTTAATAAAGTTCTAACACTAAGCCATGTTTGTACAGTGACAAATGAAGCAGACGCCAAAATGAATGATGGGTGCAGTGCAGCCCTGAACAGAGATTTACAGGGAGCTCAGAAATGACACAGCAGAGTCTTTGCGATTATGTCAGTACATTGTGTCCTCTCCATTGTACTGAAGAACTTGTTCTGCTGATTCTGCAATTTACAATAAAGAACTATAGAAGGGAAATAAAGCCGGTAAGAAGGAACGTGAGAAACAACCAGCTCACAATTCTCTAACAGAATGTTATTGACTGATTCCCTATCATTACACGGCTTTGCATAATTCAGTTTACAGAGAAGCAGGAGACATCATTTGCTAATTGCTGGGACTTCCATCAATCATGAGAGCGAGGTTCTGGAGTGCATGACCATGTGCACCAACGCTCCATCCATTGTATAATATGGAATTGCTGCTATATCCAGTTATCTCTGCAAGTCCCATAGAAAATAGATTTCAGGACTCCGTCTGGGACTATCGCTCCCTTCAATTCCAGAGCCTAGTTATCGAGATCAGTGAGCTATCACCAATTCTGTGCATTTATGGGGGCAGCTCCAACTGGGCATGTGGACATTACAGATGAAGGGTACTGAGCGGAGAAACCTCCCTCAATCAGACGAAGCAGCTGTAATGAGCATCTCACAAACTCAAAATTAAAAGAGGTGCTCACACCGGTTTAAAAGGGGCAAGTGTCAGCTCTTACTTTGTTCTTGTTGCTCAACAGAGTATTCAGTTTTTTGCTTTCTTTTAGATCTGCCATACGGGTTCCAAAATAGAAGCCCTTTTAATTTAATCCGCAAAGGCTTATGGTCTTTACAAAGGGGGCGACGCTCACAGAGTAATTATACAGAGCAACCTAAAAGCACGCCCCAGAGAATCTTGCAAGCCACGCCCTTTGTTAAAATGCATAAAAACTAGCATTAATACTAAGGCACAGACTAAAAAAAAACAAAAAAACAAAACTGTAGTGTAATACTCAGGGGAGTGGCAGGATTAAAACAAATGCGAAAACCGGCCATTCTTCACATGGTGATAGGACCCCTTTAAAGAGATTGACTACGATAATTAATTTTTTTTTTACAGGAGTAGAAAATGTGTAAAAATAAAATACAACCAAAATGTACTCCTGTCGCAAAGTTGTTCCAGTTGGCTATTGTTTTTTACATTTTGCGGTTTTGTGAAATAAGTCGATAATCGAAATGACCCCTGCAGCCAATCACGGGCCTCCACGGTGATGCTTGTACAAGACTGCAGAGGCCAGCGACTGGCTGAAGCTTTTATGCAGTTTGTATAGTAAAACTTGGTGACAGATCCACTTTAATCCCTTCGTAGACATTTACGGCATTTCCACAGGTATAACCTTATGTCAACCTCTAGTGGGGGGGAAATCAGCCATATTAATCGTTACGTTTTCCCTTGAACGGCTCAGTGAGGGTTCCCAGATTCTATCTCCGTACCATCCTATGTTCACCACATTAAAGCTACATTTATAAAATAAACTATGCATACATGCTATATATGCATTTATAAATGGAAAGGAACAGGACAAGCAAATGTGAGCGTGGGGTAAAGAGTGCAAAAGAAAAGTCATTTTTACCTGTTTCTCCATATTCTTAAGAAAGTAAAGAAAAAAAGAATAATGTACATGTCGGGTAGAAAGCAAAACTAAGAAAATGTCTTCATGCTCTGCAGTTCCAAATTAGAAATATATGCACAAACAGGGGAACAGAGGCAATTTCATTAGGTTTTGAGGTTGTCAACTATCGTTATGTACCAAGAGAAATATTAAGTTATTCATCCTCTCTGCTCTTAAGAAACACAGGAGTCTCTCCCATCCCACACAGTTCTCCGGATTGTAAATGTTTTCTCAGCCAATACTGCCACTGTGTGGACAAAAGGCATAATGGCAGATTCAGCCAGTTCCATGTAATGCCCATAACTCGTAAATGACTTCTAGTCATGGTAAACAGGCAAGTAAATTTAAAAAAAAGCTATATTTTGAAATAAATTCCTTAGATTTTCATCACAAGAAAATAATTGGAACAATAGTAAAACAAGAAATGTTAAGTCCATCAAAAATATGAAAATTATCTGAGTCCTACAAGCAACAAGGCCACTCACTTTAGTTATATATCTTTGGGAAATATATACAAAGCCTCCTATGGGCAGTTTCGTATTTTATCTATAAAGGATAGGACAAATATTAAGGACAGCTTTATGTAGAAGTTTTTTTCTCCAGCTTTTTGGCAGTACTATTAAGGCCACATTCAGAGCCCAGTCATTTCCCCATAGTTTACAGAATACACTCTATGGTCAATGACAGATGCAGACAATAACATCAGGAGAAGAACACAAGTCAAGTAGTTTTCTTTACAATTAAATTTAGAATATTTCCTTTAAATTCCTTTTGCCGTTGCAATAAAGTGTAAGGCTGAATTCAGATGTCCATGGAATAAGATCTGTGTAGGGACCATGATGTACGGAATGGGCACCAGTCTCCTCACCCACACTGGACAACCTCAAAGCCAAGCGTGAGGCTCTAAAGTTGGAATCAAGAAAACCCTGGACAGTCTGTGCATTGCGATGTGAACTCAGTGCTTCATGAACATCTGAATTCAGCCTTAAACATAGGATGTTAAGAGTGTTATAACACTTCATGGACCCACGCTAGGTTTCTGCGCATTTCAGAGTATTCAATTTTCATTTGATTTCCCTTTATTCTGCTTGCAATAAGTTTCTCCTTGTCAGGTCTTACAAGTAAAGAACAGTGGAAACAGACTGAAGCTTTATCTTATAACATACACTTAAGGGGCTTAGCCAGGACTATTTTTTTTTTACTGTGGGTCTAAAAACTATCAGGCAGGTAGTTGCTACCTACCTGCCTGCCTGCTCTATCCAGCACCAGGACAGCGTGATTATTGACTGCTTTCACTGGCAATTTGGCTGATCCACGTCAACAGAGCAACTCTTGCTCTTCAAGACTGCTCTGTCGATGGGTTGTTACTGCCGACTTCATGCAGCAAACAACAGGCTACCAACCATCATAATTTTGGCATTCATGCCCCATCGGTAGAGCAGAGGGAAAGAGAAGCAACTGCTCTATTGACGTGAAGTAGCTTTATCCCCAGGAGGAGCGATCTGTGACCACTACGTGCCCGCAGAGATCAGCAAAGGGGAAAGTAGGTAGCCACTATCTACCTGTTGGTTTGTAGACTCATAGTAAAAAAATAAATATTTCTGGACCTCTTTTATGACTCTGCACACAGAAAATTGCAGAGAGCGGCAGTGTGACACATGGGAGTTAGGCCGGGGTCACGCTTGCGTGTGCAATGCGAGTCTCTCGCATCAATACCCGGCACTGCCGCGGGCACTCAGGACTGAAGTGTGCGGCTGCATGTATTTCTATTCAGCTGAGCGCTCCGGTCCCGAGTGCAGGTGGCACTGCTGGGTATTGATGCGAGTGTCTCGCATTGCACACGCAAGTGTGAACCCGTCCTTATACATATCTGCAGCTTACCACTGTATGGAGTCACCCCGCTACATTACTATTCCTTTCTTTTTCAGCACTGAAGGCAATTTGAAATAAACAGTAAGTAAGAGGTTAAAAGCTTAAAGGGGAAGGAGACAACTTAGAGCTGCGAAGAAAAATGAGAGGAGGATCTGTACTGGTGACCAGACTAGATATCACATGACACAGCTGTTATAAAATGGAAGCGGTCAAAATTTATTAATGCAACTGAGCTGTGATAAAACAAATGGCACTACTAAAACATTGCTCAATCGTCAGCATTATAGGTCAAGAATCCAAGAGCGCTACAAGGCAGCGCCTCCTATAAAGGTGTTCTGTCCAGCCATATAATTGCTGTCTAGAAGGTCTAGTCATTTTTTATGTCTTCGATTATTACAGACATTGCATTTTGTGTGTATTAATCCTTCATATATTTCATACTGTAAGGTAACAGCTCCACCTGCTGGCCGTTTAATGCATAGATTCTAGTTTAATTTGCAATGTATTGTGGGATTGTTCCTGGTACATCATAGTCTTGTTTATGACACTGTGAGGGGAACAGCAGCCTTTATTCCTCCATGTGTCTTAGGAGAAACTACACCATTCGTGTTCTTCATGCTTCTTAAACAGCCTGCTCTAAGCATAGTTGGCAAGCACTATCTAGTTGTTATAATCCTGTGTTTATAACATTTATTGTATTAAATAGGTAATCATCAGCTACAGTTGTGGCCAAAAGTATTGACACCCCTGCAATTCTGTCAGATAATACTCAATTTCTTCCTGAAAATGATTGCAAACACAAATTCTTTGGTATTATTATCTTCATTTAATCTGTCTTAAATGAAAAAACACAAAAGAGAATGAAGCAAAAAGCAAAACATTGATCATTTCACACAAAACTCCAAAAATGGGCAAGACAAAAGTATTGGCACCCTCAGCCTAACACTTAGTTGCACAACCTTTAGCCAAAATAACTGCGACCAACTGCTTCCGGTAACCATCAATGAGTTTCTTACAATGCTCTGCTGGAAATTTAGACCATTCTTCTTTGGCAAACTGCTCCAGGTCCCTGATATTTGAAGGGTGCCTTCTCCAAACTGCCATTTTTAGATGTCTCCACAGGTGTTCTATGGGGTTCAGGTCTGGACTCATTGCTGGCCACCTTAGAAGTCTCCAGTGCTTTCTCTCAAACCATTTTCTAGTGCTTTTTGAAGTGTGTTTTGGGTCATTGTCCTGCTGGAAGACCCATGACCTCTGAGGGAGACCCAGCTTTTTCACACTGGGCCCTACATTATGCTGCAAAATTTGTTGGTAGTCTTCAGACTTCATAATGCCATGCGCACGGTCAAGCAGTCCAGTGCCAGAGGCAGCAAAGCAACCCCAAAACATCAGGGAACCTCCGCCATGTTTGACTGTAGGGACCGTGTTCTTTTCCTGGAATGCCTCTTTTTTTCTCCTGTAAACTCTATGTTGATGCCTTTGCCCAAAAAGCTCTACTTTTGTCTCATCTGACCAGAGAACATTCTTCCAAAACGTTTTAGGCTTTTTCAGGTAAGTTTTGGCAAACTCCAGCCTGGCTATTTTATGTCTCGGGGTAAGAAGTGGGGTCTTCCTGGGTCTCCTACCATACAGTCCCTTTTCATTCAGATGCCGACGGATAGTACGGGTTGACACTGTTGTACACCCTCGGACTGCAGGGCAGCTTGAACTTGTTTGGATGTTAGTCGAGGTTCTTTATCCAACATCTGCACAATCTTGCGTTGAAATCTCTTGTCAATTTTTCTTTTCTGTCCACATCTAGGGAGGTTAGCCACAGTGCCATGGGCTTTAAACTTCTTGATGACACTGCGCACGGTAGACACAGGAACATTCAGGTCTTTGGAGATGGACTTGTAGCCTTGAGATTGCTCATGCTTCCTCACAATTTGGTTTCTCAAGTCCTCAGACAGTTCTTTGGTCTTCTTTCTTTTCTCCATGCTCAATGTGGTACACACAAGGACACAGGACACAGGTTGAATCAACTTTAATCCTTGTCAACTGGCTGCAAGTGTGATTTAGTTATTGCCAACACCTGTTAGGTGCCACAGGTAAGTTACAGGTGCTGTTAATTACACAAATTAGAGAAGCATCACATGATTTTTCGAACAGTGCCAATACTTTTGTCCACCCTCTTTTTTATGTTTGGTGTGGAATTATATCCAATTTGGCTTTAGGACAATTCTTTTTGTGTTTTTTCATTTAAGACAAATTAAATGAAGATAATAACACCAAAATATTCAGAATTGAGAGTCCTTAGTGGTTGATACCTTTTAATGGCTAACTGAAAAGATGGTAACACATTGCAAGCTTTCGAGACTACTCGGGTCTCTTCATCAGGCATAGACTAATACAAAATCTGAAGAGTCACATATTTATGCACAATACAGCACAGAAAAAATGCAATAGATGAGACAAGTGACGTGAAGCAGAATTATGATTATGGGAGAGGGATAATAATACTAAAGAATTTGTGTTTGCAATCATTTTCAGGAAGAAACTGAGTATTATCTGAAAGAATTGCAGTGGTGTCAATACTTTTGGACACAACTGTATGTATTACCTCATGGTACCTATGTATTACCTCATGTTACTGTGTATTGCAGACTATCTGTATTTTATGCTCTGTGCAGTTACATATTCTGAAATGCTCCCGTTATTGCATCCTACAGCTTCACCCTTTCCTGTCACATCTGCAATCAATAAAAGGTTACAATTTTACAGCCTCTTTTCTTAAAGAAGACAGGGGGTTTAGCTACATGTCTCATTGCACACCCTGCTAACGTATGAGGACAGTATAGTTAAAAACCGCTGAGAACAAGCTCAGAAGATCTGACGTTACAGAGCCCGCCATTATCCAAGCATACGGTTATTGCAGCAACCTCCTAACGGTTGGACCGAAAAATCGGACCATACGGAGCCCGCCATTATCCACGCAGAGCCGACAAAGGGATATCACAGCGGTCGCCTAACTGTTGAATCATGTCTCAAGGACGAGCACCCTCTTTCAAGACGAGATCATGAGTTGGTTCCTCCAAGACATCATCCGTCAGCAATGCCGCCGCTATTGCCCGCGCAAAGGCTGAAGCGGCAAAAGCAAGAATCACCTTTGCTGAGCAAGAGATAGAATTGAAACAACAACAAGCATGCATGGATGCAGAGAAAGCGTGCCTTGAAGCAACATTACAGAAACTTGCTATTGAAAAAGAAACAGCAGCTGCCATAGCAGAAGCAGAAGCCTTAGAAGCTGCCGTATATTCTGACGACGAACACAGCAGACACAGCAGTGTGCTAGGTCTGCAACAAGTTACTCACGATCCATTGCAGCGTACTGCAGAGTACGTCCATCAGCATTCCAGATCAAATGACGATCCAGACCCACAGGCGAAGACAGAGCATTTTGTCAACAAGCCAAGCCAACCAGATAATTCGGACCCCCAGAAAGCCAACTATCAGTCTCCCTACCAAAAGCAAAGAAATACACATTGGGATGATACTGAGTACAATAATCTTTCTCCAGAACAGAAGATCCGGAATCTGTCCCGGCTTAAAGAGAATCCCTTCACTTCAGAAAGGTACTACAGCAGTTGGACCAAACCAGAGACATCTAACAGGTATGATCGCACAGCACACATGTACTCTCACAACACTGCATCAGCTGGCATCAGTGCCAATCAAGCCACGATGGACTTTGCCAAATTCCTTGCTCGACGTGAGTTGGTCACTAAGGGACTTGTAAAGTTCAGTGATCGCGCTGAAAACTACAGGGCTTGGTGAGCCTCCTTCAAAAATACCATAAGAGACATAGGTCTATCATGTAGTGAAGAAGTGGATCTCTTGGTAAAATGGCTAGGAAGCGAGTCTGTCAAACACGCAAAGAGAATCAGAGACATTAATGTAAATTATCCAGATGTCGGCCTCAAAAGAATTTGGAATAGACTTGATGAATGCTATCAATACAAAAAGGGTGGGGGAACAAGAGGTGCAATAGTGCCCTATCACTAGTGACACTACGATGTGAGTGGTGTAATGCAGTTCCACTCACCTATTCCGGTTGTGTGACCCACAACTGGCTTGAAGACATAACACAGTATCAGCTGCTGCAGGACCTCCACCGACCACTCCAAAGTGGAAAAACTGCCAGAAAATATGGGAAGCAAGATGTGCCACAGTCCGCGCTGCTGAATCCACAAAATCACCTGGGATGCAAGATGTAGTAACAAAGTACTGCTTTATTCCTTCCTACGCGTTTCGGCGCCCTTCCTGGCACCTTCCTCAGGGATATTACACCAGCCATAGGAGCAGGGAATTTATAGCCCCTTCCATTAGCAATTATGGGTGTGTTCTGTTTACATATGATGTCATAATGGTCATCACTGGGGGAGGGGCCAGCATTTTTGGCACAATTTCACACAAATAACATAATAAAACAAGAAAATCCTTCAAAATACTTGCTAAAATGTACATAAAAATCCTACCAGTAAAATGATATAAAGACCTTCATAAAAATTGCAGCGGAAACATTGCCAAAGTATCCAGACTGTCAATGCAAAAACAAAAAAATTTTTTTTTAAAAAATATTATCTCCCGACTTTCAGGGTAGTAGAACCCATGTGTTTACTGGTTTCATTTTTTTCTCTTGTGACTTATGTTGAGCGCCACCGTTCTGCTGATATCAGTGCCTTTGGAACATAGGTTCTATGAACTATTTTGTCACAAAACTATCCTGTTAAATATGTGATACTATGGTTTGTTAAAAAATTATTATAAAAAATTGCAATGAACAATTTTCTTTATTTTTGTTTTGTAGGAGGGAATCAAGGAGCGATGCCACTATTAAATAAAATGGATTATATTCTAAAATTAACTGCTTTTAAAAAACTTATTTTTATTTTCATTTTTATTTTTATTATTTATTATCAATAAAAGATACTTTCTTCAGGCCATTTTTAATAATACGATTATACAATAGTAATTTTTAGATAATTCTTTATTGATAATAAATAATAAAAATAAAAATGAAAATAAAAATAAGTTTTTTAAAAGCAGTTAATTTTAGAATATAATCCATTTTATTTAATAGTGGCATCGCTCCTTGATTCCCTCCTACAAAACAAAAATAAAGAAAATTGTTCATTGCAATTTTTTATAATAATTTTTTAACAAACCATAGTATCACATATTTAACAGGATAGTTTTGTGACAAAATAGTTCATAGAACCTATGTTCCAAAGGCACTGATACCAGCAGAACGGTGGCGCTCAACATAAGTCACAAGAGAAAAAAATGAAACCAGTAAACACATGGGTTCTACTACCCTGAAAGTCGGGAGATAATATTTTTTAAAAAAAAATTTTTTTGTTTTTGCATTGACAGTCTGGATACTTTGGCAATGTTTCCGCTGCAATTTTTATGAAGGTCTTTATATCATTTTACTGGTAGGATTTTTATGTACATTTTAGCAAGTATTTTGAAGGATTTTCTTGTTTTATTATGTTATTTGTGTGAAATTGTGCCAAAAATGCTGGCCCCTCCCCCAGTGATGACCATTATGACATCATATGTAAACAGAACACACCCATAATTGCTAATGGAAGGGGCTATAAATTCCCTGCTCCTATGGCTGGTGTAATATCCCTGAGGAAGGTGCCAGGAAGGGCGCCGAAACGCGTAGGAAGGAATAAAGCAGTACTTTGTTACTACATCTTGCATCCCAGGTGATTTTGTGGATTCAGCAGCGCGGACTGTGGCACATCTTGCTTCCCATATTTTTTGATGAATGCTATGGCTCAGTAGAGGTTATACAAAGTGCCTTGTTTAAAAGAATAGAGGACTTTCCTAGAATAGCGAACAAGGATTATTCAAAGCTCAGAGAATTAACTGACTTGTTAATGGCGTTGTGTGTAGCAAAAGCAGAAGGAGATCTTGTGGGGCTGACATATCTCGACACTGCTAGAGGTGTGAACCCCACAGTTCAAAAACTCCCATATATCCTGCAAGACAAATGGGTTACATATGGTTCTAGGTATAAACAGACTTACAATGTACCATTTCCTCCATTCAATGTGTTTGTAGATTTTGTCTCAGAATAAGCAAATATTAGAAATGATCCTAGCTTTGATTTCATGCTGTCATGTGCCAATAACTCGGTTAGTAAACCTCGTAGAACAACTGTAGAGGTCCATGAAACATTTCTTCCACAGGTTCAGTTCCTAAAGAGTTCAGCTCCGGTCAAGGAGAAGACAAATCCAAGGACCCAAGCAGGCAGTGTCCCTTACACAAGAAGCCACATTCCTTACTTAAGTGCAGAGCTTTCAGAGAAAAGTCATTGGAAGAAAGGAAGGCCTTCCTTAAGGAGAACCGCATCTGCTACAAATGCTGCTCTTCAATATCCCACTTCGCCAGGGACTATGAGGTTAGTGCAAGGTGTACCGAATGTGACAGCACCGAACATAACTCAGTTCTACACCCTGGACCACCATCGGATGCTTTGCCCCAAGAGCATAGCGGGGAGCTGAATAATTCAAATATTGACACTCCAGCCATTACTTCTAAGTGTACAGAAGTTTGTGGAAATCTCATAGGAGGCAAGTCCTGCTCTAAAATTTTCCTAGTGAGAGTCTACCCGGCAGACGAAAAGGACAAAGCCATCAAAGTATACGCTATTTTAGATGATCAGAGTAACAGGTCATTAGCCAAGTCTGCCTTTTTTGATAGCTTTAACGTCAGAGGAACCGGTGCCCCCTACTCTTTGAAAACTTGTGCCGGTACAGTAGAGACAGCTTGTAGGAGAGCAACAGGCTACGTAGTCGAGTCTATAGATGGCCAAATGCGTCTGCCCTTACCAACCATATTGGAATGTAACCAGATTCCTGACAACGGGTCAGAGATACCTACGCCTGAAGTGGCATCATATCATCCTCATCTGAAGCGTATAGAACGCCTGATTCCTAACCTTGACCCAGAGGCTCAAATAATCTTGCTCCTAGGGAGAGATATTCTACAAGTTCACAAGGTTAGACGACAGATCAATGGGTCGCACAATGCTCCATATGCTTAGAGACTCGACCTTGGGCGGGTCATTGTAGGAGAGGTCTGTTTAGGAGGTGCACACAAACCGACAGTGGTTAACAACATGTTTACCAGGACTCTCGAGAATGGACGTCCATCTCTCCTTCAACCATGTGAAAATCACTACTTCATAAAAGGAGTTGCTACACAGCACTTCAGCACCAAGTATCTTAGCGAGTCGTGCCAATGATGATTGCATTCAGAACTGCGACCAAGATCACCTTGGGTGTACGGTCTTCCGCAAGACCAAAGAAGATAATAGTACAGCAATGTCATTTGAAGATAGACTGTTCCTAGAGATGATGGAGCAAGGAATGGTGCAGGACAAAACGAAGAGCTGGATTGCATCTCTACCCTTCAGGTCTCAAAGACAACGCTTGCCTAACAACAGAGAACACTTTGTCTCCCTCATGCACAGCTTCTGTAGTAGACCAAAGATGAAAGACCATTTCTTAACCTTCATGGAGAAGATATGTAAGAACGGTCATACAGAGTTAGCACCTACACTTCAAGACTTTGAGGACCACTGGCACCATGGTAAACACGTCCACACAGCTCTACAGCTAGAGAAGTCGAAGAATATAATTATCCGAGCTGTACAACGGGAAAACTATGCCAAAGAAATCGTATGGTAGAGAATGATAGGTTTCACAAGGAGAATCCTCGATTCAATCTTCTTACAGGAAGGATCTGCAAGACTGACACACGAAAACTTGACAACATTCATGGCCGAAGTGTCAGCCATCATAAACGCCGGACCATTGACTCCAATTTCCAGTGATCATGATAACCCAACTGTTCTCACCCCAGCCCTGCTGCTTACGCAGAAGACCGACCCTAATTGCTCTCCACCTGGAGAATTTAATGTTAAAGACCGTTACAGGAGTCGATGGAGACAAGTACAGAGTCTCTCCAATGCCTTTGGGACAAGTGGAAAAAACAGTACCTGCCTACTCTGCAACAGAGAAGAAAGTGGCAAACCAGCAAGCCTAACCTCCAGCCTGGCGATATAGTACTAATGAAAGACTGTCAGTCTCGAAGAAATGAATGGCCATTAGGTCTCATTACCCAGACATTCCCAAGTAAGGATGGAATCGTATATAAGGTGGAAGTAAAAATAAGAAAACAAGGCGAGACCAAATTGTTCCTCAGGCCAGTAGGGGAACTCGTTCTGCTGTTCTCGTCCAATAAACACAATAGTGACGTCGGCTGACGTCAAGCGGGGAGTGTTCTGTCCAGCTATATAATTGCTGTCTAGAAGGTCTAGTCATTTTTTATGTCTTCGATTATTATAGACATTGTATTTTGTGTGCATTAATCCTTCATACATTTCATACTGTAAGGTAACAGCACCACCTGCTGGCCGTTTAATGCATAGATTCTAGTTTAATTTGCAGTGTATTGTGGGATTGTTCCTGTTACATCATAGTCTTGTTTATGACACTGTGAGGGGAACAGCAGCCATTATTCCTCCATGTGTCTTAGGAGAAACTACACCATTCGTGTTCTTCATGCTTCTTAAACAGCCTGCTCTAAGCATAGTTGGTAAGCACTATCTAGTTGTTATAATTCTGTGTTTATAACATTTGTTGTATTAAATAGGTAATCATCAGCTATGTATTACCTCATGTTACCTATGTATTACCTCATGGTACCTATGTATTACCTCATGTTACTGTGTATTGCAGACTATCTGTATTTTATGCTCTGTGCAGTTACATATTCTGAAATGCTCCTGTTATTGCATTCTATAGTTTCACCCTTTCCTGTCACATCTGCAATCAATAAAAAAAGGTTACAATTTTACAGACTCTTTTCTTAAAGAAGACAGGGGGTTTAGCTACATGTCTCATTGCACACCCTGCTAATGTGTATGAGGACAGTATAAAAGGTCTGTAATAAAGTAAAACTATTTTAAAAAATAGAATTGGATGGGCATATTAAAGAAGCATTCCCGAAAAATATGGAAGCCCTCCTTTAACCTGTCCAATTGTGTATGTAATGTGGTATAAATACGTTAATATAGTCACCGATCGCCGTCTTGCCCAGTTTCCAGCACTGCTCCAGTTCTCTTCTCACTCATGTGACGGAATGTGTGAGCAGGAAGTCACTTTTACAAAATAAGACTATGGAGCTTTGTAAGACACTCCAAACTTCAAATTGTAAAAGCCACTTTTGGCTGTCACATAGAGCACAGCGTAAAGGCGAAAGTCAGTACTTCAGTGACGTGAGAGAGCAGAGAACTGGAGCAGCGCTGGAAGTCAGGGAACACAGCGATTGGGGAGTATACTAACGTATTTACACTACAATACATACACAGTTAGGCAGGCTTAAAGCTTATAAATTTCAGTTTTTAAGTTTTGCTATGGTGTCTTATTATTTTTTTGCAAATCTCAGCTTAATGACTCGTTTATGGTAGATGATTTGGGCAGTAAAACGACTGCTTATTGGATGGCATTTAATAGTCTGTTTAGACAGGCTGACTGAGCTCATCACACACACAGAACAATCTATTACTGACTGTAACCTTCCATTGTTCTCGGCAGCACAAATCCTGCTTACGCAGGGGGATGTGCTGCTGAAAATCATGAAAAACTAAAAGATCATTTAATTCAACAAATATGAGTTTTGCTTGTTTGTTGGGTGATCAGCAAACGATTATCGGGAAACAAGCATTCCTATCAATGCTCAATCTTGATGATCACACAGTGTAAATGCATGTTTAGGAGTGCAAAATTATTATAATATAGAGAGAAAAAACAGCCAACAGTTCTGATGCTCTCCCAGGAGAACAAAAATGTCAGAGAGGATAAAAGCCCAGGAATTTACAGGAACTGGAGGCTTTTTGACAAGAAGAGTGGGCATCTGAGAAAATAAAGAACTTCATCCACATCTACCACAAAAGACTTCAAACTGTCATTGATGTTAGAGGGGGCAATACACGGTATTAAGAAATGGGGTATGGAAACTTTTGATCAGGGTCATTTGGATGTTTTATGTTGTCTTTATGATTTAAAAGAGAAAACACAGTAGTTTGACAATAAATGGCCTACAGGGCCGGCCCGAGAGATTACGGCGCCCTAGGCGAAACTATTTTGTTGGGCCCCTACTATTCTTGGCAGTAGATGAAAACTTGAGATATAAATTTAGGAGCAAAATAAACCACAACAACAATGATTAATTAACTCTCTCCTAACTCTTTAATGTTCTGAGAAGTTGTATAGGACAAATATATACAAAGTAATCAATAACACAAAACAACCATAGGTAATTAAAATTTTTGTTTCCTTGCCTTTTTTTTTTAAAAGGATGACACTAAGTCACCGAGATTAATTTGTTTAGCAACTTCAGATTCTATCGAAATTGTTGCCAACCCAACCAACCTCTCTTGCGTCATATTTGCCCTTAAATATGTACACTTTTCTTTCCATCCCTAAAACTTTTTGCCTTTTGAAAAGATTTTTTATAATTTTTTCTCTGGCGCCCCCTTTGGGTCGGCGCCCTAGGCGGCCGCCTAGTTCGCCTATACGTTCGGGCCGGCCCTGATGGCTTCACCCAACCACTAACCATGAGTGGCGTAAAAGTTTTGGTGTTATCATTCATATTCTCTGAAAAAAGGCCAAGAAAGCAAAAATTCTGCTGGGGCATGTAAACTTTTGAGCAAAACTGTAAATTCATTGAAAGGTGTAGTTTGTAAAATGGGGTCTCTTATTGGGGTTCTGATGTTCTGGCACCCTCAAACCAGTCAAGCAACATGTGAACTCCAATATGGCGCTTCTTTCCTTCTGAGCTTTGCACTGTGCCTCAAAAATAGTTTTTGACCACATATTCATTTTCATTTTGTCTCACTATCCTTGTGAAAATTAAAAATTTGGGGCTAAAATGACATTTTTGTGGGAAAAATGTGATTTTTTTTTTCATTTTCACGACTTCTGTGAAACAGCTGGGCGTTCAAGGTGCTCACCACACATCTAGATACATTCCTTGAGGGGTCTAGTTTCCAAAATGGTGTCATTTTGGGGGCTTTTGCACTGTTTAGGCACATCAGGGAATCTTGAAATAAGATATGACAACGGCAGACCATTACATCAAAGCCTTTGTTCCAAAACGTCACTCATTCTTTTCTGTGTCCTGCCATGAGCCTAAACAGTAATTTACCCCCACATATGGGATATCTGAATGCTCAGGAGAAATGTGGGGGTCCTTGTGAAATGTCCTTGCTATCCTTGTGAAAATAAAAACATTGGGGCTAAAATAACATTTTTGTGGGAAAAAAAGGGATTTTTTTATTTTCACGGCTCAATGTTATAAACTTCTGTGAAATACCAGGGGGTTTAAAGTGCTCATGACACATCTAGATAAGTTCCCTGAGGGCCTAGTTTCCAAAATGGTGTAATTTGTGAGGGGTTTCCACTGTTTAGGCGCATTAGGGGCTCGCCAAAAATGACATGGTGTTCGCTAATTATTTCATCAAATTTTACATTCAAAAAGTCAAATAGCGCTCCTTCCTTTCCAAGCCCTGTCATGAGCCCAAACAGTGGCTTTCCCCCATATATAGGGTATCGGCAAGCTCAGGAGAAATTGCACAATAAATATTCAGGTCCATGTTTCATGTTACCCTTGTGAAAATAAAAAAATGGGGTTTAAAGTAAAATTTTTGTAATAAAAAGTTAAATGTTCATTTTTTTCCTTCGACATTCCAAAAATTCCTGTGAAGCACCTGAAGGGTTAATACACTTCTTAAATGTGGTTTTGAGCACCTTGAGAGGTGTCTCTTTTGCAAATTTTCTGTCATATAGGCCCCTCAAGTCACTTCAAATGTGATGTGGGCCCTAAATAAAATAGTTTTGTAAATTTTGTTGGAAAAATGTGAAATCTCTGGTCAACTTTCAATCCTTATAAATTCCTAACAAAAAATTATGTTTCCAAAATTGTGCTAATGTAAATTTTGTATGCAATATGGTAACTCTGATTTATTAAGGGCATAAAAATAAAAATTTTGAAAACTGCAAAATTTTCTCAAATTTCATTTTTGTTTCACAAATAAACGCAATTCATATAGAATAAATTTTTACCCCTATCATAAAGAACAATATGTCACGAAAAAATGATCTCAGAATCAGCGGGATATGTTGAAGCGTGCCTGAGTTATTACCTCATTAAGTGGCAGCGGTCTTAACTGTAAAATCTGGCCTGGGCGTGAAGGTCCAAACAGGCATGGGGGGTAAAGGGGTTAAGTCCTAAACAATCATTCTAACTGCCATCACAAATCTTTCATGGCTTCTCTGGTCCCATATTGCTCTATAACTTAACAGTGAAACATGGAACTATGAAACAGCCAAACACTACTTAACTAACATTTTTTGTTAAACACAAACTCTACATTAACTGATACATTAATAAAAATTATGAGATTCAGTGGGGGCAATCGAGGAAACAGACACGGCCAGTTGCCTTCGCGGTGATTTACTGTAGAATTGTCAGGATGTCAAAATTAAGAGTCGCCTGGCGGCTGCTCCTTACATAACTGATTGAGGGTCTGGCAGAATTGTGTTCTCCAGCCGCGCTCTCTACAAAACCACTTTCTTTAACCCTCCGTCAGGAACAATGGATCTGACAGGCGCAGCTCTTCTACTTTCATTTCTCCCTTCTCACCAGATTTTTAGGAAACCCCCTCCCTCTTGATAGTCTCCTGGCTCTAGCTGCTGTGTGAAACCTGATACCACAGTTGGTCTGCAGAGCTTCAGGAAGGAAGATATAGCTGTACTGGCTTCTCAGGCTCATTGGTCCCGAACACATCACACGTTATAAGGTTGGTATGTAATGTTTTTAGTCATTACTATTGTTTATTTAGCTTGTTTTATGAATGGATAGAGAAAGGTTTGTGGATATTTCATATAAATATGGCAGATTTTCTTACAAATGAAAGTGTGCTTCTCAGGCTCATTGTTCCCTAATGCATATTCTCTCTCTTGCTTCAGATTATCTTCTGAAATGGAGAAGAAAATGTATGATCTTTCAAAACCCCATCATGTTGAGGAAGTGGGAAACATGCTGTTAGATGATGATGATGATGCAGACCCCACAATGAATGAGGATTTTGAAGAAAGTGAGATTGATTCTCATGATGGTGGAAGTTGGTAAACTAAATTCTGAAACAGAGCAAGATGGTGACAGTGATGAGGAGGAAGAAGATATAGAATCTTATTATATGGGAAAAGATAAAAAAACCAAATGGAACAAGAATCCACCCATAAAAAAACGTATGGAACCTCATAACATTATCACTCACCTTCCTGCAGTTATGGGAACAGCACGTAATGCAAAAAATGCAGCTGAATGCTGGAATACTTTTTTCACAGATGACATTCTGGACTCTATTGTCATATACACTAATCAATATATAGACAATATAAAGCACAAGTTCATCTGTGACAGAATCCTGAAGCCTGCGGATGAAATCGAACTGCGTGCATTTTTTGGATTATTATACCTTGCTGGAGCTTATAGGGCAAATCGGCAAAGTTTGGAGGAACTTTGGGGTATAGAAAGTGATGGAATTGAAAAATTTAGCCTTGTTATGTCTCTAAAAAGATTCAAGATTCTAATTCGTTGCCTTCGGTTTGATGACAGAACTACCCGAACCGAACGTAAAACATATGACCGGCTTGCTCCAATTCGCGATGTATTCGAAAAATTTGTGGAAAACTGTAAGATAAACTATCGCCCTGGGGCAAATGTCACAATTGACAAAATGCTCCCTGGTTTTCGTGGCAGATGCGCATTTCGTCAATACATACCATCAAAACCTAGCAAATACGGAATAAAAATGTATGCCCTTGTTGATGCCAGTAAGACCTACACATACAACATTGAAATTTATGCTGGAAAACAGCCATTTGGTCCTTACTGTGTCAGCAACAAACCCACTGATGTTGTGAAAAGAATGTCTGAGCCCTTATTTGGATCAGGTAGCAACATAACTACTGATAATTGGTTTTCAAATTGTGATCTTATTGATTATCTAAAAACGCAGAGGCTTTCATATGTCGGAACTGTAAGAAAAAATAAAAAAGAATTGCTGCCATAGCTTGTTACTGTGACAGGGAGAAAACAGTACAGCAGTATGTTTGCATTCCATGATGGAAAGGTTTTGGTTTCCTATGTACCACGCGAAAAAAAAAAAAGTACTTCTTCTCTCAACGCTTCATAATGATGATGCCATCGATCCTAAATCTGAAGCACAACAAAAACCAGAGATTATTACATTTTATAATGAAACCAAAGGGGGTGTTGATACAGCTGATCAGATGTGCTAAACTTAAAGCGTCAGCAGAAACACCAAGCGCTGGCCAATGGTCATATTTTTCGCTATGCTAAATTTGGGTGGTATAAATTCACAAATCATTTACCTTGAAAACCAGCTTGAACCACTCCGTAGACGATTGTACCTGAAAAAATTGGCCCATGAACTAATGCTTGGAGAGCTACGCAGGAGAAGTATGAAAACCATCGGTATCCCCTCTGGCCTTCAAGTTAGACTCAAAAGATTCCGCCCAGATATTGATACTGAAAATCCAACACCTGTACCACCCTCCCAAAAGAAGGAGATGCACCACCTGCACCATGGAAAGTGGGAACAGAAGGCTTTCTAATTATGAATGTCTCAAATGTCATCATGCAATCTGCCTGACACATGCAAAAATGTATTGCAATTCTTGCTCTTTGCTTTGCAAATGTGTTTTTTCTGGGGAACCTTCAGGATCTAATTCAGATTAATTCTGTGTGTAATATTATTCTAGGTGCCTAGAAAATGTTTTTGTGCCAAAATTTTCTCTTTTTAATAACCGTTACTTGATATCATTGGGGGCTATTTGGTGGGAGTTTTGAAATTTGTGTATATCAAAGTTATTACTTTTATGTTGAGTAAATGGGTTTGTTTTGCACCTGATAATGTGTAGTCTCTTTTATTACATCCCTATGAAGGTCTCTGATCACTTTTAGATCACTGAAATTGAGAAAATTAGATATTCTAGGCATTTTTCTAGCCTGCACTTGACAGGCACATTGTTCCATTACGAGTTAGTGCGAATATTGTTCCTGATGGAGGGTTAAGAATCAGGTATCGCACATCCCTAAGGCCTCTTTCACACTTCAGTTGTTTGACGTCAGTCAAAATCCGCCGTTGTTAGAAAAAAGCGGATCCGCCATTTTCTTGGCAGATCCGTTTTTTTCCCATAGACTTGCATTAGCAGCGGTTTATGACTGATGGTCGTCCGTTGCATCAGTTTTTTTGACGGATCCGTTTGAATTTTAGCGTCCGCCATCTGGAGTAGACGGCCAAAGGAACGTCTCTCTCTCTCTCCTTTTCCAGACCTCTGTTCCTTTAAATTTCATACACTTAGCGGCTGCAGCGGAAACGGATCCGTTTTTTCACACTTTGACGGTTTGCAACTGTCAAACAATTAATTTTACTACAAGCGGAATGGTGTAAACGCACCCTCCAAAAGAAATTCATGAAATGCTGGTTTTTGTTTAATCTGCTTCCCAAAAATCGGAATGAAAAGTGATCAAAAAATGTCACTTGCCTGAAAATGGTACCAATAAAAACGTCAACTCGTCCCGCAAAAAATAAGACCTCACATGACTCGGTGGGTCAAAATATGGAAAAATTATAGCTCTGAAAATGTGCTGATGCAAAAACTAACATCTTCATTAATGTGAAAAGAGGACACGACTTTCGGCAGAAAAGGAGGGGCTGGTCTGAGGACCACCTTATCCTTATGGAAAGTGAGGAACGGAGCTCGGCAGCATAGGGCCACCAGCTCTGAAGCCCGCCTGATGGAATTGATGGCCACTAGGGACCTCAAAGAGATATCTTGAAGTGGTTCAAATGGAGCTTCCTGCAGAACACTTAGGACCATGTTAAGGTCCCAGGCGTCCATAGGCGTCTTATAGGGAGGTACCAAGTGGGAGACTCCCTGAAAGAAGTCTTCACCTGCAAATTGGTAGCAATTCTGCACTGGAACAGAACGGATAAGGCCGATATTTGTCTCCTGAGGGAATCTGGGGCAAGGCCCGAGTCTAATGCTCTACCGACTGAGCTATCCGGGCTCTCTAAACCCGACTGGAGAAAAGCCAAGATGTTGGGGATCGAGAATCCCAGCGGGGAAACACCAAGCAAAGAACACCTTCCAGGTGTGGTGGTAAATTCGTGCTGAAGCAGGCTTCTGGGCGCTCCCGAGCCCTGCCTGGGTTAGAATCCAAGATTCAACGGCCATGCCGTCAAACACAGGGTCCCTGAGTTCGGGTGGCAAATCGGCCCTTGAGACAGTAGATCTGGGCGCTCTGGCAGGCGCCAAGGAATGTCGGCGAGCAGCTGCATTAGATCTGCATCCCACGCTCGACGGCGCCAGCCTGGGGCCAGCAAAATCGCCGGCACCCCTTCCGTCTTGATCTTTTTGATGACTCTCGGAAGTAGTGGCAGTGGGGAAATAGATATGGGAGGCGAAACTGGTTCCATGGCAGAACTCACGCGTCCACCGCGAATGACTGCAGGTCCCTGGCCTGAGCGACATATGTGGGCACCTTGGCATTCACTCTGGAAGCCATCAGGTCCACATCCGGAGCTTCCCACAGTTGACAAATATGCTGAAAAACTTCGGGATGTAGAGACCACTCTCCGGATGCAAGACCCTGCCGGCTGAGAAAGTCTGCCGCCCAATCTTCCACGCCCCGGAATGTGGACAGCCGAAATCACCGAGTGGTTTACTTCGGCCCACTGAAGAACAAGCTCCACCTCGCGCATGGTTACTCTGCTGCGGGTGCCCCTTGTTGATTTATGTAAGCCACCGCCGTGGCGTTGTCCGATTGAATCCAGACGGGGCGGCCTGCTAGAAAGTGAAGAAACTTCTGCAGAGCCAGCCGAATTGCTCGTATCTCCAATAAGTTGATCGGGAGGCGTGCCTCCTGTCGCGACCAGCATTCCTGGGCTGTGTGGTGGCGAAACACTGCTCCCCCACTGAGGAGACTGGCGTCGGTTGTCATTACCAGCCAATGATCTGGGTGGAAAGGTTTCCCCTGGGCCAGAGAGGAACTGGTTATTCACCATCTGACTTGAGAGGACATGCAATGACTAGCCAGGTCTTTCCCCGGGAAGGTACAACCACGGGAAGGGCAGTCTCCAATGAAGGAAACCACCTATGCCAAAACATGGTATCCATCCACAGACAGCTGTTTCGGGGTATTGCCCCTCATCAGTGTGGAGTAGGAAACTGGCCAGTAGGAGCAATACCTAGTAGAAGACTGTGAAAAATGAGGATGAATGAACTCATGGAGACCAACATCCAACACTGCGGAGACACCATCACATGTTTCTCAACGCAGTGATTCTAGAGCAACGCCCCCATCCCTTATGGGAAATATGTAAAATATACAAAACACAGGACAGTTGGCACCGCCGATCGAGCGTGAAAGGATTCTTGTCCCAGACTGACAAGAGGGCGTGCTGCAGGGGGCGAAGGTATCGCTTCCATTGCTGCCACCATTTTCCCTAGAAACCTCATCCCGGATCGGATGGTATGAGGGACTGGTTGGCGAAGTGTCCGGACTCCTTGCCGGAGAGCTAGCGCCTTTTCCGGAGGAAGAATTACCAACCCTCGGCAAGTGTCAAGATCATTCCTAGGAAGGAGATCCTTTGAGCTGGCACAAGGGATGACTTCTTTGCATTGCCAACCATCCTAAGCGGGCAAGAGTATCTAGCGTGATGTTGACCTTTTCCTCGCATCCCGTATTGATGGGCCCTTGACCAAGAGGTTGTCCAGATAAGGCAAGACGACTATGCCTCGAGAATGCAGTGTGGCCATGACAACTGCCATAACCTTTGTGAACACTCTGGGAGCCGTGGCTAGCCCGAAGGGTAGCACTACGAACTGAAAATGTTGACCTCCGATGGTGAAGCATAGAAACCTCTGATGAGGAGGAAAAATGGGAATATGCAGATATGCATCCTGGATGTCTATTGAGGCCAAGTATTCTCACTGCTCCATGGCCGATATGACTGAACGGAGAGACTCCATCCGGAAATGTCTGATCCTGATGAATTTGTTCAGAAGCTTCAGGTCCAAAACAGGCCTGACAGACCCGTCCTTTTCGGGAACTGCAAAAAGATTGGAATAGAACCCCTGAGCTCTTTCGTGTTCCGGCACTGGAACAATGACTCCGTTGTGCTGGAGCGATTTGATGGCTCCCAATAGAGCCCTTGCCTTTGTATCCACCCTGGGAAGCCGGGAAGAAAAAACCGTCTTGGAGGATATCTGACAAATTCTATTCTGTAACCCGAGGCCACCAATTCCTTTCCCCATGCGTCGTGAACGACATTGACCCAGACGTAGTGAAACCAGAGTAGGCGGCCGCCCACCTTGCCGGTGTCGTCTGGTAAAGGCCTCGAGTCATTTGGCTGACTATCTTTGGGATCTGGATCCCCTCGATCTGGGCTGCTGAGCACGCATTCTCCCCAATGGGTTGGTTCTATATGAGACCTGCCACTCCCTATCCTGGTTGGGGCGGCCTGAGGCGGCGGAATTGGCCCTGTAGTCCTCCCGGGGTTGCGAAAGGCCCGAAAACGTGCCTGAAAACGGGTGACGAAAAAGCGTTTTGACCTTTTGTTGAGGGAAAAACCCGCTCTTTCCTCCTGTAAAGTTGGAGATAAGTTGATCCAACCTCTCCCCAAAAAGGTGGCCGCACTGATAAGGCAGGGAAGTCAAGGACTTCTTAGAAGTAGAATCGGCTCGCCATGTCCTTAACCATAGGGCTCTTCTTATAGAAATTGCATTAGCGGCAGTAAGTTCTGAGCAATTGTCCGCATCTAAAAAAGCATTGATTACACCATCTGATCTGCGACCTCCGAAATCTCAGCAGGTAGATCCTGCTCCTGCGCGACCTTGTTTAATGTTTCTGACCATGATATCATAGCCTTGACTACCCAAGTTGCTGCGAATGAGGGAGCGAGCGCTGACCATGACGCCTCATATACTGAGCGAGCTAAGCTCACTATAAGGCGATCCGTGGGATCCTTAATTGAGGAAACACTAGGGACAGATAGCAGGGTCTTAGTGGCTAGGCGCGAAACCGGAGGATCCCCAATGGGAATTCCATCCATTTTTTACGGAGGTCCGGAGCAAACGGATACCTTGTTTCGAGTGCCTTTTGACCCGAGAAAAGCCTGTTTGGACGTTCTCTGTGCCGCTGCACTATGTCTTCAAACTCCGGGTGAGAGGAAAAAATTCTGTGCGGGCGCTTCACTTGCTTAAATGCCATTTCATGCCCCGTAGCCGCTGCGTAACGCTGGAGTATCCAGGTCAAGGGGCTCGTCTGAGTCGCATTCTGAGGTCTGCTCGCTTTCAAACACTGGTGACGGGGAGCGAGAAGCAGAACTTACGGATGCCAAGGCACCGGATGGACTGGGCGACACCATGTGGATTTGTTTCCCTCGGGTCTGCCTGGAGTGATAGCGGCCCCTGCAGGCGAGGGGCTCTTGTGAGGTGGAGGTCCCCTCTAAGGCCGGTGAGCCACTGTCCCTGCCCCCATCTGAGGCCTGAAGGGACTCAATTGCATGAACTGTGACAGTGATAAGACCCACTCTGGGGGGCTTGGCAGGGGAGGACGCACACTGAGGTTCTGTTAGGCGTCGGGTTGCGGACGCTGTACAGCGGGAATCCCGAGCCTTGTCCTCTGTGGTCTGTCCACACCAGTATTGTGGGTTCAGTCGCAGGGGTGGGCTCCTGGGTGTGTTTGGAGTCGCCGGCTTTGCATAATCGCTTGCTGTGCGCCCGCGGAAATGCAGCCTGACAAGAGATGCATGCTGCTTCTTCGGACATGCTGTATCTGTCTGCTGCTGGGGATAGGCCCGGGCAGCACTTACCCTAGTCCTATGCCCCCCCGTTCCTAGACCCCTCCGCACAAAAATCGCGCGCCACCAGCCGTGGGGCGGCCCGCCAGCATATAAACTGGCCCAGGGGCGGTATTTCCGGGTCTGTGGCCTAGCCGCCCTCCGAAGCCGGGGACTAAATTTATCCCCTGCCGCCCAGGCTTGGAGGGCGGGCCGCCGGAAGTGACGCGCGGCCCGGAGGCGGAACTTCCGGTCGCGGCCTGGCTTCGGCTAAAGCCACGGCCTCAATTTATCCCCTGCCCGCGATGGGGGGGGGGATGACTCCATGGGGGCCACAAAAAATGGCGCTACTTACTAGCGCGGGATTCTCCGCGCTGCTCTGCAGCCACTGGCCGGTGGCATCTGACAGCTAAAGGCTCCAGCCTCGGATCTTCGCCACAGTTGCCCTCCCCGGCTCTCTCCTCACTGACGATCCTCTTCAGCTTCCCAGCTCAGGTATGTGAGGGGGCCTTGGAAACATAAGACGGTGCAGGCACCCTAGCTCCATCTAACCTCTTCAAGGGGTGAGGAGAGGGACCGTCCGCCGCCTTGCAGCACCGCAGTCTAAGCATTGGTGGAGCAGTAGGGGCCGCACGGACTAGTCTTGTGCCTCTGTACAGCCCATGGCTTCAATACCTAGGGGTGTTCAGGGCTAAGTCCGGCATTGTGTCCCACGTCGCAGGAGAGGATACGTGGAGGGACACTCGCACGTGCTCGCCCAATGATGGTTTGGGGAAATCGTACCCTTTCAATAGGATCCGTTGCCCCTGTCTCATCTTCATAGACGGTAAAAATAAAATAAAAAAAGGTCTGGGGAAAACGGCCCAGATATGTCCCACGGTGCGGGAGAGGATACGTGGAGACGATACTGAACATGTGCTCGCCCGTTGATGGCTTGGTGAGATCGGACCTTTCAATAGGGTCCGTCGCCCCTGTCTCATCTTCATAAAAATAAAAAAAAAGTCTGGAGCAAAACCAGACGTGTGTGCCTCCGTGGACACTAAGCAAAAAACTGAGTTCCACCCGCAATAGGGACGAGGGTGTATACGACGGAGGAGGAGCTAACCTCTTTTTTTCACTTAGTGTCAGTCTCCTAGCGGCAGAAGCATACACCCACAGTATCTGTGTCCCCCAATGAGGCGAAGGAGAAAAATGTATTTATTTTCATTTTCCCATTAGGCTTAGGGCTAGGGTTAGAGCTAGGGTTAGGGCTAGGGTAAGGCTGTGTGCACACGATGCGGATTCTGCTGTGGATTTTTCAGCACAGATTTGTCTAAATCTGCCGGTAAATCCGCAGGTCAAATGACCTGCGATTTACCTGCGGATTTAGTGCGGATTAGTCTGCGGTTTTCTCCTGCGTTTTGACACCTGGTAATCGAGCAGGTGTCAAACCGCTGCGGATTCCACACAAAGAAGTGGCATGCTGCAGATTTAAAATTACAGCAAATCCGCGCGGAAAAATCTGCAGCATGTGCACTGCATTTCTCATCTGCCATTGTATATAAAGATACTGTACAACGCAGCAGAAACTGCTGCGGATTCGCAGCAGAATCCGCAATGTGTGCACAAACCCTTAGGGTTAGGGCTAGGGTTGAGATTAGGGTTAAGGGTGTGTTGGGGTTAGGGTTGAAGTTAGAATTGGGGGTTTCCAATTCCGATATTTTAATTGTACGGCTGTACGTTACAAAGTTCTGTGAAGCCCTTGGGGGTTCAAAGTTCTCACCACATATCAAGGCAAGTTCCTTTGGGGGTCTAGTGTCCAAAATGGGGTCACTTGTGGGGGGTTTCCACTGTTTAGGCACATCAGGGGCTCTCCAAACGTGACATGGCGTGTGATCTGAATTCCAGCCAATTTTGCAGTGAAAAATTCAAACGGTGCTCCTTCCCTTCCAAGCTCTGCCATGCATCCAAACAGTGGTTTACCCCCACATATGGGGTATCAACCTACTCAGGACAAATTGGACAACAACTTTTGGGGTCCAATTTCCCCTGTTACCCTTGGGAAAATAAAAAAATTGGGGACTAAAAGATCATGTTTGTGGAAAAAAATGATTTTTTTTATTTTCACATCCGGGCGTTATAAACTTCTGTGAAGCACATGGGGGTTCAAAGTGCTCACTACACATCTAGATAAGTTCCTTGGGGAGTCTAGTTTCCAAAATGGTGTCATTTGTGGGGGGTTTCCACTGTTTAGGCACATCAGGGGCTTTCCAAACACGGCATGGCGTCCAATCTCAATTCCAGCCAAAAAAAGTCAAATGGCGCCGCTTCCCTTCCGAGCTCTGCCATGCGCCCAAATAGTGGTTTACTCCCACATGTGGGGTATCAGCGTACTCAAGACAAATTGCACAATAGCTTTTGGGGTCCTGTTACCCTTGGGAAAATAAAAATTGGGGGTGAAAAGATAATTTTTGGTTAAAAAATCATATTTGTTCCTTTTACGGCTGTACGTTGTAAACTTCTGTGAAGCTCTTAGGGGTCAAAATCCTCACCACATATCTAGATAAGTTCCTTGGGAGGTCTCGTTTGCAAAATGGGGTCACTTGTGGGGGGTTTCCACTGTTTAGGCACATCAGGGGCTCTCCAAACGTGACATGGCGTCCGATCTGAATTCCAGCCAATTTTGCATTGAAAAAGTCAAACGGCGCTCCTTCCCTTCTGAGCTCTGCCATGCGCTGAAACAGTGGTTGCCCCACACATATCAGGTATCAGCGTTCTCAGGACAAATTGCACAATAACTTTTGCAGTCCAATTTCTCCTGTTACCATTGGTAAAATAAAAAAAATTGGACCTGAAGTAATTTTTTTGTGAAAAAAAGTTAAATGTTCATTTTTTTTTAAACATTCAAAAAATTCTTGTGAAGCACATGAAGAGTTAATAAACTTCTTGAATGTGGTTTTGAGCACCTTGAGGGCGCAGTTTTTAGAATGGTGTCACTTTTGGGTATTTTCTATCATATAGACCCCTCAAAGTGACTTCAAATGTGATGTGGTCCCTAAAAATAAAATGGTGTTCTAAAAATGAGAAATTGCTGGTCAACTTTTAACCCTTATTACTTCCTAACAAAAAAAATGTTGATTTCCAAATTGTGCTGCTGTAAAGTAAATATGTGGGAAATGTTATTTATTAAGTTTTTTTGTGTGCCATATCTCTGTGATTTAAGGGCATAAAAATTCAAATTTGGAAATTTGCAAAATATTCAAAGTTTTTGCCAAATTTCCATTTTTGTCACAAATAAGCGAAAGTTATATGACTGAAATTTACCACTAACATGAAGTACAATATGTCACGAGAAAAAAATGTCAGAATCACCGGGAACCATGAAAGCGTTCCAGAGTTATTACCTCATAAAGGGACAGTAGTCAGAATTGTAAAAATTGGCCCGGTCATTAACGTGCAAACCACCCTTGGGGGCTAAGGGGTTAAGGACACCTGACCACAACCTCAAAAGTCACACTCCAAACTCCACTATGGTGAAGACCAAAGAGCTGTCGAAGGACATCAGAGACAAAATTGTAGCCCTGCACCAGACTGGGAAGACTGAATTTGCAATAGGCAAGCCGCTTGGTGTGATGAAATCAACTGTGGGAGCAATCATGAGAAAATGAAAGACATACAAGACCACTGATAATCTACTTCGATCTGGGGCTACACGCAAGATCTCACCCCGTGGAGTCAAAATGATCACAAGAACGGTGAGCAAAAATCCCAGAACCACGCGGGGGGACCTAGTGAATGACCTGCATAGTGCTGGGACCACTGTAACAAAGAGAGTATTTGGATTATCCAGAAGAGTATTGGGAGAATGTCATATGGTCTCATGAAATCAAAGTAGAACTGTTTGGTAGAAAAAAAACTTGTCGTGTTTGGAGGAGACAGAATGCTGAGTTGCATCCAAAGAACACAATACCTACTGTGAAGCATGGGGGTGGCAACATCATGCTTTGGCGCTGTTTCTCTGCAAAGGGATCAGGACAACTGATCCATGTACATGAAAGAATGAATGGGGTCATGTATCATGAGATTTTTAGTGCAAACCTCCTTTCATCAGCAAGGGCATTGAAGATGAAATGTGGATGGGTTTTTAAGCATGATAATGATCCCAAGCACACCACCAGGGCAACAAAGGAGTGGCTTCGTAAGAAGCATATGAAGGTCCTGGAGTGGCCTAGTCAGTCTTCAGATCTCAACCCCATAGAAAACCTTTGGAGGGATTTGAAAGTCCTTGTTGCCCTACAACGGGCCCAAAACACCCCTGCTACAGGGGAGATCTGCATGGAGGAATGGGCCAACATACCACCAACAGTGTGTGCCAACCTTGTGATGACTTATAGAAAACGTTTGACCTCTGTCACTGCCAACAAAAGATATATAACAAAATATTGAGATGAACTTTTGTTAATGACCAAATACTTCGTTTCCAACATAATTTGAAAAATAAATCTTGCCAAATCAGACAAGGTTATTTTCTGGATTTGTTTTCTCATTTTTACTCTCATAGTTGTGGTTTACCTATGATGCCAATTACAGGCCTCTCTCATTTTTTTTTTAAGTAGGAGAACTTGTACAATTGGTGGCTGACTAAATACTTTTTTTTCCATTGTATATTTAGCTGACAATAAGAAAAAAAGTTTGGATCAAAATTTAATTCAGAAAACTTTCTTTCAGAACTAGGTGTCGTTTACATCAGATTGCTGACTTGAAGGAATCTCCCCTAGCATAGGCGAGGAGTAGAAAACCTACATAAGATACATCCTTTTACTTCTGAAACATCTGCACATTTTATGCTTGCCCTGAGAAAGGGTTCACTCCTCGGGCATGTTGTAAGCAAAACATCTGCTGGCATTAATACAGAGGTAGGATGTATGAGGCTGCTCTAGCTCGCTAAAAGAAAATTCACAACATAATTAAATCTCAAGCCATTTCTCTTAACAGGAAAATATCAAAGTTTGAGTTTAATATGTTGTGTTAAAATTAAATATTAGCATCGCTTATTTCACAAGAATACGCGGCACACTTTTCGCCACGCTAGATCGTCTTACATTTCACAGAACATTTTTAGCTCTTTGAAATATCTGAAATATACAGTCACCCTTGGTGAACCTGTAAAAATACATCAGAGAAGTGTTGAAACTAAAATTCTATGGTAAAGCAATACATGGGAATGACTCCATGCACTAAGCCAGGGGTGGGGAACATCCGGCCCACGGGCAATATACGGCCCGCCATATCATTTGATCAGGCCCGCAGCCGCTCCAGAGCCGCGATCGGGTACCTTGTTGCAGGAGCCAGAGGAGCACTCTTGTTCTGCTTCCTAGCCCCGCCCGCTGGATACCGCGCACTGATACGTGCACGCACTGACGGGGACTGAGCACACCCCGCTGGACCCCAGCGGCCCCGCGCACTGATACTAATGAAGAGGACGAGTAACCGCGTGCCAGAGTGTGAGCTGCACTGGACTGGTCTGCGGCCTGCCTCCCCGGCCTGCCTTCTTCATCACCCAGGTCACCAGTGTGGTGGTGACTGTGTGCTGCTGTGTGCGCGGTGCGGGGCCTGGGGGCCATCCAGGAGTCATTGTGTTCAACACCAGGTCAGTATGTGCTGCCTACTGGGGACCTATACTGCCTATTGGGGACCTGTGCTGCCTAATGGGGACCTATGCTGCCTAATGGGGACCTGTGCTGCCTAATGGGGACATGTGCCACCTAATGGGGACATGTGCTGCCTATTGGGGACCTATGCCTCCTATTGGGGCCATGTGCTGCCTAATGGGGACCGATGCTGCCTAATGGGCACCTGTGCTGTCTAATGGGGACCTGTGCTGCCTAATGGTGACATTTGCCTGCCTATTGGGGACCTGTGCTGCCTATTGGGGGCATTTTCCTGCCTAATGGGGACCTGTGCTGCCTAATGGGGACATTTTCCTGCCTATTGGGGACCTGTGCTGTCTAATGGGGACATTTTCCTGCCTATTGGGGAGTTACCTGCCTATTGGGGACCTGTGCTGCCTAATGGGGACATTTACCTGCCTATTGGGGACATTTTCCTGCCTATTGGGGACAGTTACCTGCCTATTGGGGGACCTGTGCTGCCTATTGGGGACCTATGCTGCCTATTGGGGACCTGTGCTGCCTAATAGTGACATTTGCCTGTCTATTGGGAACATTTACCTGCCTATTGGGGACCTCAGAGATTTAGTTTTCGTCGCCTCAGCTGCATGATTTATGGCTGCTGGACAGCCTGAATACATGTGAGGAATGCCTGTTTGTTAAGAAATCCCCACATGTTTTCAGGCTGATCAGCAGCTGCAAATCATGCAAATGCGTCGACAGAAACTAAATCTCCGAGCACGCCAAAATACTCATAGGACACCCGAGCATGCTCGGAAAAACCCGAGCAACGAGTATACTCGCTCATAATAATTTTATGCGGCCCCCGAACGCTATTATAAAATTCCAAATGGCCCTCGGCAGAAAAAAGGTTCCCCACCCCTGCACTAAGCAGTGGAAGAATTTCCATAAGATATACAGCTCTGCCAAAAATTCAGAGACTACTGCATAGTTTTATAAAAATCAGCTTCTCTACATGTCTGACAGCCATTACATTCAAGTGTCAGTTGAATTCCAACCAGAGGACACCTCATTCTACTTAATGTGCTTCTGATTAGGTGATCACATGAACCATATCAAATTTAACGAAGGAAAGTATAAAAAACCCTGCTGTGGTCTTCACAATCCTCTTGCAATAGCACTGTCACGACCGCCTTGTCCGCTATGTCTGTTTTGGAGTGGTGCACGCGCATCTCATGTCTGCTATCCTGCATGTTCCCTAGAGCAGTGTACACACTCACCTCATGACTGTTGGGCTGCAAGATGCCTGCGTTTCTGCTCTGCCTTCTGTGATCATCTATGTGTTCTAAGAACCCCTGATCATGTGCCCTTCCTAGGTTCCAGCACTGGCTCGTTCTTCAATCATCTCTGCATGTCTGGAACCCCTGGTCATGTGACCTTTCCTAGGTTCCAGCACTGTCTGGTTCTGCAATCATCTCTGCATGTCTGGAATCCCTGATCATGTGACTGCTCTCTGTGATCCTGGAGGATCTGAACTGGAAGTTCTCCCCTGGTCCTGACACGGAAGTGGAGGTGCTAATGCCCTATATCAGACCGCCCCTCCCTATGGTCAGGGCCTGATTATTGTGTTGCTTCCCTGCATGGCTGTTTGGTCTGCTGGGTCGCTCCCTCTATTCTGTGTCCTTGCACTCTGCCCTGTCGTGCGTCTCTTTACACGCTCTGTGCTCGTACTCCGTCTCTTGTCCCGTGCCTTGTCTTATGTTTGTCTCTCGTGCCATGTTTGTCCTTGCCTTGCTTTGCCTTGTAGTACTTCCGCTGTTCTCTGCCTTAGCCTGTTTTGCTATGTCTCGCCTTAGCTATTATTTGACTTGTAGTCCTTCCTCTGTTCTCTGCCTTGCCTGTTTCGCCATGTCAGGTCTTTGCTATTCTGAGCCTTGTAGTACTTAGAATCATAGAATCATAGAATCGTAGAGTTGGAAGGGACCTCCTGGGCCATCTGGTCCAACCCCCTGCTCAAAGCAGGATTCGCTAAATCATCCCAGTTAGATGTCTGTCCAGCCTCTGTTTGAAGACTTCCATTGAAGGAGAACTCACCACTTCTCGTGGCAGCCTGTTCCACTCATTGATCACTCTGTCAAAAAGTTTTTTCTAATATCTAATCTGTGTCTCCTCCCATTCAGCTTCATCCCATTGCTTCTAGTCTTTCCTTGTGCAAATGAGAATAAAGTTGATCCTTCTACAATGTGACAGCCCTTTAGATATTTGTAGACAGCTATTAAGTCTCCTCTCAGTCTTCTCTTTTGCAAACTAAACATTCCCAAATCCTGCAACCTTTCCTCATAAGACAGGGTTTGCAGACCGGTCACCATTCTGGTCGCTCTTTTCTGAACTTGCTCCAGTTTGTTGATGTCTTTTTTAAAATGTGGTGCCCAAAATTGGACAAAATATTCCAGATGAGGTCTGACCAAAGAGGAGTAGAGGGAAATAATTACTTCACGTGATCTAGACTGTATGCTTCTGTTAATACATCCTAGAATTGCATTTGCCTTTTTTGCTGCTGCATCACACTGTTGACTCATATTCAGTCTGTGATCTATTAGTATACCCAAGTCTTTTTCACATGTGCTGTCACTTAGCCCTATTCCTCCCATTCTATATATGCTTTTTTCATTTTTATTGCCCAGATGTAGTACTTTGCATTTCTCCCTGTTAAAAACCATTCTGTTAGTTGCTGCCCACTTCTCCAGTTTATTTAAATCTTTTTGAATCCTCTCTCTCTCTTCTCTAGTATTAGCTATCCCTCCTAGCTTTGTGTCATCAGCAAATTTAATCAGTTTACCCTCAATTCCTTCATCTAAATCGTTGATAAAGATGTTGAACAATACAGGGCCCAGGACAGAGCCCTGTGGTACCCCACTTGAGACATTCTTCCAACTGGATGTGCAGCCATTTACGACCACTCTTTGGGTCCGATCACTAAGCCAGTTATGAATCCACCTAACAGTTGCCTTGTCCATTCCATACTTAGTCATTTTTTCAATAAGGATTGTATGAGAGACTTTGTCAAATGCTTTGCTGAAGTCAAGATATACTATATCTACAGCATTTCCTTGATCCACCCAATCAGTAATACCATCATAGAAGGAAATTAAATTAGTCTGACATGACTTATTAGTTACAAACCCATGCTGACTCTGTTTAATCACTTCATTCTTATCCAGGTATTGACATACATGTTGTTTAATAATTTGTTCAAAGATCTTTCCTGGTATAGAAGTCAGACTCACCGGCCTATAGTTGCCTGGGTCCACCTTCTTCCCCTTTTTGAAGATAGGAACAACATTTGCTCTTCTCCAGTTTTCTGGCACTTCTCCTGTTCTCCAAGAATTTTCAAAGATTATGGAGAGGGGTTCAAAAATTTCTTCTGCTATCTCCTTCAGTACTCTGGGGTGTAATTCATCTGGACCTGGAGACTTGAATACATTTAGGTTAGCTAAGTGTTTCCTCACTATCTTTCTGTTTATAGATATCCTGGATTCTTCTATTCCCTTAATAGGACAGTGAATAACAGTTGATGTTACATTTCCTTTCTGAGAGAAAACAGATGCAAAATAGGAATTTAAAAGTTCAGCCTTCTCAACATCCTGTCTTACCATTTCATCATTTTCATCCTGTAAAAATCCTATAGCATCTTTGACTTTTCTTTTACTTTTGACATATCCCCAAAATCCTTTATTATTGCTTTTGACATCTCTTGCAAGCCTCAATTCATTTTCAGCTTTAGATAATCTGATTTGTGCCTTGCAGGTTCTGCAGACAGCATTATATTCTTCTTTAGATATGCCTCCTTCTTTCCATTTTATAAACATTTTTTGCTTCCTTTTTAGCATGTGCTTAAGTTCTGTGTTCATCCATCCTGGTTTCCTTAAATGCTTCCTATTCTTCCCTCTTTTCGGAATTGTTAACAACTGTGCTTTGAGAATTTCATTTTTCAAGATTTCCCATCCTTCCTGGACATTTTTGTCTTTAAGGATATCCAGCCATTGGATCCCTCCAATTCTCTTTCTGAATCCCTTAAAATCTGCCTTTCTGAAATCTAACCTTGACGTCTGAGTCTTCACAGGTCTTCCGCCTCTAGTTATCCAAAATTCTAAAATAGCATGGTCGCTACCTCCTAGGGTCCCAGCCACTTTTACCTCCTCAACCATTTCCTCCCTGTTTATAAGGATTAGATCCAAGGTAGCAGTTCCCCTTGTTTTCTCCTTTACCTTTTGGAAGATAAAGTTGTCAGCAAGAGAGGATAAGAATTTCCTTGACCTGTTAGTTTTGCCTGAGAGAGATTCCCAACAAATGTCTGGATAGTTGAAATCTCCCATGACAACTATGTCATATTTTTTGGAGAACTTGGCCATTTGATGCATAAAGAGTTCATCCATATCTTCAGCTTGCACAGGCGGCCTGTAGTAAATGCCTACAATGGTGTCCTTCTCATGTTTCTTGTCTCAACCTGGCTTTCCGTACTCTGTCCTATGGTGCTCTCTTGCACATTTCCATGTCTAGTCCCAAGGTACTCCCTTGGCCCGGCTCTGGGCTTTGGCCTACGCTCCGCTGCTAGACTCTATCCTCGCTCTGACCTGGCTCTGTTTCTGCCTATGTCCCGCTCCATTTTCCGTACCCTGTCTTGCCTAGTTCCTTGCATTGTCCTTGCCTTGAACCCCGGCGTGGGTTCCCCTGGCCGCCTCCTGTGCCTGAGTCGTGCCTCGTGTTTGTGTAAAGCCATGTGCACTGGCCAGTGAGGTGTGTCTTGTGCGTGGCTCCTAGTACGCACTTCCCCCTTGTACCCGGGCATGGCTCCTAGCACGCACCCTTGCCTTGAACCCTGGCGTGGCTCCTAGCACGCACCCTTGCCTTGAACCCTGGCGTGGCTCCTAGCACACACTCTTGCCTTGAACCTTGGCGTGTCTCTACACACGCACTCTGTCTTGTACCTTGTGCCTTGGCATGTCTACACACGCACTCTTCTGCCTTGTACCTTGTGCCTTGGCGTCTCTCTATACACGCACCGTCTTGTTTGCTAAACTTTGAACCCTGTCTTGTCTGTTGAACTATGAACCCTGGCGTGTCCCCTACACATGCACCTTGCACCTTGCTTTGAACCCTGGCGTGTCCCCTACACACGCACCCTGCCTTGCACCTAGCCTTGGACCTCGGCGTGTTCCCTGACACGCACCATGCCTGGAGATCTGTCGTGCCTCTTTGCCTGTACCCTGGTTTGCCTGCCGGATGCCCGGAACCTGCCGATCGCTGCCAGAGATCGTAAGCCTGATGACTGCAGCCTGATGTCCGGAGCTGATGTCCGCAGCCTGATGCCCTGACCATGTCGATTGTTGCCAGCTGTCCGGAGTCCGATGCCATTGAGCCTTCGCCTGTACCTAGGCGTGCCACCTGGCATGTACCATGCTATGGACCTTGGCGTGCCCACGCACGCACCTTGCACGTTTTGCTTGTTCTCACATTTTTACACTGAATGTGATTTTGAAGTTATCCTAATGAAGATACCTTGCACCTACGTCTTGTCTTGCTCGTCCTTGTAGTCAGACACTTGCACTTAGTGTCCCCCTGAGCCGGCCAACTGGTCCCAGCAGTCGTGGTGGCTGACCCCCTTGGTCTTGCCCCTGACACTCCCTGTATAGGGGGTTGATTCTCACAAGGTAAGCTCGCCCTCGGTGGGTGGGTACCATGACCCAGAGGGTCCACTCAAAAAATGGGCTCAGCAGAAGCTGAGTCCGTCACAAGCACAAGCTGGATGGCAAAACAAGTGTTAGTAATAGTAATATCCCAAAAGTAATAGGAATTAAAAAATAACTTTTAACCATGTCAAAGGAGTTGAAAAGAAAAGTCTTGAGTGAGGAAAAGAAGGGATCAATTCTGGCTTTACTAGCAGAGGGATACAGTGAGCATCATGTTGCCTCCATACTTAAAATTTCTAAGATGTCAGTCCATTACAACAAGGACAAGCAGCAGAAATTGGGGACAACAAAGCTACAGACCAGCAGAGGGCGGAAACGACTCTCCAATGACCGGGATGACTGTCATCTTATTGAAATGTCACTCAGCAACTGCAGGATGACATCAAGTGACCTATAAAAGGAAGGGCAAATGGAAGCTGGGGTGAAGTGCACGGCAAGAACAGTTCGTAACAGGCTCCTAGAGTCAGGGCTCAAGTCATGTAAAGCTAGAAAAAAGCCTTTCATCAATTAGAAGCAAAGGAGAGCCAGACTGAAGTTTGCCAAAGACCATAAGGATTGGACCATAGAGCAGTGGAGTAAGGTAATCTTCTCTGATGAGTCTAATTTTCAGCTTTGCCAACACTTGATCGTCTAATGGTTAGACGGAGACCTGGAGAGGTGTACAAGCCACAGTGTCTTGCACCCACTGTGAAATTTGGTGGAGGATCGGAGATGATATGGGGATGCTTCAGCAAGGCTTGAATTGGGCAGGTTAATCTTTGCAAAGGATGCAAGAATCAAGCCGCATCCAAGGTTATCCCGGAAAAACAGTTGATTCCCTCTTCTCAGGCAATGTTCCCTAACTCTGAAGACTGTTTTTTCCAGCAGGATGATGCGCCATGCCACACAGCTAGGTCAATCAATGTGTGGATGAAGGACCACCACATCAAATCCCTGCCAGCCTAATCTCCAGACCTGAATTCCATTGAAAACGTCTGGAATGTAATCAAGAGGAAGATGGAAAGATGGATAGTCACAAGGCATCAAACAAAGAACTGCTTAAATTTTTGTATCAGGAGTGGCATAAGGTCACCCAAAAGCAATGTGAAAGACTGGTGGAAAGCATGCCAAGATGCATGAAAGCTGTGATAAAAATTATGGTTATTCCACAAAATATTGATTTCTGAACTCTCCCTGAGTTAAAACATTAGTATTGTTGTTTCTAAATGATTATGAACTTGTTTTCTTAGCATTATTTGAGGTCTGTAAGCACTGCATCTTTTTGTTCTTTTGACCATTTCTCATTTTCTGAAAATAAATACAAAATTTAGTGCTTGGAAATTCGAAGACATGTTGTCAGTAGTTTATAGAATAAAAGAACAATTTACATTTTACTCAAAAATATACCTATAAAGAGAAGAATCAGAAAAACTGAAAATTTTGCAATGGTCTCTTAATTTTTGCCACCAGCTTAGATCTACAGATCTGTGAATGGAAACAGACTAACTTTAGGACGACAAGATTGAAATGAAAATATATGGCTCCACACCAACCAACATTATGGTCCTATGACATTTTTTCTACTATATTAAAATATTCATAAATCAGTATTAAGTTGTATAATTTACAAATATAGAGGAGCAAAAAGATTCAGACTACCCTGGTCCGGAATCCACTTCAGGATCAGGGCAGCGCGTAGTTGCACCACCGGTACCTGAATGCTGGGTTCCTTTTGCAATTACTAGGCTCCTATATCATCAAAAAGACTTGGCAGAGCTCATGTAACTTTATGACGTCACTTCAGGCCTAGTTAATTACCAACAGAGGGGCCAAAGATACCAGGATTCAAGTGATGTGGATGAAAGAGTATTCCCAGGTGGATTGCTGCGCTGCTTTATATAGATAAACCTTTCACTTGGTGATTATTAAAGGGGTATGATCTTGGAGATGGGAATACCCCTTTAAATTTAAATGTGCAGTTTGTTGGTCTACATCTTTTGGAGCCTCACCTACTTCTTTTATTTATGGAAAAAAAAGAAATTTAACAAAAATTTTGAAAATGTTTGCAATTTTCAAAATTTTAATTTTTGTGCCCTTAAATCAGAGAGGTATGTCACACAAAATAGTTAATAAGTAATATTTACAACATGTCTACTTTACATCTGCACAATTTTGGAAACAATGTTTTTTGTTAGGAAGTTATAAGGGTTAAAAGTTGACCAGCGATTTCTCATTTTTCCAACAAAATTTACAAAACTCTTTGTTTTTAGGGACCACCTCACATTTGAAGTGAGTTTGAGGAGTCTACATGACAGAAAATACCCAAAAGTGGCACCATTCTAAAAACTGCACCCCTCAAGGTGCTCAAAACCACATTCAAGACGTTTATTAACCCTTCAGGTGCTTCACGAGAACAAACGTAATGTGGAAGCAAAAAATTAACATTTAACTTTTTTCACAATAATTTACTTTAGACCCAAACTTTTTTATTTTCACAAGGATATCAGAAGCAAACGGATCATAAAATTTGTTGCGCAATTTCTTCTGAGCACATCAATACCACATATGTTGGGGACTCAGAAGGGAGGGAGCACCGTTTGACCTTTTGAACGCAAAATTGGCTGGAATTGAAGGTGGGCACCATGTCGTGTTTGGAGACTCCCTAATGTGTCTAAACAGTGTAAACTCCCAATTCTATCACCAACCCCAAACACAGCCCTAACCCCAACCCTAACCCCAACACAGTCCTAACCCCAAAGCAACACTAACCCCAACACAACCCTAACCTCAACACAACCTTAGCCATAACACAACCATAACCCCAACCCTAACCGCAAAGAATGGAAAAAATTAAAAAAATCTATATTATTATTTTTACCTAACAAGGTGGTGACAAAGGGGAAGCGGGGTTACTATTTTTTATATTTTAATCACTTTGATAGGGTCTATCACAGTTATTAAAATGAACCAAAGGGAAAAATCTATTGTTACCGGGTACTGGCCGACAGATCTCGGTGGGTGCACTGTGCATGCGCCCAACTTTTTTTCTGGGAAGATGACATGGAGGGCCGGGGCACAGAGCAGGAGGATCCGGGGATGGCAGAGTTACTGGAGGGAGGCTCAGGGGACCCCTTTTCTCTCTTATCTGGTATGCCAGATCACATCAGAGGAGCGCGAAATGAATGGAAAACCAGACTTTTTTTATTTTTGTGATCGTCGTTATTCAGTGAATAACGGCAATCACATGACAGGGGATGGTAAAAACCGACCCAAATCATGTTCTCTGAGGTCTCAGCTATTCCCGGTAACTGAGATCCCAGAGATTTTCCAATGCTAGGATGCGCTATACAATTATTTCTCAGCGCCGTTAAAAAGTGGCGCTGAAGAATAAGTATCCTTAACTTCTGCCATTATAAGGCGTTTTGGCTTTCATTAAGGGGTTCATACTTACCTGTCTCACCTTTAGCAACAATGGCAGACTCCATTTCTCCATTTTTGCAGCCATCTGTGAGTTACTTGCACCTTTTCTTGTTCCATTGTTCCTCTACAAATAGCACATTTCTGCCCGCTCCAGAGATTTGAGCTCAGTTTAATCCTTTCTTGACATGTCCAATTTCAATTTTCGCTTTTGTGTTTCTTCCAAGAGCCATATTTTTCATTTATTTCTGTCCACATAAATGTATGGAGGGCTTGCTTGTTGCAGGACGAGTTGTACTTTTCAAAGGCACCATACATTTTACCACTTACTGTGTACTGTAAAAAACTTTCGAAGTGCGGTAAAATTGCAAAAAAAAAAAACAACAATTAAGGCATTGTTTTTTGGGAATTGTTTTTCCGTAATACTTTGTATTTACCAATGACTGCCAACGTCAGTAGACATTCTGCAATAACAAACATGCCTAGCTTTTTTTTTTTTTTTTTTTACAATTTTAGAGGTAAAAAAATCTGAAATTTGTAAAACAAATATTTTTTTCTATTGTATCGCTATTTTCCAAAACCCGTAATATTACAATTTTTCGAACGATGGAGCTGATTGAGGGCTCATTTTTTGTGTGGCAAGACAACTTTTTTATTGATACCATTTTGGGATAGATATGAAATTTTGATTGCTTAGTACAGGAGTTTCCTGTGGTACTGCAGCGACAAAAAAAATATCTTTATTTTTAATGGGGGAAAAGGGATAATTTTAACTTTCATTCCTTTTGGAAAAGTGTTTTTCCTTTTTACTGTATTTGTTAGTCTCCGTAGGGTACTTGAACCTGCGATTGTCTGATCGCTTGTGCTGTACATATAAAAATCACAGTCTACTTTCAAAGGAGCTCAGTGATGACAGGCACGGAAATCTTCAACAGAACCCCCCGGCTCGCAACCCATTAGCACCCCACGTCACGTCAATGGGCAGCCGTTGCATGCGCAGAATAACGCAACCCCGTGCTATTAATATTGCTGTTGGAGATCACAAGTGTATTGTACGCTGTATTTTTCCTGCCATTTTTTTAGGTGCAGAAAAAAAAGCTGCAAAAACGCAACATGTGAACATACCCTTATATTTCCTCTACCAATCTGGAAGAAAATTGTGCAGCATGTCCATGACATGGTGTTTCACTCATGCACTTCAGGATTTCTTCATAGATGCATGCAGAATGGTGTGAAATATTTGCACAGATTTCTACAAGGGATAGCCATGTGATTCAGACACATGTACATTATTAATCTTTGGATATACTGTATGTGCAGTAACAAACACAATGGCAGCTTTAGAAAACTGACTGATAGGAAGAATAAATCCAGGCTGATTTATGCACACTCGGAGTGAGAGATAATAAGAATCCCCTCGCAGCTCATAACGCTGGCTGTGCTTGGCTAGTCATGCACTATTCCCGATAGACCATATAATCTGTGTGAATTCCTGCCTGGAAGGGATCAGTTAGCCACATGTACAGGAAACGAGTCTTAATCATTTGTTTAAATCTGCATATTAAACATGGAAGCAGCCTCTTCTTCTTCTGTGGGGTAAGCACATTTTTCTTCATTTCAATATGGTTTTACAGGTTGATATTTTTTTTTTTGGCGACGAAGAATAACATAAAAATATCTCTGCTCCATTTTCATAAAGGGTGTCTCTAGGCTAAGACGCGAAGACTTGGGAAACCATTCCAGTTTCTTGCACATGATTCTTTAATAGAAACTGGTTGTTTATTGGTCTATGAAACAAAACGGTGATATCAATATGGATGCCGGAGCAGGAAAGTAAAATAGTGAAGTTCATATCTGACATAAAAGTGCTTCCTGTGCAGGATACAAGGATGGATGCGGGAAATACCGCCTGAAGTTACTACCGCTACGGTAAACTTATTCTTCACAGCTGCTGTAGGGCTGGGAATATAGAAAAAGAAAAGAAGCCATCTGAGCTTCAGAGTAGCGTGCCAAGAGTAAAGAGATGTATAGGATAATAGACCTGGTAGACCGGTATAGTAGTGCAACCAGGGTCGGACTGAGGCACCGGATGATCCTCCAGTGGGCCCCGCTTCTGCCTCCTTCATTAGTTCGGCTGTGCATACCCTGCAATCTAATAGTGTGCACACTTATTCTATAGCCAGCATCAATGGGTAAGCTGCACAAGTGATGTGAAGTGCAGCGGCAGCGCCTTCACATCATCTGCCGTCCCTGCTGGCTTCTATGAAGAGCGGTGCATGCCGACCCTCGCTTCAGCCTGCACAGTCACAGGCACAGGTGACTGTGCGAGGCTGAGTCTGAGAGGAGACAGCACAGGCAACAGCTGACCTGCAAACCATAGTCACCTGTTTCCTGCGCTGAGTCTCCAGCTCCTCTTCTACAACACCATGAGCATCGTCATCTGTGGTCTAAAGCTGATTGGCTACAGTGAAAATGTGAGTACATAAAATATATGATGCTTGCAGCCTGTCTCGTTTTCCAGCCACTAAGGAAATTAGGAAAGGGGCCCCCCATGCAATCTAAAGATGACACGGGGAGGGGGCCCACATGACCTTTTAAATTCCCTGTGGGCCCCTTCCTCCACTGTTCTCACCATCTCCCCATTGAGTAAATCACCTCTTTTACTGTGGATCCCTTTACTCCCTCTGAGCAGGCACAAAGGAAATTAGGTGACACCATGGGGGAGGTCCACAGGAATATATAGACTATATAGGATATAGAGGATGTGTCCCGTGTGGTGCAGTGTATAGAGGATGTGTCCCGCGGGGTGCAATATATAGAGGATGTGTCCCATGTGGTGCCGTATATAGAGGACGTGTCCCGTGTGGTGCAGTATGTAGAGGATGTGTCCCGTGTGGTGTAGTATATAGAGGAAGTGTCCCGTGTGGTGCAGTATATAGAGGACGTGTCCCACGGGGTGCAGTATATAGAGGACGTGTCCAGTGTGGTGCTGTATATAGAGGATGTGTCCCGTGTGGTGCAGTATATAGAGGACGTGTCCAGTGTGGTGCTGTATATAGAGGATGTGTCCCGTGTGGTGCAGTATATAGAGGATGTGTCCCATGTGGTGCAGTATTTAGAGGATGTGTCCCGTGTGGTGCAGTATAAAGAGGACGTGTCCATTGTGGTGCTGTATATAGAGGACGTGTCCCGTGTGGTGCAGTATATAGAGGATGTGTCCCGTGTGGTGCAGTATATAGAGGATGTGTCCCGTGTGGTGCAGTATATAGAGGATGTGTCCCGTGTGGTGTTGTATATAGAGAAAGTGTCCCGTGTGGTGCAGTATATAGAGGACGTGTCCAGTGTGGTGCTGTATATAGAGGACGTGTCCCGTGTGGTGCAGTATTTAGAGGATGTGTCCCGTGTGGTGCAGTATATAGAGGATGTGTCCCGTGTGGTGCAGTATATAGAGAATGTGTCCCGTGTGGTGCAGTATATAGAGGACGTGTCCCGTATGGTGTAGTATACAGAGGACGTGTCCTGTGTGGTGCAGTATATAGAGGATGTGTCCCGTGTGGTGCAGTATATAGAGGACGTGTCCCGTGTGGTGCAGTATATATAGGATGTGTCCCGTGTGGTGTAGTATACACTCACTGGCCACTTTATTAGGTACACCATGCTAGTAACGGGTTGGACCCCCTTTTGCCTTCAGAACTGCCTCAATTCTTCGTGGCAGAGATTCAACAAGGTGCTGGAAGCATTCCTCAGAGATTTTGGACCATATTGACATGATGGCATCACACAGTTGGCGCAGATTTGTCGGCTGCACATCCCTGATGCGAATCTCCCGTTCCACCACATCCCAAAGATGCTCTATTGGATTGAGATCTGGTGACTGAGGAGGCCATTTGAGTACAGTGAACTCATTGTCATGTTCAAGAAACCAATCTGAGATGATTCGAGCTTTATGACATGGCGCATTATCCTGCTGAAAGTAGCCATCAGATGCCTGTTCTTAGCTGAGAGGAGTGGTACCCAGTGTGGTCTTCTGCTGCTGTAGCCCATCTGCCTCAAAGTTCGACGCACTGTGCGTTCAGAGATGCTCTTCTGCCTACCTTGGTTGTAACGCGTGGCAATTTGAGTCACTGTTGCCTTTCTATCAGCTCGAACCAGTATGCCCATTCTCCTCTGACCTCTGGCCCTCTGGCATCAACAAGGCATTTCCGGCCACAGAACTGCCGCTCACTGGATTTTTTTTCTTTTTCGGACCATTCTCTGTAAACCCTAGAGATGGTTGTGCGTGAAAATCCCAGTAGATCAGCAGTTTCTGAAATACTCAGACCAGCCCTTCTGGCACCAACAATCTTGCCACGTTCAAAGGCACTCAAATCACCTTTCTTCCCCATACTGATGCTCGGTTTGAACTGCAGGAGATTGTCTTGACCATGTCTACATGCCTAAATGCACTGAGTTGCCGCCATGTGATTGGCTGATTAGAAATTAAGTCTTAACACACAGTTGGACAGGTGTACCTAATAAAGTGGCCAGTGAGTGTATAAAGGAAGAGTCCCGTGTGGTGCAGTATATAGAGGATGTGTCCCGTGTGGTGCAGTATATAGAGGATGTGTCCCGTGTGGTGCAGTATATAGAGGAAGTGTCCCGTGTGGTGCAGTATATAGAAGATGGGTCCCGTGTGGTGCAGTATATAGAGGATGTGTCCCGTGTGGTGCAGTATATAGAGGATGTGTCCCGTGTGGTGTAGTATATAGAGGAAGTGTCCCGTGTGGTGCAGTATATAGAGGACGTGTACTGTGTGGTGCAGTAAATAGAGGACGTGTCCCGTGTAGTGCAGTATATAGAGGAAGTGTCCCGTGTGGTGCAGTATACAGAGGATGTGTCCCGTGTGGTGCAATATATAGAGGATATGTCCCGTGTGGTGCAGTATATAGAGGATGTGTCCCGTGTGGTGCAATATATAGAGGATGTGTCCCGTGTGGTGTAGTATATAGAGGAAGTGTCCCGTGTGGTGCAGTATATAGAGGATGTGTCCCGTGTGGTGCAATATAAAGAGGATGTGTCCCGTGTGGTGCAGTATAGAGGATGTGTCCCGTGTGGTGCAGAATATAGAGGATGTGTCCCGTGTGGTGTAGTGTATAGAGGATGTGTCAGGTGTGGTGTAGTATATAGAGGATGTGTCCCGTGTGGTGTAGTATACAGAGGATGTGTCAGTTCTCTTTTATGGTGTAGTATATAGGATCTGTCCTGTGTGATATTTTTGCATGGTGAGCCCCAAAAATGATTTTTCTCAGGTGGGCCCAAGGTCATCCAGTCCGACGCTAAGTGCAATGGCGGTGTATACCGGGGACCTCGATGTAATTGAGAATACATTGCAAATGTGGACTGTGGTTGGCTACTACTTATAGAATAAAGTCTATCCCACTTGCCACAGAAATCTAGTGTCTTGTTAATTTACAGTGCCTCATATTCTCCAGAAAGGGAAGAGTTAAAGTGTACCTGTCAATGCACCCAACACCAGAGTGACAAGTTAATAAAATACTTTTGATGCACTTAGCTTAGCTTATGTCCAGGAATTGTTGCAATTCTCGTGCTCAGCACCGTACCATCCATTCTTTTTGAGTGGCCGGTGTTCATCATCATCATTCTGCCAGCATTACAGGTGCTGAAACGTCCTTCTCTTCTCTTCCCAGCATGCACTGGTTGCCTGTCTTCTAACCCTCCACTTCCCTTTTGTCCTTAAGTATGGTGTATAACAACATAAGAAATCTTATCTGTAGCCTCCTCCTCTTCTCCTTAACAAGCACAAACTTCCTTTACAGACGGACCTCCGCCTGTCTGTCTAACGAGATCTGTGGAGCTTTCACACCTTGAACTGCGCAGCCCATGCAAATATTCCTCTATCTAGTTGGATAATCGTAAGAAGAAATCAAATGTAACGCTCCCATACATGTGTATGAATCCTCTTAAAGGATTATACACTTCAGATTTAATTATTTATTGCTTATGAACTAGTCTCAGTAAGTTGATATTCCTCCTCTGTGGAGGATCTCCTTCTACATTACTGATGACAGTAGGTGAACCTCTTAGGCTGTGTACCCTCGTTGCGTTTTTTAAGCGTTTTTGCCGCTTTTTTTCCGCAGCGGAAACGCTTAACAAACGCTATTAAAACGCATCCCATGCAATCCTATGGGATTCTGCAGTTGCTGTGTCCATGCTGCAAATTTTACCGCTGCGGAATCGCATAGCGGTAAAATCCGCAGCGTGTTCATTAATTTTGTGCAATTGCGGCGATTCCGCCGCCATAGGATTGCACTGAAGCGCTCACTTTACGCATGTGGTTATGCCCACCATGCGTAAATTGAGCGCTTCATGTGTGGATGGTACCCAGGGTCTGGAGGAGAGGAGACTGTCCTCCATGCCCTGGGTACCATATCCATGTAAAAAATTGAATAAAAATAAAAAATAGTGATATACTCACCTTCTGGCGGCCCCCGGAGTCCTTCCCGCCCTCAACCACGCTGCCAGCATCTTCCGGTCCCAGGGATGCATTGCGCGAATCACCTGAGATGATGTCATGGTCTCGCGAGCGTGACGTCATCTGGGGTGATTCTCGCAATGCATCCCTGGGACCGGCAGATGCGCGACTGAGGAGATTGGGGGCCGTCGGAAGGTGAGAATAACCCTTTTTTTATTTTTTACATTCTATCTTTTACTATTGATGACGCATAGGCAGCATCAATAGTAAAAAGGTGGTTACACTTGTCAAGCGATATGTTTGACAAGTGTCACCAACCTGTCAATCACATTCCAAGCGATGCTTCAAATTGCTTGGAAAGCGCAAGCATTCTTCAAGCTAAAAACGCTTGCAAAACGCTTTTGTTTTGCGGGAAAATGCATGCGCAAACATGCACAGATACGCACACATATACGAAGAGACCTGTCTGTCTCTGGGAGCAAGGCGGGGGAAATCCAATGTGGAACCGCCGCTTGGACTAAATATCACATATAATCCCCGGCCTACTTTTCAGCGTATGTTTTCTCGGAAACGATGTAGCGTAATAGCGTAAAATATATATATGGCTGCAATAACTTGATTTGAGTGGTATGAATCTCATGGCAGGTTGTGTTTACCATGTGTGAAACCAAGACATAGGGGAGCCAAGTACCAATTGTTGGATATACGGATGTCTTTACAGTTTTTCCTTTTTCTTTTCATGTCAGGTTTCCAGATTTTTCAATAACATTAATAAGGAGAGGTTTGTTTTAAAAAAAATAAATCGGATTACCTTTATTGAGCTGCACCGGCATGCTCTCGGACTTCATCATGCGCTGATTTTGTTGCATCTGCTGGGATGTTGAGGCTTGATGTGTAGATGGCTCCATGACTGTTTGAGTTGGCATAGCGGCTGTAAAACTAGCACTTACAGCACCGTGGCTTGTGTTGGTGTTTGATGGTGAAGTCATAGGGCTCATAGACCCCCCAGTAGGAATGTTTGGTCCCATTAACTTCCGTCCAAAGTTAAGTATACTGCTAGACACTTTGTTTATATTGAGGGGAGCAGGTTTGGTGTTCACACTAGAAAAAAAAGGGACGATTTATGGGTTATATGCGCATATTGAAAGCAAACAGCAGGACTACATGACACGAGACAACTAGTCCTCTAGTGATAATCTCCAGCTGATAACCTAGTGATTTTATTGCCACAACAATACACATCGCTGGAATCAGGGTCTCTGCCCCTACATTATTCTGCTCTCAGATTAAATATCAAAACCTGTCTATCCACAGGATCGTGAGCTACCACCCCATTTCAAACTCCTCCTCAATGTGGTTGTGTGGATATGGTTAAAATTGGAAAACTGTAACTCTCGTTCTAGAGGCATGCCAGTACCAAGAGATCGTACATTTACTGCTACTCAGATAGATAGGTGACAAATGTGTTTCGGTGGAAAACTTCTTTCATATCCTCAAAAAAGACAATATAACAGTATCATTTTGGAACATAAAACGAAAAAAATACTAAAACGGCGTGTGGCAATCAAACGTACATTTAAAAGGCAAATCTTAAACCACAATGGAACTTTAATCTTTATCGCATGTTATGTTTAGAAATGTGGGTAAAGTATTAATTTTCAATAACCAAATTTAGGAAAATTATTTTCTTTTTGTCTTGTTTTACAATAAACCCTCCTATACGATCGGCATAAATCAGTTATAGACAGAGATACTGACCGTGACCTGTTCATCAAATCAAGTCCACGTGCTCTATAGTAGTCTAGATTTTGATGGAACTGATAACTCATTGGTCTTGGATTTTTCTGTGAATTCAAAAAGAGAAATAAAAATCACGATACTTCCAAAAATTCCAATTACATGTTTCATTGATTAATCAAATACAATTTTCATGTGCTATCTATTGCTGAGCCTCCCCCCAAAAACCTCCCTTCTAACAAAACCACCTAGGCCTTATAATCTACCTATGATTTCCCTTTACTTTAAGAGGCTCACCACCTAGAAAACCATTTTTACTGCAACTTTAAGCATTCCTGTTCTAAATGCCATATAACAAATTAATCATGCAATTCAAATTTACTAAAATAGTCAAACTTGTCATTTTGCACAAAAAGGTGTAATTAAAAAAAAAAGCTTTAAAAAAAAAAAAAAAAAAAGAAAACATGAATGTGCCACCATCTTCATATTTTACTAGGATAAATCAGCCTGAAATATGTGAAGTATAAATATTGTTTCCATGAATTATTAGCATTTGCTTTAACGGCTGCAGTAAAAGTGCGAACTCTCAAGTAATCACACACACAAAAAAAAAAAAGCCTAACAACAGGAAACATTCTACTTGACTGCAAAGTCAATGACCCCTACTTAGGGAAATTACATCAAAGTAACGTCAAGCCAATAATTATAAATCTAAGTCTATCAAACGCACAGCGTTAATGCGCGACATATACCTGTCTATGGTATGTGCATGACTGGTTTAAGCCCAGGCATTGCAACAGTGGAAAAAAATCAACCCAAAACTTAAAAGTATTTTTAAAAAACCCACAAAACTAACCCCTTTATTACGCAACTATTTTTCATTTTCGGTGTTTCCTCCCCTTCTTCCAAGAGCCATCACTTTTTTTTTTAATTCTTTTTGTCTATATAGCCACGTGAGGGCTTGTTTTTTGCGGGACGAGTTGTACTTTTGAATGACACCATTCATTTTAATCATGTGATGTACTGGAAAGCGAGAAAAAAAAATCCTAGTGAGCTAAAATTGCAATGTGCAATTCCACAATTGTTTTGGGTTTTTTTTATTTACCATGTTCACTATAAGGTAAAACTGGCCAAGGCAATGTGATTCCAGAGGTCAGTACAGGTGTGCAGATACCAAACATGCATTGATTTTTTTTTTTAAGTGGTGATTTTTTTTTTTAGAAACTTGTAATAAATGTTTTCATTTTGCAGGGTATGGGGCTGTGTAAAGGTTTATTTTTTGCACCCTAAGGTGAGATATTTACTGATTTAATTTTGGGGTAGGTATGATGTTTTGATTGCCTCTTATTGCAATGTTGCAGCAGCCAAAATTGTTATGTCGTTTACTGATAGTATTAATTTATTTTGATAGATTGGATATTGGAGGTGATTTGAGATTTTACGCTTTTTTTTTTACATTTTGTCATATTTTTTTAAACTTTTTTTTTCATTTTACATTGCATTTAGTAGTCCCCTTAGGGGACTTGAAGCTGCAAACATCCAATCGCTTGTGCTATGTATAGCAGAATATACAATTTCCAGTGCCAGTGTTATTAGGTGGATCGCAATGACAGGTGTAGGTCATCAGCAGATTCCCGGCTGTCATCACAACCCACTGCCACCTGGTAATTACATCACGGGCCGCGGCTCCTGGATACCCGATGTTTACATTAGAAACCAGCGTCGCTGCTCCTGATCGCTGGAGGAGCTGTCTATGTTACAGCTCACCAGCGATCAGCCTAACGATGTCCCAGCGATCCCATTCATGTCGGATCGTTGGTGGGATCGCTGGGACATCGTTACGTGTAACGGGGCCTTTAGCCTAGAAACATCTGAATAAGGACAATCAAGCCCACATTATCAGACCAAAAAGAAAACACAGATGCAAATTAAGTTAACTTAAAAAGGGTGCAAATTAAATAAAGGATAAAGTGCAGATAAATAAAAGTCACTGTACACATATATTTGTTTTACGTGGGTTCACATTAGTTCCGAAATCCACAAAAAGAAATGCTTTAAATACTCTTTGAATACTCTTCTTATCCATTTTAATTCCTTATTGCTGTTCATGAAGAAAGTTTTTTTCTGATGGGATTTTTACAAGTCTGCCAACTTTATTGTTGCAGATTCCTTGTGGAATCCGCTCTAAACTTGTCGATATCAATCTAAAAGGCTGCAAAAAATAAAGCGTAAAAAGAACGGAAAACGATTCCTGATGATCCTTTGCTTGAAACATGACAAATTTTTCCACCTCAAAAAGACAATGTGAGAATTATCCGAGAAGTTGTTAGTGACACAGAAAATAATCTATCTCACATTCCATCTTCGGATACATGGCCACCACCATCCCCAAGGGGCAGATGGGGGTCCGTAGACCCTTATAACGGTCAGGGAGTCTAACACTGCCATAGTGCCAGATCAATTTATTTACCCCACAATCAGGCAGTGAAAACCTGACCCCAATGTAAGTGAACAGCGAGTACAAGAAGCGCAGGAGACATCACTACTAAATCCATCTATAAATACCCCAATAAACAATACAGAGGCTAATAAATAATGGAGGATGGCTCCGACTCCCAGAAAATGGTGGTGTTTAATAACTGGTGCCGTGTTGAAGAATGGCATATTAAAGGATATATTTATCTTCCCCATCCAGCATTTTACTCTTTGAGATATGAATTGCATAGCAAGTTAAACTTTAATAAAGCAGAACCTTTTAAGACATCAATCATGCATTCATTTTCCCGATCTACATATAATTAAGACAACCTGAGCGCTTGTAAGTAAATAACAACATTATTGACTGATTACAGATTAGAAGGTATTTGATCATTTTTACCGATGCAAATGCCACCGGTGACCACTAGATGGTAGGCACAGACTTTGTCTTTTCGGGATTAACACAAAAACGGGTCTTACTGGAGAACAGATTCCTAAATGGAAGTGAACTACTACTGAATAAACTTATACAAAGTAACAAGGGAACAGTCATGGAAATGCACACTTATAAGTAAGTGCTCTGGCCACCTTTCCGTACTGCATCCAGCATACTGAGTAATGCCAGTTCACAATCAGCTAATTATTCCTCATTGTGAGTAATGGAGCACACCAGTGAATGGATGTCTGAAGGGCATTTAAGAAGGCAAGTGTTCCCAATGGAAGCACGGAGGTGAGCAGCTGCCATATACACCTCTACATGTCCACACGCAGATTTTTCAATATGGATTTGTGTGCGGAGACTTCCCTGCACGTTATAGTAACAGAAAAGTGGATGAAATTTTAAGAAATTGCAATTAATTACCTTAAATTACTCTATAAAATAAATACTTTTTTAAAAAACTTACTCTACGAAAATTGCTCTACAAAATAAAGAAATAAAAAAAAATAGTCTAACTAATTTAGTACTGCCATGTTCGTAAAAGTCTGATCTATGAAATTCTAATATTAATGACCCTTTATGGTAAATTGTAAAATGATAAATATATCAAAATGCTTAAATTGCCATTTTATGGTCATTTTGCACACCTAAAAAATGTAATGGCAATGAAAGCGTAGTATGTTCCCCAAAATAGTAACAAAATTACAGCTCGGTGTTGTGAGTTCATTTTCTCCTCCGTCACTGAGGCCTGGTGAACTCCCTATTCTAGTGAAGGAAGGTAGTGAGCCGGATTATCAGGCACCTGGGACTAATGAAGACGATTGGCTGAGTGGAGTCTCTGACTGGATTTAAGGCAGCCTACGCCCTTTCTGCCCTGCGGGTGATTTCTCTGTGGACTCTTGGACACCAGTCTGATTCCTGCTCTCCTAAAGCTAAGTTTTCTGTTTTGCCTTTTTGCATTTAAGATTTGTTTTTGTTTTTCTTGCTTTTTGGATTCTGCCACTCCCTGCTGGAGTGTGCAGTGTTCCGTGAGCTCTGTCTTCTGAAAGTACCTGAGTGCTGATTTAGTTTTTGAGGCTTAGTTGCTTCAGGGCCATTTTTATATCAGCTTGTTGGCTTTTGTCTCTGATAGGGTTTTGGCAGATTGCAGACAGCAGCCTTCCTATCCGTTCCTATCTAGGTAGTTTTTGGGCCCAGTCTTTGCTCAGCCTGTCTTTCTGTCTGTGTAAGTGTTTTCATCTTGCTTCACCGTCATTATATGTGGGGGGCTGCCTATTGCTTTGGGGTCTGCTCTGGGGCAGTTAGATTTCCCCTTTCCTTCTTTAGGCCTATGTATCTCTCCGGCTGTGATCGAGGGGTCTAGGTCATCGTAGGAACCCCCCACGGCTACTGCTAGTTGTGTTGATAGGTTCAGGGGTCTGCAATCTGATAGTTGCCAACTTCTCTGGTTTCCTGGACTTAGCTAGCATTTCTGTTTTTGCCTCCTACGGTGACTCAATCATAACAGCTCGGCATTCTAAAAAAAACAACAACAAGCCCTTGCAAAGCTTAATCAACGTAAAACTAAAGAAAAAGGAAACTTACGAGTCTCAGGAATTGCAAAACAAACCATTTTTCTTTGTTTTTTATGTAGTTCAGAACTTTTTAACCACTAAAAAAATGATACAAGTTTGGTGTTGCTGTCATCAAACTGACCTGAAGGGTCACGTACGCTCCCTATAAGCAGCAGAATGGTTTCTATGATCAGACGGAGTATCGCAAAGATCAGGAAACGATGAGGAATAGAGACTGATCGTATGCTGGATAGTGATGGCGCAAGTGCTCGTTACTCGAGTTTGTCTAGGGTGCTTGGGTATAAGCAGAGCATCGCGGGTGCTCGAGAGACATGTCCGAGTCCCCACACCTGCATGTTTCGCAGCACAGCCACAACATGTGGGGATTGCCTGACAAGCATGAGCTATCCCTGCATGTTTTGTGGCTGTCTAACAGCTGTGAAACATGCGACCGTGGGGACTCGTACACGTCTCTCAAGCAGCTGCAATACTCTGTGCACACCAAAAAAACCCTAGGCAAACTCGAGTAACGAGCACTTGTGCTCATCTCTAATGCTGGACTGGCACAATTTCACTTAGTCTACAGTAGCCATAAAATACCCCCTAATGTTGAGCTAATTGGTTCGCCTGTTTTACTGATTAGCTGGTTTGCCAAGCGAAGCTTAAACGGAATTTGTCATCAGGATTTTGCTACCTTGTTAGAGAGCGGCATATTGTAGAGGCAGAGACACTTATTCTGGCAATGTATCACTTACTAGGCTGCTTGCTGTAGTTTTGATAAAATCATTGCTTTATTCTCACTAGAGGACTGCTTGGCCTGCTTCCAAGTAGACCAAGCACGGCATCCCCCACACTGATTAACAGATTTCTGCCTATGCACAGTGTACACAGCAAGCTGCCATTAAATAGGTTGGCAGGGTTATACAGAGATCAGTATTCAGAGAACTGCTGGATCTGCAGCTGATAAAACAGTTTTTAATCAAAACTGCAGCACCCAGTGAAGTGACAAATCGCTGGAATAAGGGTCTCTGCGTCTACATCATGCTGCTTACACATGGGATGGCAAAAACCTGGTGACAAGTTCCCTTTAAGTTTCGCAAATCGGCTCACCAATGCAGTGCAATGGACGTCGAAATGCAACTGAATGAAAAAAAATGTGTTAATCTCTAATAACTACAGTTAGGTCCATATATATTTGGACAGAGACAACATTTTTCTAATTTTGGTTCTAGACATTACCACAATGAATTTTAAACAAAACAATTCAGATGCAGTTGAAGTTCAGACTTTCAGCTTTCATTTGAGGGTATCCACATTAAAATTGGATGAAGGGTTTAGGAGTTTCAGCTCCTTAACATATGCCACCCTGATTTTAAAGGGACCAAAAGTAATTGGACAATTGACTCCAAGGCTATTTCATGGACAGGTGTGAGCAATCCCTTCATTATGTCATTCTCAATTAAGCAGATAAAAGGCCTGGAGTTGATTTGAGGTGTGGTGCTTGCATTTGGAAGGTTTTGCTGTGAAGGAAACATGCGGTCAATGGAGCTCTCCATGCAGGTGAAACAAGCCATCCTTAAGCTGCAAAAACAGAAAAAACCCATCCGAGAAACTGCTACAACATTAGGAGTGGCAAAATCTACAGTTTGGTTCATCCTGAGAAAGAAAGCACTGGTGAACTCATCAATGCAAAAAGACCTGGGCGCCCACGGAAGACAACAGTGGTGGATGATCGCAGAATAATCTCCATGGTGAAGAGAAACCCCTTCACAACAGCCAACCAAGTGAACAACACTCTCCAGGAGGTAGGCGTATCAATATCCAAATCTACCATAAAGAGAAGACTGCATGAAGGTAAATACAGAGGGTTCACTGCACGGTGCAAGCCACTCATAATCATCAAGAATCAAAAGGCTGCACTGGACTTTGCTAAAAAAAACATCCAAAAAAGCCAGCACAGTTCTGGAAGAACATTCTTTGGACAGATCATGAAACCAAGATCAACCTCTACCAGAATGATGGAAAGAGAAAAGTATGGCGAAGACGTGGTACAGCTCATGATCCAAAGCATACCACATAATCTGTAAAACACGGCGGAGGCAGTGTGATGGCTTGGGCATGCATGGCTGCCAGTGGCACTGGGTCACTAGTGTTTATTGATGATGTGACACAGGACATAAGCAGCCGAATGAATTCTGAGGTATTCAGAGCCATATTGTGTGCTCAGATCTAGCCAAATGCAGCCAAACTGATTGGTCGTCGTTTCATACTACAGATGGACAATGACCCAAAACATAAAGCCAAAGCAACCCAGGAGTTTATTAAAGCAAAGAAGTGGAATATTCTTGAATTGCCAAGTCAGTCACCTGATCTCAACCCAATTGAGCATGCATTTCACTTGTTAAAGACTAAACTTCAGACAGAAAGGCCCACAAACAAACAGCAACAGAAAACCACCGCAGTGAAGGCCTGGCAGAGCATCAAAAAGGAGGAAACACAGCGTCTGGTGATGTACATGAGTTCAAGACTTCAGGCAGTCATTGCCAATAAAGGGTTTTCAGCCAAGTACTAGAAATGAACATTTTATTTACAATTATTTAATCTGTCCAATTACTTTTGGTCCCTTTAAAAACAGGGTGGCACATGTTAAGGAGCTGAAACTCCTAAACCCTTCATCCAATTTTATTGCGGATACCCTCAAATGAAAGCAGAAAGTCTGAACTTCAACTGCATCTGAATTGTTTTGTTTAAAATTCATTGTGGTAATATCTAGAACCAAAATTAGAAAAATGTTGTCTCTGTCTAAATATATATGGACCTAACTGTATGCATTCTGTAGAGGGAAAAATGCTTTTCATTCAGAACGGATGATATTCATCAGTTTAAGCATAATATCACATATCCAACATCCACCTTCTGGACCTAACTGGCCACGGGTCGGTGTCCTGACCCCAACTCAACATATACAGTGGGGGAAATAAGTATTTGATCCCTTGTTGATTTTGTAAGTTTGCCCACTGATAAAGACAGTAACAGTCTATGATTTTAACGGTAGGTTAATTTTAACATTGAGAGAATATCAAAAGTAAAATCCAGAAAATCACATTGTATAAATTCTATAAATTTATTTGTATTTTGCAGTGAGAAATAAGTATTTGATCCCTCTGCAAACAAGATTAAAATACTTGGTGGCAAAACCCTTGTTGGCAAGCACAGAAGTCAGATGTTTTTTGCAGTTGATGATGAGGTTTGCACACATGTCAGGAGGAAATTTGGTCCACTCCTCTTTGCAGATCATCTCTAAATCATTAACATTTTGAGGCTACCGCTTGGCAACTCGGAACTTCCACTCCCTCCATAAATTTTATATGGGATTAAGGTCTGGAGATGGGCTAGGCTACTCCATGACGATAGTGTGCTTCATTTTGAGCCACTCCTTTGTTTTCTTGGCTTTACATTTTGGGTCATTGTCTTGCTGGAAGACCCAGCCACGACCCATTTTTAAAGCCCTGGCGGAAGGAAGGAGGTTGTCACTCAGGATATTACGGTACATGGGTACATGGCTCCATCCATTCTCCCACTGATGTGGTGAAGTAGTCCTGTGCTCTTAGCACAGAAACACCCCCAAAAACCGGATTACTTACCCTTAATACTCTTTTGTAGAGTCCACGACAGCACCCACTGAGAGAGGGGATCCGCCCCAGGAACAGGAAACCTACAGAGAGATAAATGGGGCGGTCCCCCTCGCTCCCTCAGTTTGTATTACCGAGAACAACGGAGGAACCGCCATACATGTTTTAGTCATTTTGTTTGGGCGATTCATATATCTTACCCTTATAGCCTTTAGATTCGCTAAGTTTAATCATATATTAAATTCTAACTACAATCTCCACCACCAAGGAGACCCATGTGTGAAAATTTTTTTACAGGGGGGAAGTGAGCGGGTGCTGTCGTGGACTCTACAAAAGAGTATTACCGGTAAGTAATCCGGTTTTTCCTCTTCGCCACGACAGCACCCACTGAGAGATTTCCAGAGATAAACAATTGGGAGGGCACACCGTGTTAAGGACCGATCTACCAAAGGTCAAATCCTCTGTAGAGGACAAATCTAGTCTATAGTGACTATAGAAGGTAGATGGAGAAGACCAGGTTGCAGCCTTACATATTTGTTCAATTGGGACGTTTGTTCTCTCGGCCCAGGAGGATGATATGGCTCTAGTAGAGTGCGCCTTAATCCCCAGCGGAGGGTCTTCTCCTTTTGCCAAATATGCCATTGTGATCGCATCTCTAATCCACCTGGATAATGTGCCTGTTGTAACTCCAGACCCCTTTCTGCTGCCCTGGAAGGAGACAAAAAGAGACCTACTCTGCCTCCAGGGACTGGTCCTATCAAGGTAGGCTAGTACCGCTCTTCTTACATCTAAGGTGTGATATTTCACCTCGTCCTGGTTTGACGGGTTCTCATAGAAGGAGGGTAGGCATATCTCCTGAGACCTATGAAATTTAGTTGCCCGTTTGGGAAGGTAGGACGGGTCTGTCTTCAAAATCAGTCTGTCTCGTGTTATTGACAGGAACGGAGGGTCTACTGATAGAGCATGAAGATCACTTACTCTTCTAGCTGATACTAAAGCTACTAATGTAGCAGTTTTCAATGAGAGGCACTTCACTGATGCCGAGCTTATGGGCTCAAACGGGGCCTGAGTAAAGGCATCCAAAACCAGAGTAAGGTTACATGCCGGAAGCCGAGGAATATGCACCGGTTCTGACCGTTGACCAGCTGAAACAAAACGGTTTACCCATCTATTTGCTGCCACGTTATAGTTAAATAGGGCTCCTAGGGCCGATATATGGACCTTTAGAGTATTAACTGAGAGGCCCAATTCTCGGCCTCTTTGAAGAAACTCTAAGATGGGCATAATGGGTACTTCACCGTCTAGCTCTGCTGGGTGAAAGGCCAGGAATTTCCTCCACACCTTAGCGTATATTCTTGTAGTAGACTCTTTCCTACTTTGTAGCAGGGTATTAATTAGGTTTTCCGAAAAGCCCTTCTGCTTCAATAGTTCCCTTTCAAATTCCAGGCCGCTAGGTGTAGGGCTTTGGCCTGTGGATGGTAGCAGGGTCCCTGCGAGAGAAGATCCTGGTGCAGCGGCAGGATCCACGGGTCGGTTATTGACATGGCTCTCAGCCATGAAAACCACGGCCTTTTGGGCCAAAACGGGGCTATCAAGATGACCCTCGCCCACTCTTGTCTTATTTTCCTGATTACCGTTGGAAGTAGAACCATTGGAGGGAAGGCATAGGCTAGCCGGAATGCCCAGGGTGCTTGGAGGGCATCTAGAATGTCTGGGTTGTCTGACCTGTAGAGCGAAGCGAACTTCTTTACGCGTCTGTTGGCTCTGGTAGCAAACAGGTCTATTTCCGGTCTGCCCCATTCTGTCGCTATCGTCTCGAAGACGTGCCTGCTGAGGACCCACTCGCCCTGATATAGGACCTGGCGACTGAGATAGTCTGCTTGAAAGTTGTCTACTCCTCTTATGTGGAGTGCCGACAAGGAGTGAAGATGTACCTCGGCTATCTCTAGGATCTCTTCCGCGATAGACATCAACGGTCCCGACCGCGTACCTCCCTGTCGGTTTATATAGGCCACTGCGGTGGTATTGTCTGTCTGGATTCTCACGTGGGTTCCTCTTAACTGCGGGAGAAATTGAGATATCGCATAGTAAATTGCTTTTAGCTCCTTTACATTAGAGGAGGTTTCTATCTCATGTTTACTCCACCGGCCTTGTATCATGTGCTCCTCCAGGTGGGCCCCCCAGCCCCAGGGGCTAGCATCCGTGGTGAGCACCTTGGAGGGAGTTACCCACCATTGCACTCCCTTAGACAAATTGGTAGGATTTAACCACCACTTTAGGGATTTAACAACTTCTGGCGATAGGGACATCCTCCCTTCCAACCGCCCCTGCAGTCTCTCTGTTTCCTGCAGAATAGCCCACTGTAGTGTTCTAGAGTGGAACTGGGCCCATTGCACCGCTGGGATGCACGATATCAGGGACCCCAGCAAAGACATACCCTGTCTCAATGATATTACAGGTCTTCCTGTAGTATTCCGTATCTTATTGATTATGGCCACTGCTTTAGCGTCTGGCAGAAAGCACTTCTGACTTACAGAATCTACTTGCAGGCCTAGGAACCTCTGACAGGTAACTGGTTCTAGTCTGGACTTCTCCCAGTTGATTAGCCATCCTAGCGTTTGTAGGGATGAGATAACCTTGGCCATTCTTGTTTTGCACTGAGAAACAGAATTCCCCACTACGAGCAGGTCGTCCAAGTAAGGGACCACTAGTGTGTCATTCAGCCTTACATACGACATCACTTCCAGCATCAATTTGGTAAATACCCGAGGAGCCATGGATAGCCCGAATGGCATTGCCACAAACTGGAAATGCTGAATCCGACCCTTGAACCAGACCGCTACCCGCAGGAACTTCTGGTGCTCTCGGTATATGGGTAGATGGTAATAGGCATCTTTTAGGTCCAAAACTGCCATGTAACACCTGGGAAACAAAAGTTTTATTGCAGAATTTATTGACTCCATCTTATATGGCCTCAGCCTTAAGAAGGTATTAAGCTTCTTTAAATTTATTATGGTCCTAAAAGAGCCATCTGGTTTTGGGACTAAAAATAGAGAATAAAAGCCCATTCCTTCTTCGTCCCCTGGGACCTCTATTAGGACCTGTTTAGTTAATAATACTGCAATCTCCATCTCCAGTGCTTCCTGCTGTATCTGGGACTTCATGGAAGTCAATAGGAAGAAGTTCGGTGGATGCCGAACAAATTCTAGTTTTAGGCCTGATGAGACGATATCAATGGCCCATGGGTTTGATGTTACCTTCCCCCATTGGTGGCTGAATTCCAGTAGTCTGCCACCTACCGGTGTACTGGTATTAGCGGAACCTGTCTCCTCTGAAGGGACGCTTCCCGAATAGATTGCCCCTCTGTTTGGGGTCCTTATTTCCCCAGCGATCCTGGGGTTTAAAGTCCTTCTTTCTGTAGGACCTCCTATTAAAGGGAATATACGGGTTAGGAAAACCTTTTTTTTCTCTCTCCCGCTTTTGTTAAAATCTCATCCAGTTCCGTGCCAAATAGGTACTTACCCTGGCAGGGTATAGCACACAGTTTAGTTTTTGTCTGCATGTCCCCTTTCCACCCCTTCAACCATAAGGCCCGCCGGCCTGCATTGGTTAGCCCTGCTGCTCTAGCCGATAAACGGAGAGAGTCCGCCGAGGAATCGGAGAGGAAGGCCGCTGCTCCTTTAATGAGGGGCATAGAGGACAGGAGTTTATTCCTGGCCACTCCGTTTTTAATATTGTCCTCTAGGTCATTTAGCCATACCAGCATTGATCTTGCTGTGCACGTGGCTGCTATTGCGGGCTTAAAAGCTGCCGCACATGCTTCCCAGGATCGTTTAAGGAGTGTATCGGTCTTACGATCTGATGAGTCAGCCAAGGTTCCTGAATCCTCTACCGGCAGGGAGGATCTACGAGAGGTAGAGGCCACCGCCGCATCCACTTTGGGGGCTCTCGACCAAGCTGTCAATTCCTCATCGTCAAACGGATATTTACGCTTTGACGTTAAGGGGAGGAAGGTTTTCTGCCCCTGTTTTTCCCACTCCCTTTTCACCAGCTCTTTTATAGCTGGGACCACTGGGAATGCTCGGACCTTCCTACGGGAAATGCCTGCAAACATTATGTCTTGTGGAGTCTTGGGGTCCCTACTCTCAGGTAGCCCCATGGTATTTCGGACAGACTTAACTAAGTTACTGACGCTGTCCGTAGGGAAACACGCCTGTTCCTCGTCCTCTGAGGAAGGGTATTCTTGGGATCTATCAGAGTCTAGCTCCCCGGATTCCGATGGCGACCTTGACGCCGGCGAAGCTCCTCCTCTTGGTGAACTTATCTGTCTCACGGAGGAGTGACCCCCCAGACTACTGGTGCATAATCTTTTAGGGTGGCCGTCTGGGAGGGGCTGAGAACATAAGGCACACTCTCTATTTTTCGCCTTCTCTGTTCTTTTGGCATAAAAAAGGGGGTATGGACCAGAAAAAAGAAGGCCATCAGCTATTTAATCTGACTAAAAACACTCACCCGTGAGTCTCGTCAGCAAACTACCGGCTGCGGGGTCCGCGCCTCAAGCTGAGGCGAGGCGTGGGATGATTTCTTCTCCTTCCGTTTTTTCTCCAGGGGCTCAATTCGCCTGGAAGGTCCGCTAGATTCCTTCCTGGAGCTTCCACTTCTTCTGGTGCTGCTGCTTCTCCTAGTAGCACCGCTTTGTCTGCTGCCATGTGGGGATTTCACTGGCTGACTTAGCGGGAGCGAAGCTGGGTCATCTATGGATGACATGACTGCGCACTGGCGCTGCCTCCGTGGCTTCCTTTTATAACCTTACCACACTTCTTTTTTTTTTTCTTCATCCTCCATTTTTTTTTTTTTTTTTTTTTTAGCCCTTTCTGCGCATGCGCGGGCGTTCTCTCGCGAGCGCCGCCTCCTGCACTGATCCCGGAAGTCTTCCATACCCTAACTTCCGGGTTGCCTGCCTGGGAGCGCCGCTGGAAGTGCTGATGCCGCGGCCCGACAGTGACACCACGCACTCGGCCCACAAGTTAACCCCTGCAGGTATGACCTCCGGTAGCGCTGCCTGGCACAAACGCTCAGGCTCTTCTGCTTCTCTCGGGGGAGGGGGGGGCGCGCGGCCACCATCCCCGATATGCCTAATGGCATTGTGTAATGCGTTCGTCCCCTTCCTGGGGGGGGGGATATACGCCCGTCCCCTCAGTGAGCCTTGGCACCTTCTTACCTCCGGCCTCACCTGCATTTCCAGCTCTGGGGGGGGGAACCATCACCTCTCCGCCCGACGCTGCCTCCAGTCCTGGGGCCCCTGCTGCTCATATTATGCACGCAGGCGGCTACCAGACCAGGTATCCTCTTCTGCGGGTTCCTTCCTAGGAACAGGAAACCAAACTGAGGGAGGGAGGGGGACCGCCCCATTTATCTCTCTGTAGGTTTCTTGTTCCTGGGGCGGATCCCCTCTCTCAGTGGGTTCTGTCGTGGCGAAGAGGAAAACAATGTTTCCACCTCTATGCTTGACAGTGGGGATGGAGTCCTTATATATGATTTTTAAATAATTAAACTACATTTTATTGCATGAAATAAGTATTTGATCACCTACCAACCATTAAGAATCCTGGCTCTCACAGACCTGTCAGATTTTTTTTTTTTTTTTTAAGAAGCCCGCTTACTCTGCACTCATTGCCTGTATTAATTCTACCTGTTTTAACTTGTTACATGTATAAAAGAAATCTGTCCACACACTCAATCAATCACACTACAACCTCTCCACCGTGGCCAAGACCAAAGGTGTCTAAAGGCTATGTGCACACGGTGCGGATTCTGCTGTGGAATTTTCCGTGCAGATTTTGCTAAATCTGCAGGTAAAATTACCTGCGTTTTACCTGCAGTTTTATTGCAGATGTAGTGCAGTTTTTGTGCGGATTTCCCCTGCAGTTTTCACCTGCAGATTTCTATAATGGAGCAGATGAAAAACTGCTGCAGAACTGCACAAAAGAAATGACATGCTGCAGTTTTAAATCTGCACCAAATCTGCGCGGAAAAATCTGCAGCATGTGCACAGTGTTTTTTGTTTTACATAGCCTTAAACGGTACTGTACATCACTTGCAGTTCTGCTGCAGTTCTGCAGGGCCAAATCTGCTGCAGAACTGCAACAGAATCTGCACCATGTTCACATACCCTAAGGATACCAGGGACAACATTGTAGACTTTCGAAAGGCTGGGAAAAGCTACAGGACAATAGGAAAGCAGCAAGGTGAGAAGCCAGCAATTGTTGGCATAATTATTAAAAAATGGAAGAAATACAAAGATGACTGACAATCTTCCTCGGTCTGGGTCTCCATGCTAGATGTCACCTAGAGAGGTAAGGATGATTCTGAGAAAGTCAGGAATCAGTCAAGTACATGGAAGAACCTGGTCAATGACCTGATGAGAGCTGAGACCACAGTTTCAAACATTACCTGCAGTAGACCACTATGATGCCATGAAATAAAATCCTGCAGGGCATGCAGGGTGCCCCTGCTCACGCCAGCACATGCCCAGGTCCGATTGAAGTTCACCAATGACCATCTAGATGATTCAGAGGAGGCATAGGAGAAGGTCATCTGGTACTTTCCACTCTCTGTGTTTGGATGAAGAAGGATGAATAGAACCCCAAGAACACCCTCCCAACTGTGAACTATAGTAGGAGAAACATCATACTTTGGGGATGCTTTTTCTGCAAATGAGACAGGACAACTGCACCGTATTCAATGGAGGATGGATGAGGTTAGGTATCGCAAGATTTTGGCCAATAACCCATCAGCAAGAGCATTGAAGATGTGTTGTGGCTGTGTCTTCCAGCATGACAACAACGCAAAACACACAGCCAGGGCAACTAAGGAGTGGTTCCGTAGGAAGCATTTCAAGGTCCTGGAGTGGCCTAGCCAATCTGCAGACTTGAACTCAATAGAAAATTTTTGGTGGGAGCTGAAACTCAATGTTGCCCAGCAACAGTGCCGAAACCTAAAAGTTCTCTATGAAGGAGTGGACCAAAATCCCTGCTACAGTGCGTGCAATCTTGGTCAAAATCTAAAGGAAACGTCTGACCTCTGTAATTGCAAGCAAAACTTACTGGACCAAATATTAAGTTCTGTTTTTACATTGTATCAAATACTTATTTCATGCAATAAAATGAAAATTAATTATGCAAAAATCATTCAATGTGATTTTCTGTTTTTTTTTTTTTAAAGATTCTGTCTCTCACAGTTGAAGTGTATCTATAATAAAAACTACAGACCTCTCCATTCTTTGTAGGTGGGAAAAAATCCCCACTCTATTAATACATTTTTTTTATTATTGATTTCCTGTGTAACTTGGGCTGGTTAATTAGCCCCAGTTACAGAGAAAAGTCAGACTCCTGCTTGTATAACAGAGCTGACAGTTTCCCAGGATTAAGCAGCTCCTCCTCTCTCCCTACACACAGGGATCACATGATCATTGGGTATAAAGGAGAAAGCACTGTCAGTACTTCTAATCTGTATACACAACGCTTGTTCAGCATTGTGAGTACAGTGATTAGGAAAGCAGACATGGTAATAAACCATGTTTGCTTTTTCTGTGGGGAGTCTGGCTGTGTCTGACAGCCGACTCCCTGATCCCGCACAATGTCCTGCAAGTTGCATACTTTGCCTTTACATTTTAGAATGTCAGTGCAGAGTAATGTCATTTGAGGGAAATCTTCAAATACATTGATGATCGTCAATAAAGAGCATTGTCCAAAATTTTAAAACTGTATCCCAGAAACAACGCCACTCTTGTCCATGACCTGTGACTTGTATTGAGATAGACACAGGCCATATACAAAGGTGGTGTTCTTTCTAGGCCAATATGATGACATTACGGCTCCCACAGGGATCGTCACCCAGCTTTAGTAGAGGAAAATCTGTCTAACTGGGCAGCAATACAAAAGCAGGTAATGAACATACGGCAGATTTGTCATTATGGGAAGAATTGAGGACAACCACTGTGGGAGATGTAAGAGGTGCCATACTGGATGCTAAAAGGGACTCAAGGCTTGACATTTCTATGACAGCTGAGGCAATGTCATTATCTGACTTAATAAACTTGTTCTATTGCCTCGTACTTCCAGTGACGGTGCTGGCAGGATACCTGGATGTATCAGTATGCGAACAAGCAAACAGTACAATAACTGGTGAATGAATGAAGAGAAGACTTTGGCTGAAGACAGCCTGGCACATTTCCAGGCCATATATATTCCTCTTTTCTATATTAATAATAAGCGGGCAGCTTTTAATGAAGACAAAACTGTTAGTATCAATTTCTGCAAGCTGGAGTAAAAAAAAATAATAATAGAGAAAAAAAGACGACAAGGCGGCAGTGTTTTATAAAACCACATAAAGTCTAAGCTCTCTCAGTTCTCAGGATTAAGCGTCTTGTTATTGAAAACAATGAGCAGATAGATCATATGGTGCACATGTGTTTTCAAAGGATTGACAAGCAATTCAGGAGGAGAAACACAGATCTGCCATCTAAGTGCTCACATCCATTATTAGGAATAATGATCCTACCTGAATATATGAATAAGATGCAAGTATTACTTCAGCAGGGCAATTTACATTCCTGTGAGGTTTGCTGGTATTAAAATGAGCTGTTTACAGTACGGGGAGATTAAAAAGTGCACTTGAAATGCAATTTTGAAGGTATAATGGAAATGTGAGAACAAAATTGAAGAATTATTTCTTGGAAATTTAAGACACAGAAAGTCCCATGTTTGGAGTGCCAGCCCCTTGACAAGAGGACCGCCATGTTAACCCTTCTGTAAATTAATATTCTGTCACGACAAGCAGGTGGGCATTTTAATTATGAGACAGTCAAAAGTAGAGTGGATTGTGAGCTAAACTACATCTTGGGATATTGTGTCAAAAATATTGTCCCTATTTTACAGTTTGAAATTCGGAAATGTCTCTGTCATGAGACAACGAACACAGACGTCTCTCAGCCTTTAATAATTAGTCACGTGATTCACATGACTATTCTTTAAAACCAGCTTGATTAAGTCTGACATTACAGAGGACCTGTCACTTCCCATAATTATGTTTTTTTTTTTTTACTGTTGTTGATGCCGCTGTTCTCCGAAATCTGAGATTTTTGTTGTTGTTCCTGTGCCTGTCCGATAACGCCCCCTCTTCCTTGTATGTACGTTTTGTCTTGATAGTCAGGGTTGGTGGTCTTCTACAAGGCAGTCTTCTTGAGGACCACACACATTTGGCTAAGGCGACTAGTTTTATATACAGAAAGAGGCAGTATCTCAGGAAAAGAGAGAAGCAGAAATAAAAATTAAAACATGCCAGATTCAGGAGAACATCGACATTTACACCAGGTAAAAAAAAAATTCATATTAATGGCAGGTGAAGGTCCTCTTTCGGCAGGGGCTACACTGTGAGTTTGCCCATAACATTTGTCGTGCAACCAAAGTTAGCTAAAAATCACTGCTACATCGTAGAGCAATACAAGTGAATGGGGTCGAATGAGACCCCAAAGGTCTTGCGCCAACGACAGGCAAGTTGCAAGAAGCCAACCGTGACACGTTTTTATAGACTTGCTTGTCACGGTCACAATTTTTTACTTGCTTATCAGGGTCACAATGCACTTGCACTGTGCTTCGATGTAGCAGCAGCACTTAGCAAGCTTTGGTCACATGATAAATGTAAGCCAAAATCGCTGTGCAGCCCCACCCTTAAGTCACACCACTTCTGCGGTTAATTTTTTTGTCCTTGTCAAAAAAACTATACAAAGCAAAAATTGGGGAAAAAAAGTGATCTCAGTACCTGGCCCAGTTATGGTCTAGTGGAATCACATGTTGAGTTTCCATGGAATTGTCCTGTATGTGGCATAATTATCGACATTTTGACAGCGGGTATGTCTGAAGCCAGAAATGCTTTGAAGCCTGAGAAGCATCTACGGTAATTGTTTATATTATGTGAGTAGCTGCAACGAATTTCCTGCAGAAATAATCCACAACAGCAGCAGTCTGCAGGGGAAAATCCACAACAAACTGCGGATTTTAGTGCAGATTGTGTTGCAGTTTTACAGCTGTGGATTTTAAGAGCAGACTAGATTCTGTAAAATAAAAAGTCTATAGCCCACCTTACCAATCTCTGCTCCGTTGATCCTCTACAGGTTTACTGCTTGCAGGTTATTTTGGCTTTAGTGTTAATAATGTAGAGATTCTAGAATTTGATTAAATTATTCTTCCCTATTTAAAATCAATGGAAAAATCCACAACAAATCCTTACTCCTTCCACAGGAGAAAAAAACATGGCTCAGGTTTAAAATTTTCCTCCGTAGTTCAATTTCTGTGAACAAGAAATTCTGTGGCTTGTGGATAATTTAACATCTCATTTGCTTCTCTGTTACTGTATTCTGCTGCAGATGTTGTGTGTGCAAATTCATAGGGAAAATCTGCAGCACCTTCTGTCAAGTGTGAACAAACACCAAAAAACAAGCATGTGATTTACAGTCTATAGAAGACAAGTAAAGAAAGGCTGAGTATTTAAATAAATAGCTCCAACTTCCTAGAAAATATAACTTATCTTAAAAGTAGTGTAAGTACAGTAGTACGCCACAAGGTAAATGTAAATGGTCAAGAGACATGAGCGAATCCGAACTTAAAAATTTGGGGTTCGTGTTCAGTGGTAAACGTCGAACACGGACATCTATGGAAGTCAGTTGCAATGAGGGAGATTTAAAATTTGGGTCTCCATTGTTTTAAGGGGGATTTGGGTTCTGGTTCAAGTTCGGGTACATTTCCGGTACCCCAACCAACCTTCCATGGGTCCGCTTATCCATACTGGTTAATAACAAGATCCTAATTATGTTCTATAATATCTTGGCCATTAAAGGACAAATGAGTTTACTAAAAAGTGCTTTTTGATACTTTATTAATGCTCACCAGCATTTGTCTATAAACAAGTAAAAGAGTATAATGTAAATTTGCTCATAAATTTTAGAGGCATTTGTTAAAAATGTAATGTATTTAGGACAACACGATTGTCTTCAGGTAGCAGATGTCAGAGAAAAGATAGGCATGTTGAATTTCATTATGACAGATACCATGTTTCCTTGGGAGATAAGCCTTGGCATATGGTCACTCCTTCCTGCTGCTGCGGTGGTCTCACACTGCTCAGCACAAGTTGCAGCTGCCAGCCAGGCAGCAAACTGAACCACTTGGACTCATGAGCCCACACTCTTTAGAAGGAGTTCTAAAAAGCTCATCTTAAAATGAGGATATGCAGCCACTCTAATACAGATCTTCAAGAAAAGTACAACAGTCTTATCAGACACATTAGAGATCTATTTGATAATGAATGCAGGGTGTATTGTCTTATGACAGATCTGCATTATATCTAGTGCCAATAATGGAACATATCAACATGATCTTAGGCTATCAAGCACCACTGTGCGTTTCCTCTTGGGGAAAACATAAACACTCCACATTAGTAACATAGTAATTAAGGTTGAAGGGAGACTTTAAGTCCATCTAGTTCAACCCATATCCTATCCTAACTTGCCCTAACATGTTGATCCAGAGGAAGGCAAAAAAAACCCCATGTGGCAAACAGTAAGCTTCACATTGGGGAAAAAAATTCCTTCCCGACTCCACATACGGCAATCAGACTAGCTCCCTGGATCAACGCAACACTAAGGAAACTAGTGTATATACCCTGTAATATTATACTTTTCAAGAAAGGCATCCAGTCCCTTCTTAAATTTTAGTAGGGAATCACTCATTACAACATCATATGGCAGAGAGTTCCATAGTCTCACTGCTCGTACAGTAAAGAATCCGCGTCTGTTATTATGCTTAAACCTTCTTTCCTCCAGATGTAGGGGATGCCCCCTTGTCCCCGTCACAGGTCGAAGAGTAAAAAGATCATTAGGAAGGTCTTTGTATTGTCCCCGCATATATTTATACATTGTAATAAGATCACCCCTAAGCCTTCGATTCTCAAAACTAAATAACCCCAAGTGTAATAACCTGTCTTGGTATTGCAGACCCCCCAGTTCCCTAATAACCTTAGTCGCTCTTCTCTGCACCCGCTCAGTTCATGTCTTTCTTATACACCGGAGACCAGAACTGTACACAGTATTCTAAGTGTGGTCGCACTAGTGACTTATATAGAGGTAAAATTATGTTCTCCTCCTGAGCATCTATGCCTCTTTTAATGCATCCCATTATTTTATTTGCCTTTGCAGCAGCTGCCTGACACTGGCCACTAAATGTGAGTTTGTCGTCCACCCATACACCCAGGTCTTTTTCAGTGACAGTTTTGCCCAGTGTTTTACAATTAAGCACATAATTATACATCTTGTTCGTTCTACCCAAGTGCATGACCTTACATTTATCCCCATTAAAGCTCATTTGCCATTTATCAGCCCAAGCTTCTAGTTTACATAAATCCTCCTGTAATATAAAATTGTCCTCCTTTGTATTGATTACCCTGCAGAGTTTAGTGTCATCTGCAAATATTGAAATTCTACTCTCTATGCCCCTTACAAGGTCATTAATAAATATGTTAAAAAGAAGCGGGCCCAAAACTGACCCCTGTGGTACCCCCCTGCTAACCTTGACCCAGTCCGAGTGTGCTCCATTAATAACCACCCTTTGTTTCCTATCCCTGAGCCAGCTCTTAACCCACCTACACATATTTTCCCCTATCCCCATTGTTCTCATTTTATGTATCAACCTTTTGTGTGGCACCGTATCAAAAGCTTTTGAAAAGTCCATGTACACCACGTCCACTGCATTCCCTTGGTCCAGTCCGGAACTTACCTCTTCATAAAAGCTTATCAGATTAGTCTGACAGGAACGGTCCCTTGTAAACCCATGTTGATATTGGGTCATAAGTTTATTCTTATCCAGATACTCCAGTATAGTATCTCTTAGAAAACCCTCCAGGATTTTACCCACAGTTGAAGTTAAACTCACTGGCCTATAATTTCCAAGTTCAGTTTTTGTCCCCTTTTTGAATATTGGCACCACATTTGCTATACGCCAGTACATTGACCGCCACTCATCTCTAACATCCAAGTCAATCATGGATATAAAATTACAGATCAGATATAATTACAGAGTCCAAAATGTGTGCTCTTATTCAATTGGCTAGTGAGATAACCAAGACATATGGTTATCTTTCTCTTCTTGGGCATAAGTAATTAAAAGGGGATTCTTAAGTTTGGAAGCTATTCCCTACTCATGGAAAAGAGGGTAACGATTACTTCCTGATCCGAAGACCTCCATGTGAATAGAGTGGTGGTTGATCTTTCGCACTGTTGCTCCATTCACTCTTATGGAATAGAGCGGCAGTGTGAAAAATCAACCACTGCTCCATTCCCACGGGGCTCTTCATAGCCCCAGTTCTGTTGATCAGTGGGGGTGTAACTCCCAGCGATCGGGAAAATATCCCCATCCCATGGATAATGAACAATTTCCAAACTTGAGAATACCCCTTTAAGAACTCTTCAGCATGTGTACAGCCAGTGACTATTACTTATATATAATCTCTCATAACTGGAAAATCATCACCATATAATGCATAATTAATTCTTAATACTCTGCTGATGCAGATAAAGATATTTTTTTCTAGGGGGTCACCTAAGGACAGAAAATCCAGGCAAAAAATATTCATTATTATTTATTGATATAGAGTGGGGAAAAAAGTATTAAGTCAGCCACCAATTGTGCAAGTTCTCCCACTTAAAAATATGACAGAGGCCTGTAATTCACATCATAGGTAAGACCACAACTATGAGAGTCAAAATAAGAAAACAAATCCAGAAAATCACCTTGTCTGATTTGGCAAGATTCATTTTGCAAATTATGGTGGAAAATAAGTATTTGGTCACCTAAAAACATGCAAAATTTTTGGCTCTCACAAACCTGTAACTTCTTCTTCTTGAGAGGCTCCTCTGTCCTCCACTCATTACCTGTAGTAATGGCACCTGTTTGATCTTGTTATCAGTATAAAAGACACCTGGCCACAACCACAAACAGTCACACTTCAAACTCCACTATGGTGAAGACCAAAGAGCTGTCGAGGAACACCAGAAACAAAATTGTAGCCCTGCACCAGGCTGGGAAGACTGAATCTGCAATAGGCAAGCAGCTTGGTTTGATGCAATCAACTGTGGAAGCAATAATGAGAAAATGGAAGACATACAAGACCACTAATAATCTCCCTCGATCTGGGGCTCCACGCAAGATCTCACCCCTTGGGGTCAAAATGATGACAAGAACAGTGAGCAAAAATTCCAGAACCACACGGGGGGACCTAGTGAATGATCTGCATAGAGCTGGGACCACTGTAACAAAGGCTACCATCAGTAACACACTACGCCACCAGGGACTCAGATCCTGCAGTGCCAGACGTGTCCCCCTGCTTAAGCCAGTACATGTCCAGGCCTGTCTGAAGTTTGCTAGAGAGCATTTGGATTATCCAGAAGAGTATTGGGAGAATGTCATATGGTCTGATGAAACCAAAGAACTGTTTAGTAGAAACAAAACTCGTCATGTTTGGAGGAGGCAGAATGCTGAGTTGCATCCAAAGAACAACATACCTACTGTGAAGCATGGGGGAGGCAACATCATGCTTTGGGGCTGGTTCTCTGCAAATGGACCAGGATGACTGATCCGTGTACATGAAAGAATGAATGGGGCCATGTATTGTAAGATTTTGAGTGTAAACCTCCTTCCATCAGCAAGGGCATTGAAGATGAAACGTGGATGGGTCTTTCAGCATGATAATGATCCCAAGTACACTGCCAGGGCAACAAAGGAGTGGCTTCGTAAGAAGCATGTGAAGGTCCTGGAGTGGCTTAACCAGTCTCCAGATCTCAACCCCATAGAAAGCCCCCGTCCTCCTCTGTGAAGCCCCCGTCCTCCTCCTTCATACTCACCCTGCTGTGCCGTCGCTGAACGTCCCTGAATCCTCCGTTGTCCAGCGCTGACAGCTTCTTCCTGCCTTCAGCGGTCACATGGTACCGCTCATGAATATGCTTCCAAGCCCATGGGCGTCCATATTCATGAGCTTAATGAGCGGTACCATGTGACAGCTGAAGGCATGAAGAAGCTGTCAGCACTGGGACAAGGAGGATGCAGGGGACGTTCAGCAAGGCACGGGAGGGGTGAGTATGACTTCCCAGCCACCGGCTCCTGCCGCCGCTCCCCCTCCCCCGCTGAATGACTCATGTATAAGCCAAGAGGGCATTTTCAGCACAAAAAAATGTGCTGAAAATCTCGGCTTATACACGAGTATATACGGTAACAAAATATTGAGATGAACTTTTGTTAATGACCAAATACTTATTTTCCACCATAATTTGCTAAATAAATCTTGCCAAATCAGTTTTTCTGGATTTGTTTTCTCATTTTGACTCTCATAGTTGTGGTCGACTGTTATGATTGAGTCACCTTAGGAGGCAAAAACAGAAATGCTAGCTAAGTCCAGGAAACCAGAGAAGTTGGCAACTATCAGATTGCAGACCCCTGAACCTATCAACACAACTAGCAGTAGCCGTGGGGAGTTCCTACGATGACCTAGACCCCTCGATCACAGCCGGAGAGATACATAGGCCTAAAGAAGGAAAGGGGAAATCTAACTGCCCCAGAGCAGACCCCAAAGAAATAGGCAGCCCCCCACATATAATGACGGTGAAGCAAGATGAAAACACTTACACAGACAGAAAGACAGGCTGAGCAAAGACTGGGCCCAAAAACTACCTAGATAGGAACGGATAGGAAGGCTGCTGTCTGCAATCTGCCAAAACCCTATCAGAGACAAAAGCCAACAAGCTGATATAAAAATGGCCCTGAAGAAACTAAGCTTCAAAAACTAAATCAGCACTCAGGTACTTTCAGAAGACAGAGCTCACGGAACACTGCACACTCCAGCAGGGAGTGGCAGAATCCAAAAAGCAAGAAAAACAAAAACAAATCTTAGATGCAAAAGGCAAAACAGAAAACTTAGCTTTAGGAGAGCAGGAATCAGACTGGTGTCCAAGAGTCCACAGAGAAATCACCCGCAGGGCAGAAAGGGCGTAGGCTGCCTTAAATCCAGTCAGTGATTCCACTCAGCCAATCGTCTTCATTAGTCCCAGGTGCCTGATAATCAGGCTCACTACCTTCCTTCACTAGAATAGGGAGTTCACCAGGCCTCAGTGACGGAGGGGAAAATGAACTCACAACAGTCGACCTATGATAACAATTACAGGCCTCTCTCATCTTTTAAGTGGGAGAACTTGCACAATTGATGGCTGACCAAATACTTGTTTCCCCACTGTAGTAGTATTCATTAATTCAAATACCATATTATCTGGGGGCATTTGGTATTATTAGAGGAACAATGTTAGGATTTTGTTTATTATTTTGGAAGGGGGTGCATAACATCTGAGTGGGCCCCTCACCCCTGATTACAACTACATTGGCGCAGCCTAATCGTGGGTATAGGAGAACCTCAGCAGATGACCCTGCTGTAACTGAAAAAAAAAATCTCCTCAACGATCAACACTGATATTACCGCCATACTGTGACCATATAGTGTTAGATACCAGTCCTGCAGAACACTAAAGAGATTACAGTACAGTTATAAATTAGATGACTTAGGCCGGTTTCACATTAGCGCATTTTCAGCGCGCGCACGGCCGGGGGTAGCTCCGCCCCCGATCCGGCTCTCTGCCCGGCGTGCCCGCCCCTTCCTTGTAGCTCCGCCTCCTAGCGGACAGCGGCGCCTGCGATCGGCGCACCCTATCTTTAGCATAGGGTGCGCCGATCGTGCGCAGGCCGTGCGCTAGTTGCGCTTTGACCTGCGCTGCGCACTTTTGACGGTGCGCCGTGCGCGCCAAAATCAAACTTTTCGGATTTTGGCGCGCACGGCGCACCGTCAAAAGTGAGCAGCGCAGGTCAAAGCGCAACTAGCGCACGGCCTGCGCACGATCGGCGCACCCTATGCTAAAGATAGGGTGCGCCGATCGCAGGCGCCGCTGTCCGCTAGGAGGCGGCGCTACAAGGAAGGGGCGGGCACGCCGGGCAGAGAGCCGGATCGGGGGCGGAGCTACCCCCGGCCGTGCGCGCGCTGAAAATGCGCTAATGTGAAACCAGCCTTACAGCTGTCGTTCACTTTTTCCATCTGGGTCAGACTGACATAACGAATTCTCCAGCCAGAACTTGTCTGCATAGATTACAACTAAGACACCTCTGACTTCTCACGTTTCCAGCACCATCCCCATCTATCTTCAACCTGTACAAACACCTCATCCTGCTGATACCCCAATATTGAGCCGCCGCTGTGTCCTTATTACTTCGCCTCTTAGCGTCTCACATAGTAAAAATGAGCTGCCGCCGTGTCCCTATTACGGCACCTCTTAGCATCTCACATAGTAATAATGCCTCCTTTGTGCCCTCACAGTGCCCCAAACTGTATAATGGCGCTCATTTTAGCTTCCACACTGTATAGTGGCACCCATAGTAGTCACAACAATTTGACAGCCCCCACAGTATATTCCACACGGCATAAAGGCCTCTCCAGTAGTCCCCACAATGTATAATGGCCCCACACAGTTTGACAGATCTCCACAGTAGCTCCCACACTGTATGATGGGCCCTCACACTGTATGATGGGCACCACAGTAGCCTTCAAACTGTATAATAGCCCTCACATTCGCTACCACACTGTACAGTGACCCACAAAGTAGACCCCACAGTTTGATGGCCCCCACAGTAGCTCCAGTACTCTATAAAGGCCTCCCAGTAGTCCCCACAATGTATAATGGTGCCCAACAGTTTATGACAGCTCCTAATAGTAGCTCCCACTCTGTATGATGTCCACCACAGTAGTCTTCAAACTGTATAATGGCCCCCGCATTAGCTCTCATGCCTTTGATTCTGGTCTCTATCTGTTCCTGTTTGTGGGATGCAATTTGCACAACCCTGATATATATGGGAAACGGCTAAATAGAAGACAATAGACAGAACTAGTAGGTGCGTATAGAGTCCAGTATAAGAGCATAGCTCCATGAAAGTATCTAGGTAAATCTAAAAGGAATACTCTGGTCTGGACAAGACTCCAAAGAAGGGGACAGAAAGAAAGAGGGAATTAGGAGAAAGAGGGGGAGGTCGAATATTATACATATAAAGAACAAAGTGCGTCCCCTGGTATGTCTCCTCTCTTTTTTCTTTCTCCCTCTTTGAGGGTCTTGTTGTCCAGACTGAGTATAGGTTCAGGTGTGTAGACATATGTGACTCTATATGCACCTACTGACTGCCTCTATTTTTTTTTATTTGACTCTTTATTATAAATATTCTACTTCAACTTTGTGTGGCTTTTTTTAAATAAAAGCTTTTATAATGGGGTTTTCATGTTTTCCACCATGGATTTAAAATATGAGATGGTAGAGCCACAGGATTGATAGGACCCTGACCCTGGCTACAGGACTGCATCACACTTTTGTGAAATCAACCTGTCCAGTTATGAAGCAACACCAATTGTGAATCAATTTCTCCTGCTGTTGTGAAAATGGAACAGACAACAGGTAGAAATGATAGGCAATTAACAAAACAACCCTTATTAAAGGAGTAGTTCTGCAAGGGGTGACTACAGACAATTTCTCTGCTCTCATCTTTTTTCACTGCTGTTTTGGTCATTTTTGCATTTTGTCATTGCTCTCCCACTAGTGGTACAGTAGCCTGAGGCGGTGTCTATAACTCACAGAAGTTTATCAGATAGTGCAGCTTATCCAGGAGGACACATCAATGAGAGCTGTGGAAAGATGGGTAGCTATGTCTGTCAGCACAGTGTCCAGAGCATGGAGCAAATACCAGGAGACAGGCCAGTACACTAGAAGACATAAAGGGAGACGTAGGAGGGCAATAACCCAGCAGCAGGACCGCTACCTCCTCCTTTGTGCAAGGAGGAACAGGAGGAACAGTGCCAGTGCCCTGCAAAATTACCTCAAGCAGGCCACTAACATCCATGTGTCTGCTCAAACTCCATGAGGGCCCAAAGTCCACAAGTGAACACATGTGATAGACATGACAGAGTCTGGAGATGCTGTGGAGAACGTTCTGCTGCCTGCAACATCCTCCAGCATGATTGGTTTGGCAGTGGATCAGTAAAGGTGTGAGGAGGCATTTATTTGGAGGTCAGCAAAGCCCTCCATGTGCAAGCTATCCAGAGGTACCCTGACTGCCATTAGGAAAGAAAAAAGAAGTTCCAGCGTCAGGAATGGAAAATTAAAAATCCATTTTATTGTACCATTGCATATTAAAATTCCAGCAGGTACAGCATATCTGTCGGATGACTACAGAACAACGCGTTTCGACGCCTCAGGTCTTAATCATGTTCTGACATTAAATGCAACCAACTTCCTTTTGTTGGATTCTCCCACCTGAAAAAATCAGAAGCACATGTGTGGACTGCTCCAAAGCAGCTCCTGCTATGATAATTGTGGGAGTACCAAACAAAGTAGGGAAAAAAAAAAAAAACAGTCAGTGTAGACCAGTGGTCCCCAACCTTTTTTGCACCAGGGACCGGTTTCAAGCAAGACCATTCTTCCATGGCCCGGTAGGGCGGGGATGGAGGTGTGGCAGGGGCGGGGCTTTGGTCATAAGGGGGCGGGGCTATGGACGCGGTTGTAGTGTAGCAGTGCATACTTATAATTAAATAACATTTATAATGTGACTCAACTCACCATAGGTTTTGAATGAGTGCTCCATCACCCCATTATTGCCTGCTCCATCACCCCATCACTCCCTTCTCCCCATCACTGCCATCTCTCCATCATTGCCTTCACCCCATCACTGCCATCTCTCCATCATTGCCTTCACCCCATCACTGCCATCTCTCCATCATTGCCTTCACCCCATCACTGCCATCTCTCCATCATTGCCTTCACCCCATCACTGCCATCTCTCCATCATTGCCTTCACCCCATCACTGCCATCTCTCCATCATTGCCTTCACCCCATCACTCCCTTCTCTCCATCATTGCCTTCACCCCATCACTCCCTTCTCTCCATCATTGCCTTCACCCCATCACTCCCTTCTCTCCATCATTGCCTTCACCCCATCACTCCCATCAATGCCTTCTCTCCATCACCCCCATCATGGCCTTCTCCCATTACCCCCTCATGGCCTTCTCCCATTACCCCCATGATGGCCTTCTCCCATCACCCCAGGCATCATGGTCTTCTCCCATTACCCCCTCATGGCCTTCTCCCATTACCCCCATCATGGCCTTCTCCCATTACCCCCATCATGGCCTTCTCCTCATGTCCCCATCTCCTCCAGGGCCAGGCTCCACCTACACAAACACAGACACACACACACACATACATGTACACACAGACAGACATACATACACACACCACCTCTCACCTGTCGCAGCATCGCCCGCGCTTCCTCGCTCTGACACAGCAGCGGCGCGCTCCTCTCTGTGTCAGTCAGAGACAGGAAGCGCGGGCGGCGGGCAGGAAGCTGGACGGGTCCTTGCAGCTCCGCTCCTGCTATTCCCTCTTGCAGGCAGCGGAGCTGTTTGATCGCTCCCTGTCCGCCGCTACACGCCGCTAAGAATTGCTGCGCGCCGCCCCAGCCCCCGCTACGCCACTGGCCGCCCCTGGCTCCCCTTGTGTCCGCGGACCGGCAAGGGCACTGCAGCGGCCCGGTGCTGGGCCGCGGACCGGTGGTTGGGGACCCCTGGTGTAGACAACACAACATAAACGGCATACATATTTTAAAAGGGAGATATATATACTCCTGATGTAAGGTAACAAAGATGAATATAAAGAATAATTCCAATGACATATTCCAAAATACATATCACATATTCAAATCCTATACATAATATTCTATAATTATACCACAATGGGGAAAGAGAAAAAAAAAAAAATAAATATATATATATATATATATATAAAAAAAAAACACCTATTCCCCTTTTTTCCTCCTTTCTCTTCTTTTCTTCCTCTTTCCCTCTTTTCTTATCTCTTTTCCTCTACCAAGAATGGATCCCAAATTAAGAGGGCCCCAATCAAAAATAAAAAGCAATCAATATATATAATATTACCACCCCTAAATGGAAGAATGGAACGAACATATTCAATAATGCAATATAAGATCTTGTCGACTATTCATTCCATCCGGATATCTTGTGCCCAGGGTGAAGATCCAGAAGGATTCCCTATTCAAGAGTTTCCTTCTGTGGTCTCCACCCCGAATCGGTCTGTGCACCTGTTCTATTCCCATGAAATGAAAGCCGCTAACATCCCCTTTGTGAACTGTGGCAAAATGCTTTGATACTGCAGAAACCGCAACAGCATTGTGATTAGACACATCTGAGAGATGCCTCCTGATTCTAACCTTCAAGGGTCCCGTGGTGCAACCAGTGTATTGAATATTACAAAAATTTCCGACTACTAAATACAACACTGAGTTCATTACAAACTGATGGAGCAACTGATCTTTCCAACTCCTCATTAAATATATCAGGCATCACTACAAGATCTAAACAATATAAAAACAAGAATCCAGCACAAGTGTTCCAAAAAAAGCCAAAAAACGTACCAGAAGAGCGGGTAGGAAACATCAGAAACAATGCTTTTCCTGTATATCACCAACATCAGAGACATTAACTCTTCCTGTGTGGAATTTGTCCAGCTACGTGCTATCTGAAGAGCAGATTTCCTTGCTGAGTAGGGGTTTGGGATTTGCCCCCAATATAAATTTCAACATTTTTCAGACTATTTTGGACTTGAATAAATTTGCACGTAACATTACATTAAAACGTCATTTTTTTGATAATAACAATGGGATCTCCCCACAGGATCTTGATGTCAATGCTAATGCTGATATAGTCACTCCTAATTGTAATAACACTTTTTTTTCCTTTTGTGAACAGAAGGCCATAATGGATCTCAGACTCCTTTCTGCTAATTGTGATACTGCCTCAATTAAACCTACTATGTTTACTCAACCTGTACTTTCTAATCGGGAATATTACCCGGTACAATCACGACCCCCAATACTGGATAAGTTCCAGGAACTTGCTGTCACCGAACTCATAGAGTTGAATGATACAATGGTCCCACCTAAAGATAATTTAACACACAGGGAAAGATTAGCCCTGAAAGAGTTAAAACTTAACCCTGATCTTATAATCAGGGAGGCTGACAAGGGGGGGGCCATTGTACTATTGAACTCAGGTCTATATAAAAAATTGATACTTCAGGACCTACAAGATGTAGACACCTACATAGAGTTAGATCAGGACCCCACTAGACATTATAATAATTTATTGTTGAAATGTCTAGAGGAGGGGGTCTGTGTGGGTGCTATTAATGAGAAAACTAAGGATTTTTTATTTAATAAAAACCCTGTGGTTCCGATTTACCATTGTCTCCCAAAAGTTCATAAAAATGTATTCCCTCCCCCACTGAGACCAATAGTTTCAGGCATTGGCTCATTGGGGGAGAATTTGGGAGGCTGGATAGATCATTTTCTTCAACCTTTGATTCTTGATATACCAGGTTATATCAGGGATACCAAAGAGGTTGTTAAAGCTCTGGACAATTTTTGTTGGAAATCCTATTACTCTTGGCTCTCATGCGACGTAATTTCTTTATATCCATCTATACCGCATAACGTTGCATTACGCTGTCTATCTCAACATCTAGACAGATTTAGTGACTATGACACCTGTTTAAAAGATTTTATAGTCTCATGTATTGATTTTCTCCTAAAGCACAATTATTTTTCTTTTGATAAAATTTTTTATTTGCAGTGCAGAGGAGTTAGTATGGGAGCTCGCTTCTCCCCCTCCCTTGCAAATATTGTTATGGCGAGGTGGGAGGAGGATTTCATATATTCGGATGAGAACCCATTTTCCAAATGTCTGCTATGGTATGGCAGATATCTGGATGATCTGCTGATTTGGTGTGGTCCAGAGGATAGTATACAGGGGTTTGTTTCATATTTGAATACTAATGAATTTAACTTAAAATTTACCTCTTATCATCATTTGACTACAATGAATTTTCTGGATGTCACCCTATCTATTAGTGATTCGGATGTGGTCATAGTCACTCCTTACCGCAAACCTACTGCCACTAATTCCATTTTAACGGCAGATTCCTGCCATGCGGCACAGACCAAGAATAATATTCCGGTGGGGGAACTGATTCGAACAAAACGAAACTGTTCCCAATCCAGTGATTATAATAGGGAAGAAAGTCAGGTTTGCAGCAGGCTTTCCAAGAGGGGGTATCGTCCTTGGATTCTCAATAGAGCTAAATCAATTGTAAGCGAAATCAACAGGGAAGACTTACTGTTTAAACATAAATCATCTTATATGAAAAATAAATCTAATAACAATATTGTCTTTTCAACCAATTATGTAATCAGTTTAATACTGTTACTAGTATTGTGAAAAAATACTTACCAATTCTTAATGAGGACCCTATTTTAAAACAGGTGATTCAGAATAGTATTAGGTATGTTGCTAAACGGGCACCTACACTTAGCACTATTCTTTCCCCTAGTCTTTTTACAAGTGACAGTGGCCAGACGGAGGGATCCTCCTGGATCACATTAAAGGGTTTTTACAAATGTGGTGCAGCTAGATGTAAAACCTGTAATTTTGTACAAAAAGGAAAAACATTTTTTTCTATAGTAAATAAAAAAACATTTACCATTAAAAACTTAATAAATTGTAATTCTTCTTATATTGTATATTTAATAACATGCAATATTTGTAACATCCAATACACTGGTTGCACCACGGGACCCTTGAAGGTTAGAATCAGGAGGCACCTCTCAGATGTGTCTAATCACAATGCTGTTGCGGTTTCTGCAGTATCAAAGCATTTTGCCACAGTTCACAAAGGGGATGTTAGCGGCTTTCATTTCATGGGAATAGAACAGGTGCACAGACCGATTCGGGGTGGAGACCACAGAAGGAAACTCTTGAATAGGGAATCCTTCTGGATCTTCACCCTGGGCACAAGATATCCGGATGGAATGAATAGTCGACAAGATCTTATATTGCATTATTGAATATGTTCGTTCCATTCTTCCATTTAGGGGTGGTAATATTATATATATTGATTGCTTTTTATTTTTGATTGGGGCCCTCTTAATTTGGGATCCATTCTTGGTAGAGGAAAAGAGATAAGAAAAGAGGGAAAGAGGAAGAAAAGAAGAGAAAGGAGGAAAAAGGGGAATAGGTGTTTTTTTTTGTTTGTTTTTAAATATATATATATATATATATTTATTTTATTTTTTTTCTCTTTCCCCATTGTGGTATAATTATAGAATATTATGTATAGGATTTGAATATGTGATATGTATTTTGGAATATGTCATTGGAATTATTCTTTATATTCATCTTTGTTACCTTACATCAGGAGTATATATATCTCCCTTTTAAAATACGTATGCCGTTTATGTTGTGTTGTCTACACCAGGGGTCCCCAACCGCCGGTCCGCGGCCCAGCACCGGTCCGCTGCAGTGCCCTTGCCGGTCCGCGGACACAAGGGGAGCCAGGGGCGGCCAGTGGCGTAGCGGGGGCTGGGGCGGCGCGCAGCAATTCTTAGCGGCGTGTAGCGGCGGGCAGGGAGCGATCAAGCAGCTCCGCTGCCTGCAAGAGGGAATAGCAGGAGCGGAGCTGCAAGGACCCGTCCAGCTTCCTGCCCGCCGCCCGCGCTTCCTGTCTCTGACTGACACAGAGAGGAGCGCGCCGCTGCTGTGTCAGAGCGAGGAAGCGCGGGCGATGCTGCGACAGGTGAGAGGTGGTGTGTGTATGTATGTCTGTCTGTGTGTGTGTACATGTATGTGTGTGTGTGTGTCTGTGTTTGTGTAGGTGGAGCCTGGCCCTGGAGGAGATGGGGACATGAGAAGAAGGCCATGATGGGGGTAATGGGAGAAGGCCATGATGGGGGTAATGGGAGAAGGCCATGAGGGGGTAATGGGAGAAGACCATGATGCCTGGGGTGATGGGAGAAGGCCATGAGGGGGTAATGGGAGAAGGCCATGATGGGGTGATGGAGAGAAGGCATTGATGGGAGTGATGGAGAGACGTCAGTGATAGGGTGAAGGCAATGATGGAGAGAAGGGAGTGATGGGGTGAAGGCAATGATGGAGAGAAGGGAGTGATGGGGTGAAGGCAATGATGGAGAGAAGGGAGTGATGGGGTGAAGGCAATGATGGAGAGATGGCAGTGATGGGGTGAAGGCAATGATGGAGAGATGGCAGTGATGGGGTGAAGGCAATGATGGAGAGATGGCAGTGATGGGGTGAAGGCAATGATGGAGAGATGGCAGTGATGGGGTGAAGGCAATGATGGAGAGATGGCAGTGATGGGGTGAAGGCAATGATGGAGCGATGGCAGTGATGGGGAGAAGGGAGTGATGGGGTGATGGAGCAGGCAATAATGGGGTGATGGAGCACTCATTCAAAACCTATGGTGAGTTGAGTCATATTATAAATGTTATTTAATTATAAGTATGCACTGCTACACTACAACCGCGTCCATAGCCCCGCCCCCTTATGACCAAAGCCCCGCCCCTGCCACACCTCCATCCCCGCCCTACCGGGCCATGGAAGAATGGTCTTGCTTGAAACCGGTCCCTGGTGCAAAAAAGGTTGGGGACCACTGGTCTACACTGACTGTTTTTTTTTTTTTTTTTTCCTACTTTGTTTGGTACTCCCACAATTATCATAGCAGGAGCTGCTTTGGAGCAGTCCACACATGTGCTTCTGATTTTTTCAGGTGGGAGAATCCAACAAAAGGAAGTTGGTTGCATTTAATGTCAGAACATGATTAAGACCTGAGGCGTCGAAACGCGTTGTTCTGTAGTCATCCGACAGATATGCTGTACCTGCTGGAATTTTAATATGCAATGGCACAATAAAATGGATTTTTAATTTTCCATTCCTGACGCTGGAACTTCTTTTTTCTTTCCTATTATTGATTGACTGCCTAGTCAAATCCGTGCGCAGGATCTGGATCCTACCAGCAAGGCAGTGCGGTGAGCTGGATTAATTTCTCTTTTTTTATTTATACTGACTGCCATTAGGTACCAGCATGAGATCCTCAGACCAATCAGGATAAGAAAAATGTGGTCATACAATCCGTGCTGCGAATCACTAAAAACTCAGATTATTAATACAGTGGTCTTTATTCTACGTGTTTCAGAGTCTCACAGAACTCCTTCCTCAGGAAAAACCAGGTAGTTTAATAATCTGAGTTTTTAGTGCTTCGCAGCGAGGATTATCTGACCACATTTTTCCTATTCTGATTCTTCTATGTAGGTCCCTCGTGGATCTGTGGTTCTGCAGCAGTCAATTCTCCATTTCCTGTTACAAAACTCCATTTGGTGAGTGTATTACTTGCAATTGTTATCTGCCGGATAATGCACTATTGCGCTATTTCTCTTTTACAGCAATCCTCAGACCAATGTGAGACCATATGCAGGTGCACTGGACCCTGGGTTCCTTTTGATGCATGACAATGCTAGGCCACATGTGGCTGAAGTGTGTCGGCAGTTCGTGCATGATGAAGTCATTGATGCTATGGAATGGCCTGCACGTTCCCCAGACCTGAAGCCAATCGAACACATCTGGGAGATCATGTCTCGCTCCATCCACTTAGCACCACAGATTGTTCAGGAGTTGACTAATGCTTTAATCCAGGTCTGGTAGCTGATCCATTAGGAGAACATCCACCATCTCATCAGGAGTAAGCCCAGGCATTAGAGGTAGTTCATACAGGAACGTGGAGGTCACACCCACACTACTGAGCATCATTTCCTTGTCTTGAGGCATTCTACTGAAGTTGAAACAGCCTGTAATTTGATTTTCCACTTGGATTTTGAGTATCATTCCAACTCCAGACCTCCAAGGTATATTAATTTTGATTTACATAGATAATTTTAATTTTAATGATTTATTGCTCTAAACACATTGCACTACGTAATGAATAAAGATTTGCAACAGGAATATTTCATTCAGTGATATCTAGGATGTGAAATTTTAGTGTCCTCTTTATTTTTTTGAACAGTATATATACAGCTTTGGCAAAAATTAAGAGACCACTGCACGGTTTTATAAAAATCAGCTTCTCTACATGTCCGGCAGCCATTCCATTGCAGTGTCAGTTGAATGCCAACCAGAGTACACATCCTTCTACTTAATGTGCTTCTGATTAGGCCTCTTTTTCACACTTCAGTTTTTTGCATCAGTCAAAATCCGCCAAAAGGACGGATGCTGGATCCGTTTTAGAACTGATGACAACGGATGCCACCCATCCGTTTTTCTTGACGGATCCTCAAAATGAAGAATTTTTAAAGAAATCGCAGCAGAGAGAGAGAGAGAGAGAGAGAGAATTTTTTTGTTTTTGTCCGGCACCCAGAAAGAATTTCGGGTTAAATTAGTGTCTGGAGGATCCGCCAGAAAAAAAAACGTTGCAAGCTCCGTTTTGAAATCTTTGAGGATGGTGACGGACAGCAACTTTTGGCGGATCCTCAAAAAAAACGGATGCAACGGACGGCAATCCGTCACAATCCGCCATTAATGAAAGTCAATGGAGAAAAAAAACGGATCCTCAAAAGAAAATTGAGGATCCATTTTTTTCAAAACCTGGCGGATTGTGACTGATTGTAAAAAACTGAAGTGTGAAAGAGGCCTTAGGTGATCACCTGAACCAAATCTTATTTAACAAAGAAGAGTATAAAAGAAAACCCTGCTGTGGTTTTCACAATCCTCTTGCAATAGGACAAGCTGGATGGCAAAACAAGTGCTAGTAATATCCCAAAAGTAATAGGAATGAAAAAATAACTTTTTGCCATGCAAAAGGAGTTGAAAACAAAAGTCTTGAGTGAGGAAAAGAAGGGCTCAATTCTGGCTTTACTAGCAGAGGGATACAGTGAGCGTCACGTTGCCTCCATCCTTAAAATTTCAAAGAAGGCAGTCCATTACAACAAGGTCAAGCAGCAGACATTGGGGTCAACAAAGCTACAGACCGGCAGAGGGCGAAAACGATTCTCCACTGACAGGGATGACAATCATCTTATTTGAATGTCACTCAGCAATCGCATGATGACATCAAGTGACCTACAAAAGGAATGGCAAAAGGCAGCTGGGGTGAAGTGCACGGCAAAAACAGTTTGTAACAGGCTCCTAGAGGCAGGGCTCAAGTCATGTAAAGCTAGAAAAAAGCCTTTCATCAATGAAAAGCAAAGGAGAGCCAGGCTGAAGTTTGCCAAAGACCATAAGGATTGGACCATAGAGGACGGGAGTAAGGTAATCTTCTCTGATGAGTCTAATTTTCAGCTTTGCCCAACACCTGGTCATCTAATGTTTAGATGGAGACCCGGAGAGGCATACAAGCCACAGTGTCGTGCACCCACTGTGAAATTTGGTGGAGGATCGGTGATGATCTGGGGATGGGCAGAACTAGGCTGTAATTGGGCAGGTTAATCTTTGCGAAGGATGTATGAATCAAGTCGCATACAAGGTTATTCTGGAAAAACAGTTGATTCCTTCTGCTCAGGCAATGTTCCCCAACTCTGAGGACTGTGTTTTCCAGCAGGATAATGCGCCATGCCACACAGCTAGGTCAATCAATGTGTGGATGAAGGACCACCACATCAAATCCGTGTCATGGCCAGCCCAATCTCCAGACCTGAACGCCATTGAAAACCTCTGGAATGTAATCAAGAGGAAGTAGGATAGTCACAAGCCATCAAAGAAGACATTTTAAATTTTTGTACCAGGAGTGGCATAAGGTCATCCAAAAGCAGTGTGAAAGACTGGTGGAAAGCATGCCAAGAGGCATGAAAGCTGTGATTAAAAATCATCGTTATTCCACAAAATATTGATTTCTGAACTCTTCCTGAGTTAAAACATTAGCATTATTGTTTCTAAATGATTATGAACTTGATTTCTTAGTACTATTTGAGGTCTTCAAGCACTGCATTTTTTTATTTTGACCATTTCTCATTTTCTGAAAATAAATACAAAATTTAGTGCTTGGAAATTCGGAGACACGTTGTCAGTAGTTTATAGAATAAAAGAGCAATTTACATTTTACTCAAAAATATACCTATAAAGAGAAAAATCAGACAAACTGAAAATTTTGCAGTGGTCTATTAATTTTTGCCAGAGCTGTACACACACACATGAATATCTATATGAAGAGCAGTAGAGGCATATATCCACATCTGTGGTGTCCTGCAGGCGGAATCATGTCTATCAGTGCAGTGTACTAATGCTCATATCTTTCCCTCTTTCTGAGGTAGCATGAGATTTATACCAGCTGAAGCCTTTTTTTTTCAGCCTTTTACAGATCAGGTGATGGTCAGACGACTTGCACTGCCAGAGGCACCGATATGTTTAAAGGTTTAAGAAGCTGCCATAAATCTACTGTGCCTCAGATTGCAAGACTGCAGATACAAGACAAGAATCCAGCCAGATCTAGTCAGCAGCTTCTTGCCACCTCCTCACTTCACATTGTAGACACCTCCAACTCAGATGCAGGCAGCAGCCTGAGCTGTTACTACGGCACCACCTTGTAGCCTGTCCTGCTTCTCTTTGGCAGGAAGAAGCAGCGCCATGACGTCTATTCAGCAGACACAGCATGTAATATGGGCCAGTCTGCAGTATGCTGGAGGCAGTTACCAACACAAAGGTACAGTGCTGGCACCCAGCGTTCTGGGGGGGCATATGTCTCTTTGCCCCAAGGTCTACAGAACAGGCAGCCGCAGTGCAGGGAGATCATGTCTGCCTGCTCTACCTCAGATCTGTGCATGCCAATACAGTCATCAGTGGCAGTGGCTCCAGGTGGGACCCTCAGAGCTTGGGGCCACCACCCCGCTACTTCCCCTACCCCTGGTAGCTATGTTACTGCCTACAAGGTATTTTTCTGGCTGCCATTACGGCAAAGCCTGACCAAAATTAGAAAATATTGGTTGTGCGAGGTTTCCTGCCGAGGGAGCTCATTTCGATAAAAATAGTCCAGTGTTTGCAGCAGCAATAATAATAATAATCTTTATTTTTATATAGCGCTAACATATTCCGCAGCGTTTTACATTTTGCACACATTATCATCACTGTCCCCGATGGGGCTCACAATCTAAATTCCCTATCAGTACGTCTTTGGAAAGTGGGAGGAAACCGGAGTACCCGGAAGAAACCCACGCAAACACGGGGGGAACATACAAACTCTTTTGCAGATGTAGTCCTTGGTGGAATTTGAAGTGGTTTGATTAGCAGCCTGGTAGGAGCCAGTTTTCAATAATATAGTAACAATACAGGTAAAAGTTACATTTACTGGCTATAAAACTTTCTTGCCATTTATTTATTGACACTAAATGCTGAGCAATATCTTTGAGTGCAATTACATTAACTACTCTGTCTAAGCGATTGTGAAAATGGCATTGTTTTTGCAAATATTTATCACCTGTCTACAATACAGCACATTTTTTTCTTACTTTAAAGCAAGAGCATAAATAACTAGAACAAATAAATTTTTTCCAAGTACCCAAAGAAATGTCAGCCATATCAGCACAGTACTTTGAAAAAGTCAAGGCCGCTCCATTAAATGTGACACATGGCTGATGAAATATAGCACCTCCAGTTAATATATTTTCAATTTACACCATAAATACAGCAAAAACAAATATAATTAATAGTGATATGTGACATGTGATGGCTGCTGTTGCTGTGAGGCTAAATTGAAGACTGACAAGCTTCTACCTACCATAGCATATACTAGGGTCATAGTCAAGATTCTATCAACATATTGGCATGCCTTTATGTAGATACAGTTATGCTCAAAAGTTTACATACCCCGGCAGGATTTTTGCTTTCTTGGTCTTTTTTCAGAGAATATGAATGATAACACCAAAACTTTTTCTCCACTCATGGTTAGTGGTTGGGTGAAGCCATTTATTGTTAAAATACTGTGTTTTCTCTTTTTAAATCATAATGACAACCCAAAACATCCAAATGACCCTGATCAAAAGCTCACATATTATCCCATTTCTTAATACCGTGTATTGCCCCCTTTAACATCTATGACATCTTGAAGTCTTATGTGGTAGTTGTTGATGAGGTTCTTTATTTTCTCAGATGGTAAAGCTGCCCACTCTTCTTGGCAAAAAGCCTCCAGTTCCTGTAAATTCCAGGGCTGTCTAGCAAGAACTGCGCGCTTGAGATCTCCCCAGAGTTGCTCAATGTTATAGAAGTCAGGAGACTGAGATGGCCACTCTAGAACCTTCACTTTGTTCAACTTGGCCTTGTGTTTTGGATCGTTGTCACATTGGAACGTCCAAGTACGCCCCATATGCAGCTTTCGGGCTGATGATTGATAATTTGCCTCCAGTATTTGCTGAAAACATGCTGCATTCATTTTTCCTTCAACTTTGACCAATTTCCTGTGCCTTTGCAGTGCACACATCCCCAAAACATCAGCGTTCCACCTCCGTGCTTTACAGTAGGAATGGTGTTCCTTTCATCATAAGCCTTCTTGACCTCTCTCTAAATGTAACATTTAAAGTTGTGGCGAAAAAGTTCAATTTTGGTCTCATCACTCCAAATTACCTTGTTCCAGAAGTTTTGAGGCTTGTCTCTGTGCTGTTTTGTGTATTGTAGGCGAGATACTTTGTGGCATTTGCGCAGTAATGGCTTCCTTCTGGCGACTCGACCATGCAGCCCATTTTTCTTCAAGTGCCTCCTTATTGTGCATCTTGAAACAGCCACACCGCTAGTTTTCAGAGAGTCCAGTACTTCAGCTGATGCTATTTGCAGGTTTTTCTTTGATCCTGAAAAATTTTCCTGGCAGTTGTGGACAAAATTTTTTGTTTGTCTACCTGACCGTGGTTTTGTTTTTACAGAGCCCCTGATTTTGCAATTCTTAATCACAGTCTGAATGCTGCTGACTGACATTATCAATTCTTTTTGTATCCCTTTCCTGTTTTATACAGCTCATCTACCTTTTCCCGCAGATCCGCTGACAATTCTTTTACTTTCCCCATGATTCACAATCCAGAAACGTCAGTGGCTGGATGAAAGATGCAATAGTCTATTTGGATCCCAGAAACTCACTCAGCTTTTATGCACACACACTGATTACAAGCAAACAGGTCACAGGTGAGGATGTTACCTTTAGTAGCCATTCAAACCCATTTTTGTCAACTTCTGTGCATGTTATCAGGCCAAAATCACCCGGGTATGTGAACTTTTGATCAGGGTCATTTGGATGTTTTGGGTTGTAATTATGATTTAAAAAGAAAAAACACAGCAGTTAGACAATAAATGTCTTCACCCAACCACGAACCATGAGTTGAGAAATGCTTTTGGTGTTATCATTCATATTCTCTCAAAAAAGGCCAAGAAAGCAAAAAGTATGCAGGGGGAATGTAAACTTTGAAGCACAACTGTATATACAGTTAGGTCCATATATATTTGGACAGAGACATTTTTCTAATTTCGGTTCTAGACATTACCACAGTGAATTTTAAATAAAACAATTCAGATGCAGTTGAAGTTCAGACTTCCAGCTTTCATTTGAGGGTATCCACATTAAAATTGGATGAAGGGTTTAGGAGTTTCAGCTCCTTAACATGTGCCACCCTGTTTTTAAAGGGACCAAAAGTAATTGGACAGATTAAATAATTGTAAATAAAATGTTCATTTCTAGTACTTGGTTGAAAACCCTTTGTTGGCAATGACTGCCTGAAGTCTTGAACTCATGGACATCACCAGACGCTGTGTTTTCTTCTTTTTGATGCTCTGCCAGGCCTTCACTGTGGTGGTTTTCAGTTGCTGTTTGTTTGTGGGCCTTTCTGTCTGAAGTTTAGTCTTTAACAAGTGAAATGCATGCTCAATTGGGTTGAGATCAGGTGACTGACTTGGCCATTCAAGAATATTCCACTTCTTTGCTTTAATAAACTCATGGGTTGCTTTGGCTTTATGTTTTGGGTCATTGTCCATCTGCAGTATGAAACGACGACCAATCAGTTTGGCTGCATTTGGCTGGATCTGAGCACACAGTATGGCTCTGAATACCTCAGAATTCATTCGGATGCTTCTATCCTGTGTCACATCATCAATCAACACTAGTGACCCAGTGCCACTGGCAGCCATGCATGCCCAAGCCATCACACTGCCTCCGCCGTGTTTTACAGATGATGTGGTATGCTTTGGATCATGAGCTGTACCATGCCTTCGCCATACTTTTCTCTTTCCATCATTCTGGTAGAGGTTGATCTTGGTTTCATCTGTCCAAAGAATGTTCTTCCAGAACTGTGATGGCTTTTTTAGATTTTTTTTTAGCAAAGTCCAGTCTAGCCTTTTGATTCTTGATGCTTATGAGTGGCTTGCACCGTGCAGTGAACCCTCTGTATTTACTTTCATGTAGTCTTCTCTTTATGGTAGATTTGGATATTGATACGCCTACCTCCTGGAGAGTGTTGTTCACTTGGTTGGCTGTTGTGAAGGGGTTTCTCTTCACCATGGAGATTATTCTGCGATCATCCACCACTGTTGTCTTCCGTGGGCGCCCAGATCTTTTTGCATTGATGAGTTCACCAGTGCTTTCTTTCTTTCTCAGGATGTACCAAACTGTAGATTTTGCCACTCCTAATGTTGTAGCAATTTCTTGGATGGGTTTTTTCTGTTTTTGCAGCTTAAGGATGGCTTGTTTCACCTGCATGGAGAGCTTTCTTCACAGCAAAACCTTTCAAATGCAAGCACCACACCTCAAGTCAACTCCAGGCCTTTTATCTGCTTAATTGAGACTGACATAACGAAGGGATTGCCCACTCCTGTCCATGAAATAGCCTTGGAGTCAATTGTCCAATTACTTTTGGTCCCTTTAAAAACAGGGTGGCACATGTTAAAGGTACTGTCACACTTAGCGATGTACCAGCGATCCCGACCAGCGATATGACGCGGTCAGGATCGCTGGTACATCGCTAAGTGGTCGCTAGTGAGCTGCCACATAGGCAGATCTCACTAGCGACATCGCTGGGGACGGGGATCGCTACTTACCTGTCACACCAGGCGATCCTGCGTCCTCCCGCCCGGCTCCACGCGTCGCTCGTCCTCACAGCAGGAAGCGCCACAGGAAGCTGACGACGAGAAACAGTCCTGAACGTTCTCGCGCGATCAGCGATAACCAGCGGGGGAGCCGGTCGCTGGTAAGTATCAGACACAGAGATATCGCTAGCAATATCGCTATAACGTCACTAGTTATAGCGATATTGCTAGCGATATCTCTTAGTGTGACATGCCCTTAAGGAGCTGAAACTCCTAAACCCTTCATCCAATTTTAATGTGGATACCCTCAAATGAAAGCTGAAAGTCTGAACTTCAACTGCATCTGAATTGTTTTGTTTAAAATTCATTGTGGTAATGTCTAGAACCAAAATTAGAAAAATGTCTCTGTCCAAATATATATGGACTTAACTGTATATATATATATATATATATATATATATATATATATATATATATATATATATATATATATACACGGTATACAGAAACACACATGTATACAGTACTTTGCAAATGTTTTAGGCAGGTGTGGAAAAATGCTGCAAAGTAATTATGTTTTAAAAAATAGAAAGGTTTCTGGTTTATTTTTACCAATTAACGAAATGACAGCTCACCAGCGATCAGCCTAACGATGTCCCAGCGATCCCATCCATGTCGGATCTTTGGTGGGATCGCTGGGACATCGTTATGTGTAACGGGGCCTTTAGTCGACTATCCACTGTTAATTCTGCAGCTTTTTATATATTATGGGGTTTTTTATGTCTCAAGGCATAAAATCTATGATACTAATCAATCTATAAAAAAATCTAACACACTAACCTACCAAATAAGAGCAAGTCACTAAATATAAATTAAATATCTTCATTTTAAGGCTTCCTCAAATTTAGAGTATCTCTAACAGATTTGTATTGGTTGCCAAACTACAACTTTACACAACTCGGGGGTTATAAAGCAACATAAAATGGTAGCATATGCTTTAAGGCTATGTGCACACGGTGCGGATCCTCCTGCGGATTTTTCCAGGTGGATTTTACTAAATCCACAGGTCAAATGACCTGCATTTTTCCTGCAGATTTAGTGCATTTTTTGTGCGGTTTTCCACCTGCGGATTTGTAGAATGGAGCAGGTGGAAAACTGCAGCAAAACCGCACAAAAGAAGTGACATGCTGCTTTTTTTTTTCCCGCACAAAATCCGCTCGGAAAAATCCGCAGCATGTGCACAGCGGTTTTTTTTTTTTACATAGGCTATAATGGTACTGTACATCACCTGCAGTTCTGCTGCGGATCCGCAGGGCCAAATCCGCTGCGGATCCGCAGTAGAATCCGCACCGTGTGCACAGACCCTTATAGTGTTTTACTATACAGTTTAGTTTATGAATTAGGTAAAATATACATTTTACCAGTTCAATACAAAAGGTGCCTATCCAAAAATGAAAAAGTCGTGCCTTTCGGAAATTGTGATTTTACGCTTTGTTAAATACACATACACTGCAGTGCCATTTAAAAAAAAAAAAAAAAAACCTTGCTGATGTGCAGAAAGAAACATATTTTATTTCAGTCTTCAGCCAAATTGACATTGCGGAAATGCAAAAGTAGTCAAAAATGATCTGCTTTTACTTACAGTATTAATTAAGACAAAGTCGTTTAGAGATATGATCCAAACATTGTAAACCAAAACAAAAAAAACCCCCAAAAAATACATAAAAAATGTAGCCCAGTGAAAAATGACACTTGGTTTACAGAATATGTTATTGCCTCATTGCCAAGGGAAAAGAAAGCGCCATTAGAAAACAAAATTACTCAGCTGTTTATAAGCAAAAAGCTCAAGGGGAAATTCATAGGCCCCAAAAGCAAATGCACATTAGGGTTAGGCAAACATATGTTGCAGGTGTTTTAGAGGAGACAGGTGGGCCAAGCCTCCGCCACTAAAAGGGATTTAGAGGAACATAACAGAAACCAAATTGTCTGAATGCAAGCGGGTGATTAAGATACATAGCGATACTTAACAGTATATGCAAAGTGAAGCTGTCAGACAAAAATATTTGTCTCTTCAGTGCCAGCGAAACAGATTTTTTTTTCCTTTGTATTTTTGGATAGGAAAATTCTGCAGTATTTTAAACCTGGAACAAATAACCTGATAGAAGTGCAATTACTGCAAAACTGCAAAGGATTAACTAAATTAGCCTTATTTAAACAAATATTTCTAAAAAAGACAGCTTGTAGAAATACTCTCCTTGGTCTCCTTTGTGATGCTAGATCCATCTTAATTCCTCCAAAGCCTGTGATATTTCTAAATGAAAATGCTAATTTAGCCTTTTATTTTGCAGTGGATGTCAGCGCTGAAGATGGTCAACGCACAAGCACCTCGCAGAGCTTTGCCAGCATCATCTGATGGTAACATACTCATCCAATTTTCTCGGCTATTATATATCATTTATATCTTTTCTAATTCCTGTTCAAATTGCTAAAGTTTTGAACAGAAAACAAGAAGCATGGGGATGGTTTATTTTACATTCTAGCCCAGCAAAGTGTTGCAGAATTAATATGCCAGGGGATGCAGATTTTATTGTGTGCACCTTTTATCTCGTACAATTTATACTGTACACTAAATATATATATTTATGGATTCCCAAAAGTGTTCTAGATTTATACATTACAACATTTTAAAATAGACTTCAGTATAATGCTGGAGACAAAAAAGTCCACCAAAAATATATTAAAATGCGCTGCGTTAAACTAGCTAATAGCTGATAGTTCTCACTTTTTAAATCTGTTTTTGATTATTACTTAATATATTTGTGAAATTATATGATTTTTGTGTTTAAATCCAGAAGATTGCTTTACTTTAATGATGAGTCAGCAGTTTAAAGGCTTATTCCGGCGCCACTCGGTTATATATTGGGAGTTGAGTAGAGATGGGCAAACTCGAAAAGAAATTTTCAGCAGTGATACTGGACAGTCACTGTTCCGGCCGGAACGCCAAACAGGGACTTCCTGCTGAAGTCTGGAGGAGAAAGTAAGAGCCATAGGGAGAGAGAGCCAAGGAGAGGGAGACAGTGAGGAGGAGAGGGAGGGAAATGTTTTTTCTTTGCAGTTCGGATATCCACTATTTTTTATGAGGTTCGGGTTCTGATGGAAGTTCGGGTGCTGTTCTGGGACCCGAACCAAATTTTCTAAAGTGTTCAGATCAGGGAAAAGAACCCAAACGTCCGCCAGTTCGCCTATCCTTAGAGGCGAGCAGTGCCGGTGACATCATGTTTACATAAACATGCCCGGAGGTGCGAATGATAGGCAGAAATTGTGCACCACTGTTATTTATTACAATGGGACATTGCGTTCCAGCAAGTATCTGTAAACGCAACTTAAACACCACCACTAATCTCCCAAAGCAGTGCCGGAATAGGTGTTGTCCAGGGACTAGTTAGACCCATCAGAAGGCCCCATACACATTGGAGTAATTTTGGCCAAACCTGAAAATATCGATGGGCCACTCTTATGCAAAGAAAAAAGAAAGGAACCGATCATGAAAAGTCCAGAATGAACATGGATAATAAAAATATATATATATATATTTTATTGAATAAATTAGGAAGGTAACAAAGGAATATACAGCTCTGGAAAAAATTAAGAGAGCACTGCACAGTTTTATAAAAATCAGCTTGCTTCTCTACATGTCTGACAGCTATTCCATTCCAGTGTCAGTTGAATTCCAACCAGAGTACACCTCATTCTACCTAATGTGTTTCTGATTAGGTGATCACCTGAACCAAATCTTATTTAACGAAGGAAAATATAAAAAAACCCTGCTGTGGTTTTCACAATCCTCTTGCAATAGGACAAGCTGGATGGCAAAACAAGTGCTAGTAATATCCCAAAAGTAATAGGAATGAAAAAATAACTTTTAACCATGCCAAAGGAGTTGAAAACAAAAGTTTTGAGTGAAAGAAGTGCTCAATTCTGGCTTTACTGGCAGTGGGATACAGTGAGTGTCATGTTGTCTCCATCCTTAAAATTTCAAAGAAGGCAGTCCATTACAACGAGGTCAAGCAGCAGACACTAGTGACAACAAAGCTACAGACCAGTAGAGGGCGAAAACGACTCTCCACTGATCGGGATGTCACTCAGCAACCGTAGGATGACATCAAGTGACCTACAAAAGGATTGGGAAATGGCAGCTGGGATGAAGGGCCCGGCAACAGCCGTGACAGGCTGACGTAACAGGCTCCTAGAGTCAGGGCTCAAGTCATGTAAAGCTAGAAAAAAACTTTTCATCAATGAGAAGCAAAGGAGAGCCAGGCTGAAGTTTGCCAAAGACCACATGGATTGGACCATAGAGGACTGGAGTAAGGTAATCTTCTCTGATGAGTCTAATTTTCAGCTTTGCCCAACACCTGGTCATCTAATGGTTAGACGGAGACCTGGAGAGGCATACACGCCAGAGTGTCTTGTACCCACTGTGAAATTTGGTGGAGGATCAGTGATGGATTTGGGGAAGCTTCAGCAAGGCTGGAATTGGGCAGGTTAATCTTTGCGAAGGACATATGAATCAAGCTGCATACAAGGTTATCCTGGAAAAACAGTTGATTCCTTCTGCTCAGACAATGTTCCCCAACTCTGGGGACTGATATTTCTATCAGGATAATGCGCCATGCCACACAGCTAGGTCAATCAATGTGTGGATGAAGGACCACCACATCAAATCCCTGTCATGGCCAGCTCAATCTCCAGACCTGAACTCCATTGAAAACCTCTGGAATGTAATCAAGAGGAAGATGGATAGACAAATGCCATCAAAGAAGAAATTTTACATTTTTCTACCAGGAGTGGCATAAGGTAATCCAAAAGCAGTGTGAAAGACTGGTGGAAAGCATGCCAAGAGGAATGAAAGCTGTGATTAAAAATCATCGTTATTCCACAAAATATTGATTTCTGAACTCTTCCTGAGTTAAAACATTAGCATTATTGTTTCTAAATGATTATGAACTTGTTTTCTTAGCATTATTTGTGGTCTACAAGCACTGCATTTTTTTATTTTGACCATTTCTCATTTTCTGAAAATAAATACAATATTTAGTGCTTGGAAATTCGGAGACATGTTGTCAGTAGTTACTAGAATAAAAGAGCAATTTACATTTTACTTAAAAATATATCTATAGAGAAAAAAAATCAGACAAACTGAAAATTTTGCAGTAGTCTCTTAATTTTTGCCAGAGCTGTACACATACACATTAATATCTATATGAAGAGCAGTAGAGGCATATATCCACATCTGTAGTGTCCTGCAGGCGGGATCTAGTCTATCAGTGCAGTGTACTAATGCTCATATCTGTCCCTCTTTCTGAGGTAGCATGAGATTTATACCAGCTGAAGCCTTTTTTTTCAGCCTTTTACAGATCAGGTGATGGGTGATGGTCAGGCGACTTGCACTGCCAGAGGCACCGATCTGTTTAAAGGTTCAAGAAGCCGCCATAAATCTACTGTGCCTCAGATAGCAAGACTGCAGATACAAGACAAGAATCCAGCCAGATCTTGTCAGCAGCTTCTTGCCACCTCCTCACTTCACGGTGTTGACACCTCCAACTCAGGTGCAGGCAGCAGCCTGAGCTGTTACTACGGCACCACCTGGGATCCTTTCCTGCTTCTCTTTGGCAGGAAGAAGCAGCGCCATGACGTCTGTTCAGCAGACACAGCATGCAATATGGGCGAGTCTGCAGTATGCTGGAGGCAGTTACCTACACAGAGGTACAGTGCTGGCACCCATAAAATCCCTGTCATGGTCAGCCCAATCTCCAGACCTGAACCCCATTGAAAACCTCTGGAATGTAATCAAGAGGAAGATGGATAGTCACAAGCCATCAAACAAAGAAGAACTGCTTACTTTTTTGTACCAGGAGTGGCATAAGGTCACCCAAAAGCAGTGTGAAAGACTGGTGGAAAGCATGCCAAGACGAATGAAAGCAGTGATTAAAAAATAAAAAATGGTTATTCCACAAAATATTGATTTCTGAACTCTTCCTGAGTTAAAACATTAGTATTGTTGTTTCTAAATGATTATGAACTTGGTTTCTTAGCATTATTTGAGGTCTGCAAGCACTGCATTTTTTTGTTATTTTGACCATTTCTCATATTCTGAAAATAAATACAAAATTTAGTGCTTGGAAATTCGGAGACATGTCAGTAGTTTATAGAATAAAAGAGCAATTTACATTTTACTCAAAAATATACCTATAAAAAGAAAAATCAGACAAACTGAAAATTTTGCAGTGGTCTCTTAATTTTTGCCAGAGCTGTACAATGATGTAGGGGCGCACACCCAGAGTGTATAAAAGTCAATGTATCAAAAAGGGAGTCTGGTGTAATGTCAAAAATCGTATATGCTTTGTATACAGAATTGGTATGGATGAACTTTATTTAGTGCAATGAAAGGATAGGAGACATCCAGATGAGTGGCACCCACCCACGCGTGACTCAGAAAAGTATATGGTCTATTATGTATTATATAGTGTGGCCATCTAGTAAAACAATGGCATAATTAGCGGATTGGTTTTAAGGATATATGGACCTTCAAATAATAAAGTTTGGGTCCAAGTAATAATTTGGCACCAATTACTCTTATTGACAAAATGAAAATTCACAGTTTACAACAGAAAATCACACAAAGTAGAACACCACCACACACTACTGAGGCCTTACAGCGCCATACTGGTTATTAACTTGACAAAGACTTCGAAACTAAAGGCCTATATGTATATGAAGACTTACTGAGAACAATACATGACAGTAATTGTCACTGCTGAATGCACTTCTGGCTATTGCTATAAACACAAATGGTCATAAAATTAAAGGAAAGTTCTTGTTTTGTTCTTAGTAGCTTATTTAAAATGGTAATGTTTGCTTTACAAATTTAGCAACATGGTAGGTATCACTCATTGTGATAAGGTTAACACTTTTAAAATCAATGAAACACGGATATGGATGTGTAGCAAGAAAATATTTCGGTGCTGATGTTGCTATATTAGAATTTTATGTCCAAAGGGTACAGACAGATTTTCAAAATTCACCGTTAACTTAAAACAATAGTCTCAAACCTTTTATTCTCGGGCCTTAGTGCCTTCAGGACACGACGGAACATCTGGTTATTTAAAGAAAACAATATGTTCGCATCCTCTACGACTTTTTGCTTCTAATTGGGCGTACGTTTTTCCTCCCCTCAAAAGAATAAGATGGTAAACACTAAGGAGGTCATAAAACGACCAATAAAGAATGAGAAGAGGGGGAGGGGTAAATGGAGCCCAAAATAAAAGTACTGGAGTTGTCCAGTATATAATATCCTCTTCCAAATGCAGGGTATGTGATCAAATAATAATCAATTAAAAAACTTTATAGTATCTGTGGGTGCTCTGGTCCCCATTTATTGCCCGACAGCGGATCACATGCTCACGCAACACCATTGAGGCCAGCCATTGGCCACAGAGGTCATGGGCTTAGGCAGAATGCAATTACAGCTCATTACTTGCCGCTTCGGCATATACTACACAATTGTGCTTCATGACTATATATATTAATATATACAATCCATGAAACCAATATCACTTGTATTGTGATCCTTTATGCAAAAAATTATTATAATGTTAGGTTACACAAAAATGTCTGAAGATAGGTTATTGCGATCTAAGAAGGGTCGGACTAGCCTGTCAGAGAACCAGAGGAATCACTGGTAAACCCAGACTTTGATACAATAATAGGCTTAAAGGTAAACTATGTGCAGGAGTATTAGGCAATTTGTATTTTTGATGATTATTTTTATTCTTGAACAACTACAGTAATGTTGGTCAATTCAAAAGGTTAATGAACCCTGAAACAAAGAAAAAGTGAGGTTTTGTACTTCGAATGAGAATATCTGTGTGTGCATGATTATTGGGCAACTATTAGGTGTCAATCAGAAGACCATTTTTCTCACGTACGGGATAAACGGACTGATTACTTTGATCAGAGTTTGATAGAGTTTTGGTGTGTCCGAAAGTCATCAGTTTTTCTTGAACGTGGAGAAAAAAAGTTTCTCCATCATTTCGTTTCTGACAGTCTGTGAAAGTAGGGCATAACATCCATTTTCTACTTGCATTGCCGATTTTGATCCAATCCTCAGATCAAATTTGGACATGGGTCAGCGAAAAAACACGAACATGTGATGGCCCCATGGACTGTCACAGGTACAAGAGCTACCTGTGAAACCATGGATAGCATTCATACGACTACATTGGAGGTCTGAATGAGCCATTAGTGTTTAAAATTATTATGCAACTAAAATAAAAAAAATTTTAATCTCAATTGTTTATTTCATCTGTTAAAGTAATAATAACCAAACAACTCAAAATGTGCAGATACATTTCAGAAATGAAATAAATTTATAATATAGTCACCCTTCTTCTCAATAACAGTGATCCATCGATTCCATTGATGAAGTCTATCAATTCCTTAATCTGTTTACAATCAACATTTTGTGCAGCACTAACCACAGCCTCCCAGACACTATTTAGAAATTTGACTGTTCTCACTCACAGCAAATCTCTCATTTTAAAAAGACAGACAAGTTCTCAATAGAGTTTAGGTAAGGTGAGAAAAAGGGCTTGTTAATCATTCTTTCATCTTAAAGGACTTTACTGACTGCTAAGCAGTGGAGACTTTGATGCTGCGATTCTTATCCTGTGTAAGAATCTTGGTTTTCTTCAAAGAAGCAGACTTTTTCCTGTACCAGTGCTTGAAGAAAGTTCTTCTAAAAATTGGTTTAATAGACTCAAAATCAACTGCCAAACCTATCTTGAACCTGAAAAGGTTCAACTAGCTCATCTTTACTTTTACTGATCACAGCAGTACCCCACCTCCACCCTTGCTGGTGTTTGAGTCGAAGTGCAGGTCTATTAGAATAAGTAACAAAAAACACCTGCAAAGGCTTCCTAAGTGTTTAAAAAGGTCCCTTAGTATGTTTCAGAAGGCTCCAAAATCAAGGGGAAGACTGCTGACTTGACAGATGTACAGAAGGCAGTCATTGACACATTTCACAAGGATGGTATGGGTCCCGTTTCACATAGCGACACACCAGCGATCCCGACAACAATACAACCTGGTAAGGATCATTGGTGCGTCGCTAAATGATCGCTAGTAAGCTGCCAAACAGGCAGATCTCTTCAACGACACAGCAACGATCCGGCGATCCATATAGCGACCTCGGCGGTCGTTGGTACCTTGTCACACAGCAGCTATTCTGGACGATTCCAGCCTGCGTCCCTGAGTTCTGCGTCGCCAACGGGGTCGCTCGTCGGCGTCAAACACAGCGATGCATGTTGGCCAGCGGGACGCCGACGATGAAAAAATGGCCAAGGACATTTGAGCACGATCAGCAATATCCAGCGGGGGGGGGGGTCGCCGCTATGTGTCACATGTAGCGTGATCGCAGGCGAGATCGCTGTTGCGTCACAAAATCGGTGACGCTTTAGCGATCTCGCTATGTGAGATGGGGCCTTTAGCCACAAAAGGTCATTGCTAAAGAAGCTGGCTGTTCACAGACTGCTGTATCCAAGCATATTAAAGGAAAGTTGAGTGGAAGGAAGAAGTGTGGTAGAAAAAGGTGCAAAAGTAACTGGGATAACAGCAGCATTGAAAGGATTGTTAAGAAAAGGCCATTCAAAAATTTGGGGGAGATTCACAAGGAGTGGACTGCTGCTGGAGTCATTGCTTCAAGAGTGACCACACACACAGACATATACAGGACATGGGCTACAAGTGTTAAAATTCCTTGCGTCAAGCCACTCATGACCAATAGACAACGCCAGAAGCGTCTTACCTGGGCCAAGGAGAAAGAGAACAGGATTGTTGCTCATTGGCCAAGGTGTTGTTTTCAGATGAAAGTAAATTTTGCATTTCATTTGGAAATCAAGGTCCCAGAGTCTGGAGGAAGAGTGGAGAGGGCACAATCCAAGCTGCTTGAGGTCTAGTGTGACGTTTCCACAATCAGTGATGGTTTGGGGGAGCCATGTCATCTGCTGGTGTAGGTCCACTGTGTTTTATCAAGACCAAAGTCAGCGCAGCAGTCTACCAGGAAATTTTAGAGCACTTCATGCTTCCCTCTGCCGACAAGCTTTTTGGAGATGGAAATGTTATTCTCCAGCAGGACTTGGCACCTGTTGTCACTGCCAAAAGTACCAATACCTGGCTTAAGAACAACAGTATCACTGTGCTTTACTGGCCCACAATCTCATGTGACTTTAACCCCATAGAGAATCTATGGCGTATTGTCAAGAGGAAGATGAGAGACACCAGACCCAGCAATGCAGACGAGCTGAAGGCTGCTATCAAAGCAACCTGGACTTCCATAACACCTCAGCAGTGCTACAGACTGATCGCCTCCATGCCATGCCGCATTGATGCAGTAAGGCTGGTTTCACACTTGCGTTTTTTTGCGCTGTGTTTTAGCGCAAAAAACGCATGCGTTTTTTCCCTATATTTTAACATGGATGCGTTTGTATGCGCATTTTTGTAGTGTGCGCTCGGGCGCACAAAATGCATCCTGTTGCATTTTTTTGTGCGTCCGACTTGCCCCGAAAAAACGCATGCACACGCAATGCGTTTTTTTTTTACAGCAAAACACCCATTAAAGTCTATGGGTGCGCATTGTAATGCGCACTTATGCGAAAAAAAAACGCATGCAGGTTTTTTTTAAAAATGCACCTAAACCCGCAAAAAAAGCATAGCAAAAAAACGCAAGTGTGAAAGTAGCCTAAGTGATGCAAAAGGAGCCTCGACCATGTATACTGAGTGCATTTATTGAACATACATTTCATTAGGCCAACATTTCGGATTTTAAAATCATTTTTCATGCTGGTGCTATAAAGTATTCTAATTTACTGAGATAATGACTTTTGGGTTTTCATTGGCTGTAAGCCATAATCATCAACATTAAAAAAAAGATTAACACTTGAAATAGATCTCTCTGTTTGTAATGACTTTATACAATATATGAATTTAACTTCTTTATATTGAAGAACAGAAATAAATTATCTTTTTGATGATATTCTAATTTTGTGAGAAGCACCTGCATGTCTTTGTATACTATTTTGCAGTTCTTTACCATTAATTAGTTATACAAAAAAACAACTATGCATACAATATCACATATATAACAATCGCAGAAAAATGTCACCAAGCAAAATGTCATGCAGAAACTATGTGAATTAGAATAGATGTTTTTTAACCTTTATTTTGTTATACAATATTCATGGTATATGAAATGAAACATTAACTAGACCATGAAAGTGCAGAAAATGTCTGTCTCACCTGCTTCATAACAATCCGGCAGAACTTGTTGCTATACAGCACACCATTAATACAGATCTCAAGCGTCCCCCCCTCTACACGCACCCTCTGTGATTAATGATATGTACCATTGTCAGTACAGATAGTAGATGACAGCCTCCAGACGTAATCTCTCCATGAGGTCCCAAAACTTTATGCTAATGTCTATTCCTAGCTGCCAAGTAAGCTCTCCGTCTAAAACACATTTCTACTCTTTGATGGTGTAATTGTTGGTGTGCTTGAGGCACCGAAGAGAACAGGCTTTTAGTGTTACTATACCTTTGGGTCTCGCAGAAACAGAGCCTTGAGAATGAGGGAGTGAACGTCACCGATCGGTGGGTAGTGCATTAGGAGACCCAGGCACGTCTGATAGTTGCTGGAGATTACTGTAGGAAGAAAAAAAACAATACATATATATCAAGCTACAGTGTGAACATCCCATGTATTTCCGGACTCCTGACAACAAGGAAAGACACTGAGACTTAACCTATTGAGGAAAAAAAAGTACCAACGGGTCAATACAGCATTTTATCATATGCATAAATGAGTGAGAGGTGTTTTTTTTTTAACTTTTTGACAGAGGAACATCTTATTTTTATTTCTCTCACGTTTGTGACATGTAGGTTTTATGTTCTGTAAATTCTTGTGGGCTCTTTTGTAATTGGTTTAATAAACCTTGTTGAAAAATGTTCTTTTTTTTTTTTTTTAACCTATTTTTTTTTTTTTTTAACTGCACCAACGGGATGAAGAAAAAAATACAGTCTGTATAGAGTTGGAATACACAAAACTGACACTTTTTTTTGCCTCTTTCTTTTCAGACAGATGGCATATGTATTTCAAAAGGCTTCTTCGTAAAAGCCTACGGTTATTGTAGAAGGTATGTAGATTCTTACATTTAATTTTCAAAACATTTACAGCGGGTACGAAAAGTATTCAGATCCCTTTAAATTTTTCACTCTGTTTCATTGCAGCCATTTAGTAAATTCAAAAAAGTTCAAAGTTTTTTTTCTCATTAATGTACACTCTGCACCCCATCTTGACTGGAAAAAAAACAGAAATGTAGAAATTTTTGCAAATGTATTAAAAAACCTTAAATATCACGGTCATAAGTATTCAGACCCTTTGCTCAGTATTGAGTAGAAGCACCCTTTTGAGCTAGTACAGCCATGAGTCTGTACTTTGCTATTTTAGCTGCGTGCTTAGGGTCACTGTCTTGTTGGAAGGTGAACCTTCAGCCAAGTCTGAGGTCCAGAGCACTCTGGAAGAGGTTTACATCCAGGATATCTCTGTACTTGGCCGCATTCATGTTTCCTTCAATTGCAACCAGTCATCCTGTCCCTGCAGCTGAAAAACACCTGCATAGCATGATGCTGCTGCCACCACGTTTCACTGTTGGGATTGTTTTGGGCAGGTGATGAGCAGTGCCTGGTTTTCTCCACACATACCGCTTAGAATTACCACCAAAAGACTCATATCATCAGACCAGACCAGAGACGGTCTTTGATCATCCTGGGGCTGATCATTGGCTGAGCATTTGCCATTCCGGCTATTCTTCCATCCATTCGAATGGTAGTCTTCCGTTTTCTTCCGCATCACTCTGGCTTGACTTTACATTTTTAAGCATTGGAGATCATTTGAGCTGAACAGCCGATCATTGTCTGCTCTTCTATATAAGTTTTACTCTTTCCAATCAACTTTTTAATCAAAGAATGCTGTTCCTCTGAACAATGTCTCGAACGACCCATATTTCTCAGGCTTTCAAGGAGAAATGCATATATAACATGCCTGGCTTCAACCATAAATAAGGGCCACCTGATTCACACCTGATTCTTCACAAAATGGTTGCCCTCACTAATTGATCTCCACACTGCTATTATTTTGAACACACCCCCTTTCAATTAATTATTCTAATACACTCAAAAACCTACAGATCATGAATGCGGAGTCTCTTGGTTTTCTTAGATTCTACTGCACCAACTGGTAATTTGTTTGACATGTGGTAATATAATTTATACCAAAAATAGTGATTCACCTGGTTAGTCATATTGGACTGCTGTTATTTTGAACACTACTGTACTTGTAGGTTTTGTATTATATGCTGTTGATGACCACCATTGTGTGATAATTGCTATTTTTATGGCCTATTGGTTTGCTGACAACTTTGCAGCTTTTTTTTCTCAGATTGCACGGCCAAAAACCTGGTGATAGAAGATTTCCTTTAGGAGTATATTTAGTTCTGTGTCCTCTTCTAAGTTTTCCCTACACAGTGGCACAACCAACCACATGGCTTTTCAGGAAAATTCAGCTAGCCAGATTCACTCAGAATCAGGTAAGGTTAACCAGATATTCCCAAGCTGTCTCTCAAGGAGCTCAGGGCCATGAAGTCTCCTTCCTTCCTGTTTTCTGACTTGGCAGGCTATCCACCTTGAGTGACAGTTCTGGTGAGTAGACCTGTATTAGTAGAACTTTAAAGCTCAGCAGAAGTTCTGCTATAACACATTCAGCGATCATTGGTTTGTTCTGGATTGTACACTGTTACCATTACATTAACATATAGAGATAACATCTGAAATAAGGAGAACTGCTCTGGAAGCAGCTGATGGTGGGGGCATATTTTGGAAGATTTATAATAGTAGCTTGTCAGAAACTGAGACTGAAGAGAAGGGAGGTAAGTAGCAAACTACTGCATAGAAATCAAAGAGCTGGAGAGAAGTGGTTGGGATATTAGGAGTTAGCCTATCTCCATTGGCCTAGCTCCTTGAAAACCAACTGTATATTATGAAATTTAAAAGCTCTCATTGCAGGATAATGACAGAAGTTAAAAAAGCAAGTCGCTTGAAATCTTGCTTATTTTCATACTGTCTAACAATTTAAAGCAATTTCATAACTTAAGAGTACCTCCTTTAAAAGGGAGCACAAAAAAATTGCCATTCACATAGCTTTTTCTTACTACAGACAGAATATTTTTACGTAAGGAAAAAAGTGTCTGACACTTTGCTGATCAGTTGCGCATTAGATTCATGATCATGAGTGTAAATAAACACCCTAAAAAAATAATTATAGATGACACTGGAAAATGTACGTTAGTTATACAAAAAGACTGTATAATTTCAACATAAAAATAACAATTTTTAGTTATATAGCACCAACATATTCCACAGCACGTTACAATCAGATTATAACCTTTTTACTAAATTACCAACTGACAACAAATGATCAGAAGTGATTTAATAATAATAATCTTTATATATCGCCAACATAGTCCACAGCGCTTTACAATTCAGAGGTTCATATACAGCAGTCATAAGTAACGTTAAAGATAATACAATAATTAAAGCAAAAATAATGACGACCATGCTTGTAAGAGCTTACTATCTACAATGAGGTGGGGGAGACCCAATGTATAGGTGCTTACTTACAATGGTCGGGTCATCTCTTAGGGAATGGCGGGTAGATAAAGGCTGCACGAGCTAGTCACAAGCCGATATTTGTGGTGCTTTTGGGTGCGGTGAAGTTTGAAGGAGAATTATGTTCAGAGAAATAGTGAACCGGCTATATATAAGAGGACTTCAATTAGGGAATATGCTAGGCCGCCTTAAACAGATGTTTTTAGGGTGTGCCTAAAAATGTGTATGTTGTGGTTAGTCTTAATTTCCTGGGGTAGAGTAAATGAATACAGATAAGAAATGCTTAAAAAAAATTAACATCACTGTCCAAAGGTCCCCATATATGTAAGAAAAAGTTGACTTAGTACACTGATCTCGGCTTGAATTAGTTGAGTATATAACATGTTAGGGGCCTCTCGACTCTCCCTTGAGAGATGATGTTGGGGTAGTAAAAATAAGGATAGAGCATTTTGAATTTCCACGCCTGATCTTTTTGTTCTTTTCGGACATACACTATCAGCTGCTTGCAGAAAGGTTCGGCAGTACCTTGCTTGTCTTTCAACCCTTTAAATACACATGCATGCTAGTCAGAACCGGGCATACATGTGTATTTGGGGGTGGGGATGGGGATGAAGAGGACAGCTGATGTCCACAAGCAGGAGCAGCTTTTATATTGAAAATTACACTTTTTTTAAAGGCTTTGATGGCGGAGGAAACTGAATGCAGGTTCAGACTGGCATATAGTGGAACAGGTGAATCCTCAAGTGGACCCCTGTGCAGGAGTAAGACTCTTATCTAGTGGCTTACTTAGTTTATTATCAATATATAGAAGCATAGGTACATTTGTGAAAGCGGGTGATGTAATATTTGCATGTAGCTGAACATTGGGCCCCCAGAGTCAATATTACTGGTGGGCCCTTGCCACCCCAGCTGACAATGACTACAAGGCATAAAGTTGCATACATCCTTAACTATGTTTGTGATGCAATCTTCAGAGTCTTAAAGAGGTTGTCCACTACTTTATCATTGATGACCGGACCGACACCCAGCTCTCCCACCAATCAGCTGTTCTCGGTGTTGGCCATTGGCCGGAAATGCTCAAATGTGGAGCTGCGCTGTCTTCTAATAGTGGCCATGGCTGGGTATTGCACATCCACCTCCTTTGCAAATCAATAGGAGGTGGATGTGCAGTAACCAGCCGCAGCCACGATCAAAAGACTGAGCAACTCCGTAATTGAGCATACACGGCTGCTGACATTGAGACTGACTAATCAGTAGAGGTGCCAGGTGTTGGAACCCGACCGACCTGACATTGATGACCATCTCTGAGAATAGGTCATCAATGATAAAGTAGTGGACAACTGATATCTGTGCAATATTATCGCACAAGCACATACAGTAAATATGTCAGGGAGAGAAGGGACCAGCCTTCTTAGGCTACTTTCAGACTTCAGATTTTTAAATCCGGCGGGCTGCGGCGAAAAGTTGTCAAACCTGATCCGGTAGAAGCCACAGCCCGCCGGATCATCTGTTGAGGCCGGAGACAGTGCAGGAGAGGGAGAGGGTGAGAGAGTCTTCGGGCATGCACAGTGGAAAAAAGCAGTCCGGTGCTGTCAAAAAACGTTGCAGGGAATGTTTTTTGCAGACGCAGGACAGGCATTTTTTGCCGTATCCGGCAAAAGCCGGACACGCCGCATGGCCATCAGGCGCAATGCGGCGATAATGCTAGTCTATGGGGGAAAAGCCGGATCCGGTGGCAACCGGCTTTTACATTTTTCGCCGCATCGCGCCTGATGCTTAAAAACTGAAGTCTGAAAGTAGCCTTACACAACACTATGCATTCTGTATCACCAGTTATTCAGTTTACTGGACATCGAACAATACATTTTGAGCCTGACTTGCCACAATCGCATACTTTTAGTGCTGCACTTGACATGGTAAACCTACACTAAAAACAAACACAACCTGACAGTGTTGGAAAAACTGATTAATGGTAATTTAATTCCTGAGTGACAAAACACAATACCTGGGCCTAATATGCGACTTTTCTCTTTCACTACCGCTTTTTGTTTTCCTCTATTCTTTTTTTCCACTTCCAAAATCAGACATCTTATAAGGGCAATTACTAAACACATCATTCAAAGCAGGTCTATGAATACAGCATTTTTTTTCTCCAATCGAAATGCAAGCAATCCATCTGCTGTGGCTGTCAAAGCAAAGCCTATTAATGATGCTTGTTTAGTATACCATATTGACTGCCTGCAACAAAACTATCTGCCAGTGCATTGCAAACAAGTTTCCCTTAACGCTTATTCTTTTAAAGCTGAACAAAAGTTTTTGAATGTAACATCAAATAATATGATGGATTCAATCCATGTGTCCGTAGTTTACCTCTGGCACCATAGAACCAGAGATGGCATGTAGCAATCCCTGCCAGTAAGGCTGCAAGACGTAAATTGTACAAATCACTGTCATTTTACAATACCCTTTTAACCCTCGACGCTCCTATTATACATAACACCATAGTCAGGCAGAACTCAGGGGGACGCTCATAAAATAAAATTGCAGGAGAATTCTGCTTCCATATTCACCAGAAAACATACATTTTCCACCTAATTTAGTTTATGCATGAATATTTATTATGTGTTTTAAATAGTTTTTTGCATATCACTAGATAGTTTTGAACAGAGTCTAGAAAAAGGGGACATGGCAAAAATAAATCATAAAATGTGCCAGATTATCAACATTCACCAAAAATCACTAGTGATCAATGTTCCTTTACAGCCACATGACATGTAAGGCCTGTTTCACACTTCAGTTTTTTTCCATCAGTCAAGATCCGCCGTTTTCCTAAAAAAACGGATCCGCCATTTTGTTTGGCGGATCCGTTTTTTTCCCATTGACTTGCATTAGTGGCGGATCTTGACGGATGGCCATCCGTCGGATGTGTTTTTTTGCGGATCCGCGAATTTTTTTTCATCCGCCAACTTGCCCGGACGGAGCTTGTAACATTTTTTTTGGCAGAAGGATCCGTATTTGTGTACTGCGCATGTCCGCAGGAATTATCTCAGGTGGAAATTTAACCCTGAAATCACTTCTGGCGAACGGTAAAAAAAAAAAAATTCTCTCTCGTCCCCGGACTGCGGTTCCTTTAAAATTCTTCAGCCAACGGATCCGTCAAAATACCGGTCTGCTGGCATCCGTTAACTTCAATTACCAACGGATCCGCTTTCCGCCATTTTGGCGGATTTTAACTGACAAGAAAAAACTGAAGTGTGAAACAGGCCTAAGCAGCTCAATTCTTCGCTGAGATGCTTATCCTTATCTCTGACTTTAATGGCGCATTCATATGATATGCCATAATTATCTTACAGTGACAGTGGAAGGCAAAGGAAGGCCTGGGATCTCGGACATTAAAGGTTTTAGTACCCTTTCCAACCACTTGTCAGAGTCAGTGACCGGTCGATGATATACGTACTGACCACATTCATATTTCATGGTTCAACTACGGATTGGTAACAACAATGTTTCATGGTCCGAGTACAGACTGCCATATCCACATTTCAAGGATTAAGTATGGACTGGCAGTAATCATGTTTTAAGGTCCGAGTATGGACTCGCCACATCCACATTTGATGTTCTAAGTACAGACTGGTCATATCCATGTTTCATGGCCCGAGTATGAACTGGCAACAACCATGTTTTATAGTCCGAACATAGAATGTCCACATCCACGTTTTTGTTCTGGCCACGTTCATGTTTCACAGTTTGAGTATGGATTGGCTGTTGGTCTCCTGGCCCAAACTCAACAGCGTCATAAATATATTTGAGGCTTCCTTCACATGTCCGTTTAAAAAACATGATGTGGGAGACGGTCTGTTTTTACTATCTGTGTGGTATTCTCTTGGCCATCTGTGTGTATGAGTGTACCATCCATATTCCGTCCTTGTGACACATACCGGAAAAAAATACATTCAAGAAACTACTAATTTTTATTGTTTTAAAAATGTGCAAAGATAGATATCCGTCAGGTATATAATTTGAGCCTTGCATGTGTAGCTTATTGTACAGCTTTCTATTACCCTAATAACTAAATAAATGAAAAAAAATTACTATGGGGTCCCCCATTTTTGTTAACAAGCAAAGGTAAAACAGACAGCTGAGCGCTGATATTATCAGGCTGGGAATGTCCATGGATATTGAGCCCTTCCCAGTCTAAAAATATCACCTTGCAGCTGCCCCAGATGTGGAGCATCACACGAGATGCTCCAATTCTGGGGCTTTGCCTTGGCTCTTCACGCTGCCTGGGATTTTCTTTCTTTTTTAATAAAGTGGTGAACCAAGAGAAAGTGTGGGGGAGTGTTTATTTCAATAAAGTATTTTTGTGTGTCTTTCCTTATTATTACTGGGCTACTAATGGGTGTGTCTGATAGACACCTCTCCACTAATAACACCAGGGCTTGATGTCAGCTGTGTTTGGACACTTCACAGCTGACATCAACACCAAGCCCCATTACCACGATTTCCAAAGCACCAAGGCATCAGGAAAAGCCAAGGCAAAGCGCCAGAATTGGAGCATCTCATGTGATAACCATGGAGCTTATCAGCCTGATATTATCAGCTCTTAGCTGTCCGTTTTAACTTTTGATGGTTGCCATAAACTTGGGGGACCGCACATCATTTTTTTTCAATTATTTTTTAGGTTAATAGAAAGCTGTACAATAGGCTGCACATGAAAGGCACAAATTATATATCTGACATATATATATATATCTACAGTTAGGTCCATATATATTTGGACAGAGACAACATTTTTCTAATTTTGGTTCTAGACATTACCACAATAAATTTTAATCAAAACAATTCAGTTGAAGTTCAGATTTTCAGCTTTCATTTGAGGGTATCCACATTAAAATTGGATGAAGGGTTTAGGAGTTTCAGCTCCTTAACATGTGCCACCCTCTTTTTAAAGGGACCAAAAGTAATTGGACAGATTAAATAATTGTAAATAAAATGTTTATTTCTAGTACTTGGTTGAAAACCCTTTGTTGGCAATGACTGCCTGAAGTCTTGAACTCATGGACATCACCAGACGCTGTGTTTCCTCCTTTTTGATGCTCTGCCAGGCCTTCACTGCGGTGGTTTTCAGTTGCTGTTTGTTTGTGGGCCTTTCTTCAGGCAGTCATTGCCAACAAAGGGTTTTCAACCAAGTACTAGAAATAAACATTTTATTTACAATTATTTAATCTGTCCAATTACTATTGGTCCCTTTAAAAACAGGGTGGCACATGTTAAGGAGCTGAAACTCCTAAACCCTTCATCCAATTTTAATGTGGATACCCTCAAATGAAAGCTGAAAATCTGAACTTCAACTGCATCTGAATTGTTTTGTTTAAAATTCATTGTGGTAATGTCTAGAACCAAATTTAGAAAAATGTTGTCTCTGTCCAAATATATATGGACCTAACTGTATTATCTTTGCACATCTTTAACACCTAAAGGCCCCATCTCACATATTGAGATCGCTAATGCGTCACCGATTTTGTGACGCAACAGCAATCTCGCTACATGTGACACATAGCGGCGACCGCCCCCCCGCTGGATATTGCTGATCGTGCTCGAATGTCCTTGGCCATTTTTTCATCGTCGGCGTCCCGCTGCCCAGCAGGCATCACTGTGTTTGACGCCGGATCGTTGCTGCATTGTTGAAGAGATCTGCCTGTTTGACATCTTACTAGCGATCATTTAGCGACACACCAGCGATCCTTACCAGGCCGTATCATTGTCGGGATCGCTAGTGCGTCCCTATGTGAAACAGGACCCTAAGACTCAGTAATTTCTTGAATGCATTTTATTCCGGTACATGTCACATGGATGTCATCCATGTGTTATAAGTATCTACACGGACTTGTATCCGTGCTGCTGGGATAAAATGGACATGTCTCACACAGACACATGGTGCTTGTGGAAACATGGACATGTGAAATTCACCATAGGTACGTGTGGGTATGTTTGTCCAGTACATATGAAAACAGATGCCACACGTACTGGCGACACGAACATGTGAAGGGGGCCTGAGTCTGTTGAGTTTGAGTCAAGAGACTACCAGCCAGTCCATACTTGGAGTGGGAAAGATAGATGTGTGAAATCAGCCTAACCCACATCATACTGTGCTTGGGTTACCGAATTGCCATCAAAGAGCATTTTTCTATTCTTTCATGGCCTACAATAACATTTTGTGAGTGCTGCAATTGACTTAAAATCTTGTCACAGGACTCCCAATGGTCAGTCCTTCACTGCATGTGACCAAATAAAAATAAATCAATATTGGGAAAATGTTCAGTGATTGGATTTATAAAAAAAACTATAACCAACAAATTTACCCACTATAATATCTTATATATGTACGAAATGACCACATATATCAGCATATACAAGTTAGCATCGAGCAATATGTATTGTGGAGCATTATAAATACAAATCACATTCTTTAAAAGGTATTGCCACTTCTAATCAAACAATTCTCTTGTAGCATCACTTTTAATTTGATTTAAAGCTAATTGCTTAAACAAGTAAAGACATGACTGAAGTAAATAATGAAGTAAATAATAAGGAAAATCTTGTAAACCTCCTAGGTTAATTAAAAATGATGCCTCATTATCCCAGCAAAGGAGCCATTAACTTACTTCACAGCAAAAAAAGAGAGAAACACTACAAAGTAACATATACAGTATATATGTCTCCATATTCATATTCAGACCATAGACACAAATCATTGTGTGTGGATATATATATAATTTTATTTGTCTAGCCCCAACATATTCCGCAGCACTTTACATTTTGGAGGGGTCTTGTGCATACAAAAAGACATTACAGAATAACAATCACAAAAATCAACGGATACCAAGAGGAATGAGGGCCCTGCTCATAGGCTTACAATCTATAAGGAAAAAGGGGAGACCCGAAAGGTGGGTGGTAACAATTGCTTTCATTGTATATTGTAAACTATATATCATATAACCACTTCACACTTTTTTTTTTTTTTTGGATATGGCTTTGCATTTTCAGATTTAAAACTTATGTTTTGTTTAGTCTTTTTGTAGTCTGATCCATCAATACCCAGTTTATTGCCTTGATCCTACAGGTAACTATATACTGTATATATATATATATATATATATATATATATATATATATATATATATATATATGTATATATATATGTATATATGTATATTTTTATTCTCCATTGAGTCACAGCGCAAGTATCATTTTGTTAAAATATTTTATATTGTAAACTAGTATTAGATAATCTACACAAAATACTTAAAGCTTAATAAATAGAAAGGTCCAGCGCTTGTATAATGCGTTAGTCAATGCTCAGTTTCACTTCTGATTTTCTATAATGTACTGACTCTTAATTACTTTCTCACTTCATATTTGACCCTCTTAATTGATTCTCTTCCACAGTAATCGTTACCTGGATTCTCTGTGTTGTCTCTGGAGAAATGCAGCAAAAACTTAAAGAAATATTTTTTAATAATATGGATTTTAGGGAAAAAAAATCATAACTTTAAAGCATAAATTTTGTTTTCAATAAAAATATATTTTAAAAATTGTAGCTCTAACTCAACAGGTTTGAAATGTACGTTTGGGCCAGAGCCCTATGACAAGGTAACTCAGAGGGGAAAAGACCTGAATAAAAAACAAGACTTTTTGGTTGCTAGAATAAGGCAGTCAGGATAATAGGGATAGGGTAGAAATGGGGGAGTAAAATCTAAGGCATCGATTCATAAGTTTGCATTAGAATTTAGACAAAAAAAAAAAGTGTTGAAAAAAGTTTGTGCAGCTTCGTAGTTAAATATATGAAGAGGTGACACAGCTTCGCCAGGAGGGGGCATATAAGCACAGACAACAAATTGTCCATATGACCGAAACATACCTGAACCTGACAACGGAAAGATGTGCATGTCTCTTAAAAAATTTGGCGCATCTTGCTCTAGCGACAGTTTTGATGGCTCAAAAATAGTCTGATATAAATCTTTTATCATGGGACCCTAGAAAATAGATGTCACAATCTTGCTAATCTGTGAATGATAGTATCTTCAAGTATTAAGTCTTCAATATGGCTTTTTATACAGTGGCATGTAAAAGTTTGGACACCCCTGGTCAAAACTACTGTCATTGTGAACAGTTAAGCAAGTGGAAAATGAAATGATCTCTAAAAGGCCTAAAGTTAAAAATGACACATCTCCTTTGCATTTTAGGCAAAAGAAAATCTATGTTTTCATCGTTTACATTTTAAAAATTACAAAAAGGAAAATGGGCCGATTTTGGCACCCTGCACGGTTAGTGCCTAGTAGCACCCCCTTTAGGGTGAGTGCACACGCTGCGGATTCACCTGCGGATTTGCAGGTAAAACCACAGGTAAAGTGACCTGCGGTTTTCCTGCGGATTTGCCAGCGGTTTTCCCCTGCGGATTGACACCTGGACAATGGAACAGGTGTTAAACCGCTGCGGAATCCGCATAAAGAATTGACATGCTGTGGATTTAAACCGCAGCAAATCCGCAGCATGTGCACTGCGGATTTGAAATCCCATTGGATAACATTGTACTGTACATGGTCTGTGGAACTGCTGCGGATCTGCCTGTCAGTGCTGCAGGCTTCCTCATGCCGGCGCTTTGCAGGCATGAGGAAGCCGCCTCCCTGCAGGCCCCTGAAGGTCCCCTCCGCCATATTGGATCCGGGGACCTGCAGGGAAGGAGGCCCCCACAGCAGCGCTGCACATTACGCTGCTGCGGGGGTCTCAGGGAAGCACGGAGGGAGCCCCCTAAACCCCCGGTACACTGTGATCGTGTTTGATTGCAGTGTGCCAGGGGTTAACGTGTCGGGGGCGGTCCGTGACTGCCCCTGACACAGTGTCGGGTGTCAGCTGTGATAATCAGCTGACACCCGGCCGCGACCAGCTGCGCTCCCCCTGTGAGCGCAGCTGATCGCGCTAGACGTACTATTCCGTCCTTGGGACTTAGGTCCCAGGTCACATGGATGGAATAGTACGTCTAATGTAGGAAAGGGGTTAAAAAAATGTGTACTGTTTCCTTCTGTGTTGCGCTGGCTGCTGAAGGAGCTATTTGAGAGTCCGTTAGTCAGCCTGCTCTGACAGATGTAGAGCTTGCAGTGTGTCTTTTCTGAGCTCCTCTCAGCTTACTTATGGCTACAGACCACATCAAAAGTTAAATGTGCAGGAAAATAGACTACACAAAAACAATAAAAAAAAAACAAAAATTTAATTAAACCAAATTTTTAAAATTATTTAGCTAAAAAAAAAAAAGTCCCCAAAGCTCGACAACACATGTAACTTCCTAAACTACAAGAAATTTGTTGCTGCTGACCCAGTTTAGCCTATCGTGTACATATAACAATCGATTTCACTTATTGTTACCAAGCTGACGGAAAACTCTGACGATACACAGAACATTGTCTTAACCAAAGAAAATGATATATTAATGCTTTTTTAAATATGACTTGGCACGTTTATGTTCTTGTCCGAAATTTACGTATTAAAACCAGACATCCTAAGGTAATCCATCAAGATGCCATTACTTACACTTTACTGTTTTTATCAATGCCACAATTGTATATTCCTATTTATATGGAAGTGTACAGCAATTTATCAAAGAAATAATGCAGTAGAATCCCCAGATTTAGTATAGACGTGTAGTTATTTTAAGATGTGATTGTACTACTTTTCAGGGTTAAATGATCCTTGCAAATCTTAAAACATCCATGTTAGGCCGAATTCACACAATTTTTTATGGACAGCACACAAATGTACCATAATGGTATTTACGTGCTGTCCGACTAATCATGGATCTAATCATTGTCATGTGAGTGTGGACCACGTATGAGACCAAACTCGTATATGAAAAGTCACATCCTTACCCTCCAGGATCCCAAGATCTGCTTATGATTAGCCGGGCTGGCGTAATGTTACCTGTGCGCTACTACTATGTGCACTACATGCCACACATATGATCTCTTGCCAGGCTGGCGAATCAAAAGCTGAGCTGCGGAACCAGTAAGGTCTGGAAATTCAAGCAGCACCTGTCCACGGCCAGGGAGCACTGAACTGTACTATGGAACACTCTCCAAAGGACAGTGCTGCATGCCCAATTACCATGGGGCAAACATGGCAAGCACTGTACTCAATGATGGGATTTTTAGGTTTCCGGTAATGGTCAGGTGGGTTTTTTAAATGTAAGACGTTAAAAAGTATACATAATGAACGTAATAGCTCACTGACTACACTAAGGGTACACTCACACTGCCATACAACATGGCTGAGTAATCTCCGATGTTATATTAAATAGCACTCGGCCCAGTATTATACTATGAGGCAGCACAGATCAGTGATTATTTTGTCATGATGAAACGACATGAGAAAACAATCGCTGCATGCTACGAGTGGCTCCAATATTCTGATCACATGCACCCATACAAGTCTATAGGTGCGTGGGAAACATCGGTCTGCACTTGGACGTCAGTCCGATGTATTCTCACCGAGACAATAGAGAAGATGGAGAAATTAAGTTCTCCATCTTCTCAGCACCTGTGCTGCGATTCTCTCATGTTAGCGAATAAGATTACACTCAGATGACACTCGGGTCAAACTCTGAAAATATACGGCAGTGTGAGTGAACTATAACAGACTCAACCAAGTAGAGCTTAACTTGTGAAAATCAGAATCACAATGCTTTGTAACACATATATAGTTGCATAGTACGGATGAAAAAAAGGCATGGTCATAAAGTTCAACAGAAAGACAGGAAAAAATAAAGGGAAAGTGCATAGATAAAGCCAAAATGCATGAACTCGCCTTCCCTAAAAGAGCGAGTTCTCCCTCCTGATGCTGGGTGTAGGTGATGGATTGGATCAACCTTCAGAATAAGAATTGTACATATTAACGTAAGCATTTATGTTATGTTTTCTAAGTCTTTTAATCCTTTTTTGAAACCTTGTATTGTTCCCGCTATGATTAGCTCCTGAAGTAGACTATTCCACAGATCTACAAATTTCATGGCAAAGAAGGCTCGTCTCCTCTGGAGATTGAACCTTTTTTCCTCCAGATAGAATGTTTCTTTGGAATGGTCTTCAAAAGAGCTTTGGCCATTGATGTGCTTGTACAAGTTAATCATGTCCACCCTTTAGATATCTCTTCTCAAGACTAAATAAATGTAAATCTTTTTATCTTCCCTCATAAACAAGATCCTTCATCCTCATTATTAATTTTGTGGCTCTTCTTTATACCTTTTCTAGCTCCAAGGCTTCATTTCTATGAACTGGTGCCCAAAACTGAACAGCAAAGCCTATGTATATTCCACATGTTTTGCTACACACAAAACAACTTATCTAGATAAAAACAGATTCAAGGTTGCCATGCATGGATGAAAATTAAAAGATTTTTTGAATACCAGTTCTTCAAGACACTCTTAGCAACATCACATAAAATCTGCATGTAGAGCGTGAGGGAGGAAAACATCAGGAGCTTCTACTACAGGTTCCTACAAGCATGTCATCTGCAGCAGAGAATTCTATATCTGAAATGACGATCATCCAGACAACAAATTGCTTGTGTGGACAGGTGGGAATATAGGGCCCCTCTACTGAGGACCCATGTTCAGGCTCACATGGAGTTTGTTCTGATGTGCCTTCCACTATTGACCAGTGTTGTGATGGAAAGAAATCTAGTTTACAGAGTCTAATAGTCCAGTATAAAAATGATAAAAAAAAAGCTCTGATACTTACATGCATCCCTGATATATAAAAGCATGGCAACAAAAATATAATCCACCAAGGCTAGAGTATTGCTGTCTGCAAAGAGAGCATCCCAAACCACAAGAAGGTCCTGAAGCGGAAATTCTCGGCCAAAGAGGAGTCTCACCCATCGTCTAAAACAAAGTGTAAAAAAAAAAGAAAAGAAAGAAAAATGGTACCATAAGTGTCATTATATGTGAAGGGACTCAAGAATTACAAAGCATAAAAGTACAGCTTAGTTCATATAATGCAGCTGCAAGCTGTTTGGTTAATAGGGCAAGTTAATTTATTTCTATGTTTATTATGAAACTTTTTTTGTGTTTATTTTTTTGTTTGTTCTTAAATCTCATTTGATCTTAAAAGGGAGAATAAAGAAAAAACAGCGGCAATGTCACAGGCAAACGGGACACGTTCTAGGAAAATGTTGTTAATCTACCGTTTGCCGTACTAACGTGCAAGGAGAGATTGAATTCTATAAATACAGACAGAACTACAAGCTGTAAAAGCACAAAATGAGTGCAAACAGAAAGAGCGGCACGGCATTTACAGGTGAGAATGCAAAGTGACACCTTTACATAGCATAAGGCTCACTCATTTATGCTGAAGGAATTTCCAATTGAACCGCTGGAATCTCCAAGAACCGTCCAAAGAACATTCATACCCAAATATATTAAACCCCATATTTTTGTGATAATCAAAACATTTTGTTTTTCAGCCAACATACAGCAGTTTTTAATGCAAGAAAAATCATTTTAAAGAGGTTTTCCATTTTGATAAAAAGCGGACCACAAAAAATGTACTGTAATGGAAAGTATTAAAATCACATCGTACTCACCGTCCCCCCAGGTCCAGCGCCAGCTTTCATTCACTGCCCTGGTCTCATAGTTAGAGCTGCAGGCCAATTGTAAAAGCACTATTAGCAAGGGCGGATATACCATTGGTGCAACCTGTGCTGCTGCACAGGGGCCCAAGAGGTAAGGGGCCAATTACCGTCTGCACAGCTTTTGCCTTAGCCATAAAGAGGGGCTTTCTTCTTACTGTGTCCGCCACCAACTATTAGAACTGTGCCGATCAGCATGCTAGCATAGCGTCGGCCACATTGTGCCTACAATGCGAAACCCCAGTCTTACAGAAAAGGCATCTCCGACTATATTTTCTCTGAAGTGCGCCACAATTTTAATGGGAAAATGAACCAATAGAGCAGGAGTTTATCTATGACCGCCTCCCACTCCTAATCATGAACGCACAACTCTAGCTGCACCTCAAAAATGTACACGAAACATAAAAAGTAAAATAAAAACATCTTGAAACACACACCTATGTGCCTGAATGATTACCATCCATAATTAGTTTACAATAAATGTAATCTTAGATCTATAAAAAAATACAATAGAGATAAGAGCTGGCAAGATAAAAGATGCAAGAAAAAGGCATATGCTAAAACAAACAAGTATCTGACAAATGTATTAGATGAAATGATAAGGGATAATGGTGTAAAATGAATGCGAAAGGCAGCAAAATACATTTAAACACGGTTTGAGTGGTGCTTTTTATTCAACTATCACTTTTAAAAGAATTTTAAAGAAACAAACTTTTAGCTACCCCAATTGAAAAATAATAGAGATGTGAAAAAAGCAAAAAAATAAAGGCACCGATATTGCTCCAAATATTGACTTATCCTGGTGTTGAGACCAATTACAGAGCAAACCAGATTAAAAAAATAAAAATAAATTAAATCCTGTACAGTTTTTAAAGGGTACGTTACAGCTCATATTCTTTTCTCCAGCTCCGGGAAGGATAAATCCCTACAGTTTGGCATTGATCATTTGTAAGGACCTTTATCAATGTTAAACTGATTAGCCATTCATTACGACTGCCCTTTATCGGACGTATAAGGCTAAGTGCACATGTAGCAGAAAATTTCTGCTTGAAAACCTGACTCCCTTCCCAGAAAACCACGCATTTTCCGCGCGTTTTCTAAACGCATGGAAATAATCAGAAACGCGGAAAAATCAGCGAAATTAATGAGCATGCTGCGTTTTTTACCGCGATACGGTTTTTTCGCGGTAAAAAAACGCATCAATGTGCACAAAAAGTGGAAAATGTATAGACATGAATGGGAAGCTTATTTTTCGCGTTTTTCCCGCAGATTTTTGGCAAATCCGTGGGAAAAAACCGCGAAAAAAACGCTGTGTGTGAACACAGCCTAATGGTTGGCATTACCAGGGAAGATGAACATATACCGTAAGGCTTCATGCATCATACAGATGTCTGTTTTTCATGTATGTGTTTTATACAGGAGTGTGACAGATAGAATACACACCGAATATAAAGAACTGAGCTATCCACCTCTCTGTATTTTTTGTTGAACAGTGAGTTACAGCTCGAAACTACTCATCCAAGTCTATGGTCCCATGAAAATCACAGACAGCACACTCTTGCCATCTGTGAGAAATCCCTCTACTGTTCATTTTTAACATTGTAATAAATCGGAGAAGCTCTAATTTGTTTTTTTTGCTTTATTTTTTTACAGTTGTGTCCAAAAGTATTGACACCCCTGCAATTCTGTCAGATAATACTCAGTTTCTTCCTGAAAATGATTGCAAACACAAATTCTTTGGTATTATTATCTTCATTTAATTTGTCTTAAATGAAAAAAACACAAAAGAGAATGAAGCAAAAATCAAAACATTGATCATTTCACACAAAAATCCAAAAATGGGTGAGACAAAAGTATTGGCACCCTTAGCCTAGTACTTGGTTGCACAACCTTTACCCAAAATAACTGCGACTAACCGCTTCCGGTAACCATCAATGAGTTTCTTACAATGCTCTGCTGGAATTTTAGACCATTCTTCTTTGGCAAACTGCTCCAGGTCCCTGATATTTGAAGGGTGCCTTCTCCAAACTGCCATTTTTAGATCTCTCCACAGGTGTTCTATGGGATTCAGGTCTGGACTCATTGCTGGCCACCTTAGAAGTCTCCAGTGCTTTCTCTCAAACCATTTTCTAGTGCTTTTTGAAGTGTGTTTTGGGTCATTGTCCTGCTGGAAGACCCATGACTTCTGAGGGAGACCCAGCTTTCCCACACTGGGCCCTACATTATGCTGCAAAATTTGTTGGTAGTCTTCAGACTTCATAATGCCATGCACACGGTCAAGCAGTCCAGTGCCAGAGGCAGCAAAGCAACCCCAAAACATCAGGGAACCTCCGCCATGTTTGACTGTAGGGACTGTGTTCTTTTCTTTGAATGCCTCTTTTTTTCTCCTGTAAACTCTATGTTGATGCCTTTGCCCAAAAAGCTCTACTTTTGTCTCATCTGACCAGAGAACATTCTTCCAAAACGTTTTAGGCTTTTTCAGGTAAGTTTTGGCAAACTCCAGCCTGGCTATTTTATATCTCGGGGTAAGAAGTGGGGTCTTCCTGGGTCTCCTACCATACAGTCCCTTTTCATTCAGACGCCGACGGATAGTACGGGTTGACACTGTTGTACCCTCGGACTACAGGGCAGCTTGAACTTGTTTGGATGTTATTCGAGGTTCTTTATCCAACATCCGCACACTCTTGCGTTGAAATCTCTTGTCAATTTTTCTTTTCCGTCCACATCTAGGGAGGATAGCCACAGTGCCATGGAATTTAAACTTCTTGATGACTCTGCGCACGGTAGACACAGAACATTCAGGTCTTTGGAGATGGACATGTAGCCTTGAGATTGCGCATGCTTCCTCATGATTTAGTTATTGCCAACACCTGTTAGGTGCCACAGGTAAGTTACAGGTGCTGTTAATTACACAAATTAGAGAAGCATCACATGATTTTTCGAACAGTGCCAATACTTTTGTCCACCCTCTTTTTTATGTTTGGTGTGGAATTATATCCAATTTGGCTTTAGGACAATTCTTTTTGTGTTTTTTCATTTAAGACAAATTAAATGAAGATAATAATACAAAAGAATTTGTGTTTGCAATCATTTTCAGGAAGAAACTGAGTATTATCTGACAGAATTGCAGGGGTGTCAATACTTTTGGCCACAACTGTACATACGAGAAAATCAGTGATGGGTAAAATGGACAAATTGACCAAACACTGATGAAAATCTGATCTAGCACACTGATGGAATTATTTTTTTACATACTGTATCAGAAAATATAGGAATGAGGTCTAACAAAGATCCACAATTAACCAAAATTTTCAAAAACTTTAGATAAATTCAGTTGGCAAGAAATGGGAGTAACACTTCCAATTCTTATACTTCCATGTACCTCCATATTTCTCAATTGTAACTTATGTATGTAATAGACAAATATTTAAGCTATGCTGTACTTTGATGTGTCAAAAGAAGCTTTTAAAGAGGATCGCTTACTAGAGATGAGCGAATTTGTTCTGATTTGGTTCCGAATACGATCGGATTTGAATATTGTTTTTGCTATATTCGTCAAACACAGCCAAACATCATTAGTCAAAGGGAGTAGAAATTACCGAATATGCTCGGAACCGATCATAAGACAAACATTCGGCACGAATAGGGTTCGAATATGTCAAAATCTGATTTGGGGCCAAAATCCGGAAAAATTCACTCATCTCTATCGTTTGCCAAAGTTTTCATGTTGAACTGGACACACAATATAATAGTAAATGCAGAGAGAAATAAAACACTTATTTATATTTTTTTAACTCTTTGTTGCAGAGATATAAACAATCAAAGTTTTTGACACATAATAAATTACCTTCTTTTTTAAATCCAAGTCATTGTTATCAGAGAGTTTCCACTAGGGGTGTGCACTTCTCCCTGTATGATGCCGACCAATTATAAGCAGGCAGCAACACTCAAAGGAAAGAAGAACACGCCCCCACAATAGATTACAGACAGGTTCTTAGTAAGTTGATCATGTAAATTAAGAGTTTAATGGATAGTTTAGAGAAAAGAATCTTTATGTTAATTTGCAGGAGCACTGTAGACACAGCTGTATGCTATGAAGCACAGCGCCTTTCACAGATTTGCCCTTTCTTACATTGGTTGACAGTGCTATGCTAGCCTAAGAAACTAAGGAAAGAAGGATGCCTCTGCTCACACTGCACCACTTTTGCATATGAACATGAAAAATATTTTTCTACAAAGCAGTCCAGTGGATTTTTATACTAAGTGTATGTCTTAGTGCAAGGTCCCCTATAGGAATATGTACACTTTGATACTGAATTCAGAGCCTACAAACTCCCTTTAAGAGCATTTAGTGCACTATTTAAGACTAGTGATGAGCGAGTATACTCGTTGCTTGGGTGATTTCCGAGTATTTTGGCGTGCTCGGAGATTTAGATTTCGTCGTCTCAGCTGCATGATTTGCGACTTGTAGACAGGCTGAATACATGTGGGAATTCCCTAACAAACAGGCATTCCACACATGGATTCAAGCTGTCTAGCAGTCGCAAATCATGCAGCTGAGATGTCGAAATCTAAATCTCCGAGCACATCAAAATACTTGGAGGACACCCGAGCATGTTCTGGAAAACCCGAGCAACGAGAAGACTCGCTTATCACTATTTAAGAACACTGTTCCCTTTAAAATAATTATTTTTTCCCCACACAGAATATGGCTCACAGGGAAAATGCCCCTGCCCCCACCAACGTTAACTGTATGTAGGTATATTTAGAAAAGGATAACTGTATTGCATCTCCATACTGAATGAAGTACATCTACTAAAATCATAAATATTAGTGTGGTTAGGCTAGTTTCACACTAGCGTTACCGGGCGCAGCGCACGGCCGCTGCTAAGCTCCGCCCCGGCCGCGCCCCGTCCGGTCAGCTCCTCCTCTGATCACATGACGCTGCATACGATCAGAATACCCTATATCTAGCGTTGGGCATGCTGGTCGTGCGCTGGCACTTTTGCCGGCGCATCCGCCCTTTTGGCGCTGTGCCGACGTGCGCCAAACGCACTGTGTTGCATTTTTGTGCGCTCGGCAGAGCTCCAAAAGGGCGGATGCGCCGGCAAAAATGTGCAGGCACACGACCAGAGTACCCAATGCTAAATATAGGGTACGCTGATCGCATGCAGCATCATGCGATCAGAGGAGATGACCGGAGGGGCCGCGGCCGGAGCTTACCGGCGGCCGTGTGCTGCGCCCGGTAACGCTAGTGTGAAACTAGCCTTAAAGCTTTGAAAGTCGCCCAAGAAGGGACATTATATATGACTCCTATAGAAGTCTACTCAAATTTCCCATTAATTGTTTCAATACGATAGCTCCCATAGATATCAGTGATAATTAAAAATTGCATAAAACATTAAAAGGGTTATCCGTTCAAAAATGAAAAATCTGCAGTTACTCTGTGTGACTGTAGACTTCTGAATCCCCCCAGTGCATGCACTGTGGGAATTCGCTAGTTTCTAAGTCGGGACCGAAGGGTACGTATGTGTTATGTATACTTGTGACCAGAGCCCGTCTAAGTGGGTGCAGCCTTGTTCCATACATTCGTATAGAGCGAGGCTATGTCCCGTCTACTGATACGGTTGTCCAGTGGGCGATGTCTCGCTCTATACAAGTGTATGGAGCGAGGCGGTGCCCACTAGACAGGCTCTGGAAAGCGTATGCATGACACATACGTACCCAACAGTCCCGGCTCAGAAACTCGAGAATCTTCGCACCACACAGTGCGTGTGCTGAGGGGATTCAGACTGGAGAAGCCCTTGAAGGGTGGTTGGGTCGAGTGATCCATGCCTGGGTATGTGCAGGGGCATAGACTCCATTACCAAAGCTTACAAGCCATACAGGTTCATCATGTTTGTAGTCAAGGAATTTTAAAACACTAAGGAAGTCACAACGAGTTGGCAATTATCGTGTTATGTGCCTAAGTAAGCGGCACCACAAATAATTGAAGGGAAGAAAATCACACTACATGGGTGAGTTTCCACTTGCATGCACATGTGTTATATCAAATCATCAGAATGTGATATGGTAGTGATCCAAAATTAGAAAAACAAGTCAAATAAGCTTTAAATTATGTCTGAAACACCTGGCGGTTTGGAATGTGACATAAAAATTATTTTTTAAGTAGAAAGGAGGATGCATATTGCATTATTGGAGTTGACAAGCGTTGTCCTTTCTCACACACATTTCAGACAGGAGGAGTTCTCCCCAACAGTGACAGGAAAACCCAGTGATTAATTCACTATTCCACCTAATTATTGGCAAATGCTAAATTATCAGTAGACAATTAGTAGCTAATTATTACTTTCCTGTCTCTAAATAATTGACATTGGAATTCACAACCAAGAGAAGAATTTTGAATATATGTACAATAATCACCATTGTATATTAATCTATAGTCGGAAAAAATTTAGGCTTTTTTTAACCCCTTCCCCCCAGACTGTTTATATCTTCCTGACTAGGTCAATTCTGACCAGTGTCATTGTATATGGTAATAACTCTGAAACACTTTGACATATCCCACCGATTCTGAGATTGCCTTTTTCATGACATATTGTACTTATTAGTGGTAAATTTAGGTTGATATGACAAAAAATTTGAAGATTTTGCAATTTTCAAATTTTTAATTTTTCCGCCCATAAACCAGATAGTTATATCACACAAAATAGTTAACAAATAACATTTACCACAAGTCTACTTCACATCAGCATCATTTTTGAAACAATTTTTTTGTTAGGAAGTTAGAAGTGTTAAGATTTTATCAGCAATTTCTAATTTTTCCAACATTTACAAAAACATTTTTTTTAGGAACTACATCCCTTTAAAAGTAAGTTTGAGGACCCTATATGACAGGAAATAACAAAAAGTACAGCATTTTAAAAACTATACCCCTAAGTGCTCAAACCCACATTCAAGAAATTCATTAACCCTGTAAGGGCTTCACCAGAATTAAAGCAATGTGGAAGGAATAATTGAAAATGTAACTTTTTCCCATAAAAATAATCATTTAGCCCCAAATTTTGCATTTTCAAAAGAGTAACAGGAGATAATGGACAACACAATTTGTTGTGCAGTTTCTCCTAAGTACGCCGATACTGCATGTGGTAGAAAACTCCTGTTTGGAGTAAAAAGGTCAAAAGGGAAGGAGTGCCATGTTGTAGTACAGAACAGCAGAACACCTCACCACCCATAAATGATAAATAAAATTTTGCAAATCACAACTTTCAATGAATTCACCTAGGGGAGCAGTGATCAAATTGACACCACAGGTAGGTCACAGAAATTTATACCATTGGTCGGTGAAGAAAAAAGGATTACAGTTTCACCACATATATTTAAGTTTAGGCACAGATTTTACATTTTCACACTGGGAAATGAGTAAAACTGGAAACATAGAGCTGCAGAGTTTATAGATTAGAACAAAATATGAACATCAGTGCTGGGGAGATCGTGTGTGCTTCATCCTGATGGAGAAATATGATTACTTCGAAACGTGTTGAAAAGTAAAACCACAATCCACTATTCCGGTCACCTACTCTTCTCTGGACCACTGGATTTTTACACACTTAATTCCAGCCCCACAAGTTTCGTCAAATCGTGGATCTGCAGAAGAATATTTCTAAGCTGATATAAAAGTTGTAACTCTCAGGCTAGTTTCACACTAGGGTTTTAGGCACAGGGTACGCTCGCCGTGAAGCTCCGCCCCTTGCGGTCAGCTCCGCCTATGGGCGCATGACGCTGTATGCGACCTGCGTACCCTATCTTTAGCATTGGGTACGCAGGCCGTGCGCAGGTCTGCTTTTGTTGGCGCATGCGTACTTTTGACGGTGCGCTGACCTGTGCCAAACGCATTGTGTTGCATTTTGGTGTGGCCGACGCACCGTCAAAAGGACGCATGCACCGGCTAAAGCATCAGCAGATCTTGGGACATATTATAGGAAGTAGCGGTGGGTCTTTGTCCTTCTTTTCTGTTTGCCAAACTGCATATCTATGAAAGGCAAGCTTCCAGTCTGAGGCGGACAAGTTATTGAACAGTGGAAGATACAGTGCATGCTATTTGCGAAAATAAATGAAGTTCCTGCTCCTATAGTGCTGGCAGAATGCCAGTGAAGATGAACTGTCCACTCAAAAAAGAGAGAATAGCTCCTAAACATGAAAGACCGGTATGTATGCAGTTTTAACTAATTGGGAGAGATAATGGTAGCAAGATCATGCTCTATTTATAAGATTTAAATACAAATGATAAAAATTATCCCATTACAGCATTTTGCAATTCTACCAGTGAATTGTGATTTTTACAAAATTATTGTTGTGCTTTTTACAGCACAGAAAATTCCAACTTTTTTTCAAGTCATGACCCCGCTAAACCCATGAAGGGTGAGAAAATGGTTAACACAATGGAGCACTGGGCGGAGAGAGTGAAATGGGGATGTACTAAATGCTGATACCATTCCCTAAACAATGTTATTTTACGGTCCTCTGTTATATGATCATTTACAATACAGATGGATGTGATCTCTTGTAATGAAGTCCGTCTTTTCCCTGAGGAGGATATTTCTGCCGGAAATCTTTGTAATCTCATTGACATATAAAAATATTAGGTATCCCCGCAATGATCGAAAGGGACCAGAGAAACCCATTCTTTGCGAGACAGCTGGCTGCGCTTTAATTATTGCTCTGTCCTATTAATCTTGCTTTGCATCTGTTACACCTGCACCATGAAATGTTCATAGTACGGAGTTTTATCACTAGCGGTAATATAATAATTCATATTTTACCAGTCTTCCTTGGCCATTATACCCGGCAAAGAAACAAAAAGAGGCCATCAAATAGCTCCCCGACCAAGCAACAAAGAATAACATAAATAATCTTCTAATGACAAAAGCATTAACTGCAATAAACAAATGTTCCTTCCGATTCTCACATGACCTGTGAAATTAGTGCCGAGTGCAAAGTAATGCAGACAATAGCCGGCTCGCTGTTGTTTATCTAACTGCGGCGTCTGATTATCTTAATTTCTGATAAATACAGGTTGCATCTGCTGAAATAACCAGACTAATGATGCCTGCGAAGTCTCGCTTTCCTTCCTGCAAAGAAGATCTACATGTGACTGTCAAAACAATTAGCTCTAACTTAATAACCAAGCCTCGCGCTCTCCAGTACTGGATCGTAATCGCACCGAATATAGAATGGTCCACCAGATTAAAGGGGTGGTCCAAAACTACCGTAATATTTTTATCCTAAATGTCTCTATTTATTTTTTTCTAAAATAAGAGCTTTTCTAATACGGTTTAATTAAAAGTTCCTACCTTTCCTTCTCTAACTGCTTTATTATTTTTTTTTCCGCCTATTTCCATTTTGATGGAAATCCCCAGTGCATGCTAGAATACTCAAATGAGCCGTCATCAGGAGGCAGAGGCTGCGGTCACTGTCACAGTCTCTGTCCCTACCCTGAAATCAAGCATCATGAGGGACGTCCATTTCAGGGGCTGGGCTACTGATCTTGTGCTGGTTGTCAATTCCCATGTATGTTCAGTATAAGAACCCTTCTTACTGTGCAATAATCTTCTCAGTGCACAGTGACAGTGCACACCCGCACTCTCTCTTGTCACAGTGAGTGTTTCATGAACATAGAAATAGACTCATTAAATAAGCACATCCAGCTTTGAATATAGGCAAACTTGGCAGTCTGGTAGAGTTAGTGGCTTAAGGGAATCTGTTAGCAGTTTTTATATGTAATCTGAGAGCAGCACGGTGTAGGGACAGAGACCCTGATTCCGGTGGTGTGTCACTTACTTGACTGTTATGATTGGGTCACCGAGGAGGAAAGCAAGACCAAGCTAAGCCACAGAAAACCAGAGAGGTTGGTAACTAAGCGGATTGCAGACCCCTGATCCTATCCACACAACTAGCAGTAACCGTGGAGCGTACCTACGATGATCCTAGACGCCTCGACACAGCCGGAGAACTAAATAAGCCTAAAGCAAGAAAGGGGAAATCTAAACTGCCCCAGAGCAGACCCCAAAGGAATAGATAGCTTCCAAACATATATTGTCGGTGAGACAAGATGAAAACACAAACGCAGGTAGGAAAATAGACTGAGCAAACGATGGGGTCCATACTAACTAGACAGGACAAGAAAGGAAAGATTCTGTCTGCAATCACGCAAAAAACCCTGGTTCAAAAAATGCCCAACACGTCTGATAGAAAAATACTGAAGTCACTAGACTTCGCCCACTATATCAGCACTCTGGTATATTCTGAAAGCAGAGCAAAAAGAGGCCAATCTAATAAGGGACAAAAACAAACTGGCACAAGCAGTAACATAAGGATGGAAATTCAGCACAGCTCCAGCTGGAGCTGGCTGAACACACAAAACTGAAATAGACAAAACCAGATCAAATGTGAACAATAGCAAAAGAACACTTGGCTGAGCATGCAGGGACTGAGCTGGAAACTAAGACATCAGGAGGCAGGAAAAAAATCACCAGCAGGGATAGAGGGAGTCGGCTGTCTTAAATCCAGTCAGAAACTCCAGATCTCCTGTCATCCTCCTCATTATCAGGTGGCAGGCCTCTGTTAAGTAGCGCCATTACCTCCAGTAACCACCAGAGGGAGCCCGGAAAGAGAACTCGCGACCCCTCTGTCAATACAACCAGCTCCACAACCTTCACTAGTAACCAGAGGTAGGCCAGAAAGCGAATTCACAACAGTACCCCCCCTTGAGGAGGGGTCACCGAACCCTCATCCACGCCACCAGGCCGATCAGGATGGGCCCGGTGAAAAGCACGAACCAATCTATCGGCATGAATGTCAGAAGCAGAGGCCCAAGAATTATTCTCCTGGCCATAACCATTTCATTTGACCAAGTACTGGAGTCTCCGTCTAGCCAAACGAGAATCCAGTATTTTCTCTACCTCATATTCCACATTGCCTTTAACCAATACAGGGTCAGGAGGCGCCGCCATAGGAACTACTGGCTCCACAACCCTCTTCAACAGAGATTTATGAAACACGTTATGGATCTTAAACGTAACTGGAAGAGCCAATCGAAAAGAAACAAAGGATTGAGAATCTCCAAAATCTTAAAAAGGTCCAATGAATCTTGACTTGAACTTTGGAGACGCAACCTTCATAGGAATATTCTTTGACGACAACCAAACCATATCACCCACTTTAAACCGGGGACCAATGGTCCTATGCCGGTTGGAAAACCGTTGGGCCTTTTCCTGAGAGAGGGATAACTTATCCACCACTTGGTCCCAAATCTGCTGCATTCTCTCTACCACAGTGTCCAGAATTGGGCAGGTCGAAGATTCCACTTGCCCTGAAGAAAATCGAGGATGAAACCCAAAGTTACAGAAAAAGGGCGACATCAAAGTGGCAGAACTACCTCTATTGTTTAGCGCGAATTCGGCCAAGGGCAAGAATGAGACCCAGTCATGCTGATCAGCAGAAATAAAACATCTCAAATAGGACTCCAAAGTCTGGTTTGATCTCTCAGTCTGCCCATTGGTCTGAGGATGAAATGCAGAGGAGAAAGATAACTGAATTCCCAGTTTGGAACAAAAAGCACTCCAAAATCTGGAAACAAATTGGACTCCTCTGTCTGACACAATGTTCTCAGGAATCCCATGCAACCGAACCACCTGTTGTAAAAACAAGGGCACCAACTCTGAAGAAGATGGCAACTTTGGGAGTGGTACAAGATGGATCATCTTAGAAAATCTATCACAAATCACCCAGATAACAGTCATTCTCTGAGAGACAGGAAGATCAGAAATAAAATCCATTGAGATATGGGTCCATGGCCTCTTGGGCACAGGCAGGGGCATCAACAACCCACTAGAACGAGAACAGGGTTTAGACCGAGAACAAGTCCCACAGGACTGCACAAAATTCCTGACATCACGAGATAAGGCAGGCCACCAAAAAGACCGACTCAACAAATCTCTAGTACCAAAAATACCTGGATGACCAGCCAACGCGGAGCAATGAATTTCAGACATTACTCTCTTCCTCCACTGACCAGGAACATACAATTTTCCCATAGGGCAACGTTCAGGTTTGTCCTCCTGAAATTCCTCCAGGGCACGTCTCAAATCGGGTGAGTTGGCGGAAAGAACTACCCCCTCATTTAGAATGGTAGTAGGCTCGGTCACAATAAAAGAATCCGCAAAGAAACTCCTAGAAAGGGCGTCCGCCTTGACATTCTTAGTGCCCGGAAGAAAAGAGACCACAAAATTGAAACGCGTGAAAAACAAGGCCCACCTAGCCTGTCTAGGATGCAAGCGTTTGGCTGATTCAAGATAAATCAAATTCTTGTGGTCGGTGAGGACCACAACTTGATGTCTAGCTCCCTCCAACCAATGTCTCCACTCTTCAAATGCCCATTTCATAGCCAACAATTCCCGATTCCCCACGTTATAGTTACGTTCAGATGGGGAGAATTTTCGAGAAAAGAAGGCACAGGGATTCATTTTAGAAGTCACCGGAACTTTTTGGGAGAAAACGGCTCCTGCACCAATCTCAGAAGCATCTACCTCCACCTGAAATGGGAGTGAGACATTAGGTTGCCGTAGAACCGGAGCAGAAGTGAATCTCATCTTAAGCTCCTGAAATGCCGACACTGCCTCTGGAGACCAATTCACCACATCAGCGCCCTTTTTGGTCAGATCCGTCAGTGGTTTGACAATACCTGAAAAATTACTTATAAATTTACGATAGAAATTAGAAAAACCCAAAAACTTCTGGAGAGCCTTCAAAGAAGTAGGCTGAACCCAATCATAAATGGCCTGTACCTTGGCCGGGTCCATTTCAATAGCCGACGGGGACAAAATAAATCCCGAAAATGAAATTCTCTGTACAGCAAAGAGGCACTTCGATCCCTTAACATACAGGGAATTTTCCCTCAAAATCCGGAACACAGTCCGGACATGTTCCACATGAGAATCCCAATCACTGGAAAAGATCAAAATATCATCCAGATAAATGATCAAAAACTTATCCACAAAGTCCTGGAAAATATCGTTCATAAAAGATTGGAAGACAGAAGGGGCATTAGTGAGCCCAAAAGGCATCACCAGGTACTCAAAATGTCCCTCCGGAGTATTAAACGCTGTCTTCCATTCATCCCCGTGCTTGATGCGAATAAGATTATACGCCCCCCTGAGGACAAGCTTGGTAAACCAGCAGGCACTTTTAACTCTGGAAAATAAATCAGAAATCAGGGGTAACGGGTACTGATATTTAACAGTGATTTTGTTAAGGGAATGATAGTCAATGCAAGGCCTTAATGAGCCATCTTTCTTGGCCACAAAAAAATCTCAGCACCTAAAGGTGAAGAGGATGGTCTAATATGACCCTTCTCCAACGACTCCTTGATATAAGATCGCATAGCATCATGTTCAGGTACCGATAAGTTGAAAAGCCGACCCTTGGGAAATTTACACCCGGGCATTAACTCAATTGCACAATCATAACTCCTATGAGGAGGCAAAGACGCAGACTTACTCTCAGTAAATACATCAGAAAAATCAGCCAAATAATCAGGAATATCATGAGACTGGGAAGAGGGAGAAAACAGGAGTGTCACTAAGAACACACTGACAACCCCAACTCACCACAGACACAGATTTCCAATCCAAAACAGGATTATGAGTTTGCAACCAGGGAAACCCCAGAACAATAGTATCATGCAAATTGTACAACACCAAAAATTTACAATTTTCTTGGTGGTCCGGGGCAACCCGCATTATCACCTGGGTCCAAAACTGGGGTTTATTCTCCGCCAAAGGAGTAGCATCAATACCCTACAAAGGGATAGGAGTCCACAGGGGTATCATGGGAAAACCACAACGTTTAGCAAAGTCTAAATCCATCAGATTCAAAGCTGCTCCTGAATCTATAAAAGCCTTAGCGGAAAATGTAGACAAGGAGCAAATCAGAGTAATTGCCAAAAGGAACTTAGGTTGTACACTGCCCACAGCAAATGTGTGCGCAAAACGTTTTTCTTGTTTAGGGCAGACAGAAATAGTATGAGAGGCATCGCCACAGGAAAAAACACAGCTTATTACGCCTTCTAAACTCCTGACGTTGCGCCCTAGACAAAACCCCATCACATTGCATGGGTTCAGACGTTCGTTCAAAAGGCGGCAACGCCTCTCGTGTAGTTTTACGCTCACGTAAACACCGATCAACTTGAATGGCTAACGCCATGGAATCATCAAGACCAGAGGGAACAGGAAATCCCACTATAACATCTTTTACGGTTTCTGCCAAACCCTTCCGAAAGAGAGCTGCTAAGGCAACATCATTCCATGTAGTAAGGACCACCCACTTTCAGAATTTTTGACAGTATAACTCTGCAGAATCCTGACCCTGGTTCAGTGCCAATAGGGTTTTCTCAGCTTGATCAATAGCATTAGGCTCATCATACCACAACCCCAAGGCTTGAAAAAAATGCATCCACATTAGTCAGAATAGTCTCCAGGTGTCAGAGAAAAAGCTCAATCCTGGGGATCGCCGCGCAGCAAGGAGATGACAATTTTAACCTGCTGCACAGAGCTCCCCGATGAGTTAGGCTTCAAGGCAAGAAATAGTTTACAATTACTCTTAAAATTTAGAAAATTTAGACCGATCCCCAGAAAACACATCAGGAGTAGGGATTTTTGGTTCAACAGCAGATGATTGAGCGAGATAGGCGGAAATTCCCTGCACTTCAGCAGCAAGCTGCTCAACACGATCAGACAATTGCTTAATCTCCATTAAAGAAAAAAAAATCCTCCTATGGCCCCAGAGAAAAAGATATAAAAAAAAATTATGACTTTTTTTTTCCACAATTCTCTCCTGCTTTTGAGTACCCTAGAATCTGCGGTTTAGGCTGGTGATTCTGTTATGATTGGGTCACCGAGGAGGAAAGCAAGACCAAGCTAAGCCACAGAAAACCAGAGAGGTTGGTAACTAAGCGGATTGCAGACCCCTGATCCTATCCACACAACTAGCAGTAGCCGTGGAGCGTACCTGCGATGATCCTAGATGCCTCGACACAGTCGGAGAACTAAGTAAGTCTAAAGCAAGAAAGGGGAAATCTAAACTGCCCCAGAGCAGACCCCAAAGGAATAGATAGTCCCCAAATATATTGTCGGTGAGACAAGATGAAAACACAAACGCAGGTAGGAAAATAGACTGAGCAAACGATGGGGCCCACACTAACTAGACAGGACAGGAAAGGAAAGACTCTGTCTGCAATCACGCAAAAAAACCCTGGTTAAAAAAATGCCCAACACGTCTGCTAGAAAAATACTGAAGTCACTAGACTTCGCCCACTATATCAGCACTCTGGTATATTCTGAGAGCAGAGCAAAAAGAGGCCAATCTAATAAGGGACAAAAAAAAACTGGCACAAGCAGTAACATAAGGATGGAAATTCAGCACAGCCCCAGCCGGAGATGGCTGAACACACAAAACTGAAATAGACAAAACCAGATCAAATGTGAACAATAGCAAAAGAACACTTAGCTGAGCATGCAGGGACTGAGCTGGAAACTAAGACCTCAGGAGGCAGGAAAAAATCACCAGCAGGGATAGAGGGAGTCGGCTGTCTTAAATCCAGTCAGAAACTCCAGATCTCCAGTCATCCTCCTCATTATCAGGTGGCAGGCCTCTGTTAAGTAGATCAGCTCCATTACCTCCAGTAACCACCAGAGGGAGCCCGGAAAGAGAACTCGCGACCCCTCTGTCAATACAACCAGCTCCACTACCTTCACGAGTAACCAGAGGTTGGCCAGAAAGCGAACAAAACATGGTTGCTTTTTTTGTTTCAATACAATCAGTGTTTTATCAGCAGGAGAGTAACACAATAAAACTAGCTGTCTCATGCCTCCTAGTCAACTTGTTCTCTTCAACCATGCCCCAACTCTGAAATTTTCTCCCACTATACAGCATATAAAGAAAGCTTCACTGTGGACAGGTCAGCATTCAGACAACTGGTAGATCATCAGCAGAGAAAACAGGGATATTATAATGACGACTGTACCAAGTAAACTAAAAAAAACAGATCGGTGGAATCAGGGTCTCTGTTTCTACATCACGGTGCTGCATCCCTACCCTTTAGGGTCAGCTGCTGCGGCTCTGGGATCTATCCTTGAGTAGCACCTGATGTCTCTCTGTGTTCAAGTCTAACCATACTATCAGGAGCTCTAGTGAAGAACAAGGTGGTCATTTAGATATGCCCCTCCAGGTTGTCCCCGGACTGTGGCACAGTGGTTCTACAACAACGTGCGTAACAGATGATTTATCAAGCAAAATGTGCTCGAATTGTGGAACAATCTGTGTCCAAATTTCTTGTTTATTAACCCCTTCCTGACATCCGACGTACTATCCCGTCCATGGGACCCGGGACCCTATGCCCATGGATGGGATAGTACGTCTACCGTGATCAGCGGCGCCCACGTTGTGAGTGCTGCTGATCGCGGCCGGGTGTCAGCTGATTATCACAGCTGACGGACCGCCCCCGACACGTTAACCCCTTGCACACCGCGATCAAACATGATCGCGGTGTACCGGGGGTTAAAGGGAAGCATCGGCAGGGAGGGGGCTCCCTCCGTGCTTCCCTGAGCCCCCTACGGCAGCGCAATGTGCAGCGCTGCTGCGGGGGGCTCCTTTCCTGCAGGCCCCCGAATCCAAGATGGCGACGGGGGCCTGCAGGAAGCTGGCTTCCTCAGTGCCTGCAAAGCGCAGGCATGAGGAAGCCTTCTGCACTGCCTGTGACAGATCGCTGATCTGTCACAGTGATCTGTGATGTGACAGATCAGCTATCTGTCACAGGACAGTGATGTCCCACCTGGGACTATTTAATAAAGTTAAAAAAAAATAAAAAAAAGTGTTAAAATAATTTAAAAAAAATCGCCAAATAAATTAGAAAAAAAAAAAAATATTCCCCCAAATAAATCCATTTTTTGGAAATAAAAAAAAAAAAACAATAAAAGTACACATATTAGGTATCGCCGCGTCCGTAACGACCCGCCCTATAAAACTGTCCCATTAGTTAACCCCTTTAGCGAACCCCTTAAAAAATAAAAATAAAAAAAGAAGCAAAAAATAATGATTTATTATCATACCGCCGAACAAAAAGTGTAATAACGCGCGATCAAAAAGACGCATATAAATATCCATGGTACCGCTGAAAACGTCATCTTGTCCCGCAAAAAACGAGCCACCACACAGCATCATCAGCGAAAAAATAAAAAAGTTATAGCTCGCAGAATAAAGCGATGCAAAAATAATTATTTCTTATATAAAATAGTTTTCATTGCATAAAACCGACAAAACATAAAAAAAAGACCTAAATGAGGTATCGCTGTAACTGTACTGACCCGAAGAATAAAACCGCTTTATCAATTTTGCCGCACGCGAAACGGTGTAAACGCACCCCCCCAAAAGAAATTCATGAAACGCTGATTTTTGTTCATTCTGCGTCCCAAAAATCGGAATAAAAAGTGATCAAAAAATCTCACGTGCCCGAAAATGGTACCAATAAAAACGTCAACTCGTCCCGCAAAAAATAAGACCTCACATGACTCGGTGGGTCAAAATACGGAAAAATTATAGCTCTCAATAAGTGGTGAAGCAAAAACTATTTTTACAATAAAAAGCGTCTTTTAGCGTGCGACAGCTGCCAAATATAAAAACCGCCATAAATAGTAAATCAAACCCCCCGTTATCACCCCCTTAGTTAGGGAAAAATAATAAAATAAAAAAAATTTATTTACTTCCATTTTTCCATTTGGGTTAGGGCTAGGGTTAGGGTAGGGTTAGGGCTGAGATTAGGGTTAGGGGTGTGTTGGGGTTCGGGTTGGAGTTAGAATTGGGGGTTTCCACTGTTTGGTCACATCAGGGGCTCTCCAAATGCAACATGGCGTCTGATCTCAATTCCAGCCAATTCTGAGTTGAAAAAGTCAAATGGTGCTCCTTCCCTTCCAAGCTCTGCCATGCGCCCAAACAGTGTTTTACCCCCACATGTAGGGTATCAGCCTACTCAGGACAAATTGCAAAACAATTTTTGGGGTCCAATTTCTCCTGTTACCCTTAGGAAAATAAAAAATTGGGGCAAAAATATCATTTTTGTGGAAAAAAATGATTTTTTTATTTTCACGTCTGAGCGTTATAAACTTCTGTGAAGCACTTGGGGGTTCAAAGTGCTCACCACACATCTAGATAAGTTCCGTGGGGGGTATAGTGTCCAAAATGGGGTCACTTGTGGGGAGATTCAATAGTTTAGGTACATCAGGGGCTCTCCAAACGCACATGACACCCGCAGACCATTCCATCAAAGTCTGCATTCCAAAACGTCACTGCTTCCCTTCCGAGCCCCGACACCTGTGTCCATACAGTAGTTTTCTCCCACATATGGGGTGTCAGCGTACTCATGACAAATTGGACAACAACTTTTGGGGTCCAATTTCTCCTGTTACCCTTGGGAAAATGAAAAAATTGGGGACTAATTGATCATGTTTGTGGAAAAAATACGATTTTTTTATTTTCATGCCCGGGCATTATAAACTTCTGTGAAGCCCTTGGGGGTTCAAAGTGCTCACCACATATCTAGATAAGTTCCTTAGGGGGTCTCGTTTCCAAAATGGGGTCAGTTGTGGGGGGTTTCCACTGTTTAGGTACATTAGGGGCTCTCCAAAGGCAACATGACACCCGCAGAACATTCCCTCAAAGTCTGCATTCCAAAACGTCACTACTTCCCTTCCGAGCCCCGACGTGTGCCCATACAGTAGTTTTCTCCCATATATGGGGTATCAGCATACTAAGGACAAATTGGACAACAACTTTTGGGGTCCAATTTCTCCTGGTACCCTTGGGAAAATAAAAAAATGGTGACTAAAAGATCATGTTTCTGGAAAAAATACGATTTTTTTATTTTCACGCCCGGGCGTTATAAACTTCTGTGAAGCACTGGGGGGTTCAAAGTGCTCACCACACATCTAGATTAGTTCCTTTGGGGGTCTAGTTTACAAAATGGTGTCATTTGTGGGGGGTTTCCACTGTTTAGGTACATCAGGGGTTTTCCAATCGCGACATGGTGTCCGATCTCAATTCCAGCCAAAAACGTCAAATGGCGCTGCTTCCCTTCCGAGCTCTGCCATGCGCCCAAATAGTGGTTTACCCCCACATGTGGGGTATCAGCGTACTCAGGACAAATTGCACAATAACTTTTAGGGTCCTGTTACCCTTGGAAAAATAAGAATTGAGGGTGAAAAGATCATTTTTGTGGAAAAAATATGATTTTTTAATTGTACCGCTGTACGTTATAAACTTCTGTAAAGCCCTTGTGGGTTCAAAGTTCACACCACATATCTAGATAAGTTCCTTGGGGGGTATAGTTTCCAAAATGGGGTCACTTGTAGGGGGTTTCCACTGTTTAGGTACATCAGGGACTCTCCAAACGTGACATGGCGTCCGATCTGAATTCCAGCCAATTTTGCATTGAAAAAGTCAAACGGCGCTCCTTCCATTCTGAGCTTTGCCACGCGCCGAAACAGTCGTTCCCCCCCACATATCAGGTATCAGCGTACTCAGGACAAATTGCACAATAACTTTTGAAGTCCAATTTCTCCTGTTACCCTTGGTAAAATAAAAAAAATTGAACCTGAAGTATTTTTTTTGTGAAAAAAAGTTAGATGTTCATTTTTTTTTAAATACCGTATATACTCGAATATAAGCCGAGATTTTCAGCCCAAAAAATTGGGCTGAAAGTCCCCTTCTCGTCTTATATTCGAATCATATACAAAGGGGGTCAGAGGGGGAGGGGGGGCGGGGGTGTCAGGTCATACTTACCTGTCCTGACGCTGTGTCTTGAGCCCCCAGCTTCTCCCCGTGCCCTCTCTTCCTGCCTTCAGCGGTCACATGGTGCCGCTTATTAAAACTCATGAATATGCACATATTCATGAGTTTTAATGAGTGGTACCACATGAACGCTGAAGGCAGGAAGAGAGAGCGCGGAGAAGCTGGGTCTCAAGGCACAGCGTCAGGATGGGTAAGTATAGCGATACTCACCTGTCCTGCATCCATGGCTGCTTGCTGCTGTCTGTCATCGGTCAGTGACTTCAGACAGCAGAGGGCGCGGTGACGTGGTTAGTGCGCGCCGCGCCCCCTGCAGTCTGAACGTCACTGACTGATGACGTGGCAGATAGCGGTGACCAGCCATGGACGCAGGACACGTGAGTATCTCAGGTGCCAGCAGTGACACCGGCACCTGACGCCCAGCGACGGAGAGGTGAGTATGTCATTTTTTTTATTTTTACATGCAGCAGCAGCATGGGGGCAGCATATGGGGGAACAATCTATGGAGCTTCTTATGGGGGCAGCATATGTGGGAATAATCTGGAGCTTCTTCTGGGGTCAGCATATGGGCGAACAATCTATGGAGCTTCTTATGGGGGCAGCATATGGGGGAATAATCTGGAGCTTCTTCTGGGGTCAGCATATGGGGGAACAATCTGGAGATTCTTCTGGGGTCAGCATATGGGGGAACAATCTATGGAGCTTCTTCTGGGGTCAGCATATGGGGGAACAATCTATGGCGCTTCTTATGGGGGGCAGCATATGGGGGAACAATCTATGGAGCTTCTTATGGGGACACCATATGGGGGAATAATCTATGGAGCATTTCCCACCCTAGGCTTATACTCGAGTCAATAAGTTCTCCCAGTTTTTTGTGGCAAAATTGGGGGGGTCGGCTTATACTCGGGTCGGCTTATACTCGAGTATATACGGTATTCAAAAAAATTCCTGTGACGCACCTAAAGGGTTAATAAACTTCTTGAATGTGGTTTTGAGCACCTTAAGGGGTGAGGTTTTTAGAATGGTGTCACTTTTGGGTATTTTCTATCATATAGACCCCTCAAAGTGGCTTCAAATGTGATGTGGTCCTAAAAATAAAATGGTGTTGTAAAAATGAGAAATAGCTGGTCAACTTTTAACCCTTATAACTTCCTAACAAAAAAAAATTTTGGTTCCAAAATTGTGCTAATGTAAAGTAAACATGTGGGAAATGTTAGTTATCAAGTTTTTTGTGTGCCGTATCTCTGTGATTTAAGAGCATAAAAATTCAAAGTTGGAAAATTGCGAAATTTTCGCCAAATTTCCGTTTTTCTCACAAATAAACGCAAGTTATTTGAATGAAATTTTACCACTAACATGAAGTACAATATGTCACGAGAAAACAATGTCAGAATCACTGGGATCCATGGAAGCGTTCCAGAGTTATGACCTCATAAAGGTACAGTGGTCAGAATTGTAAAAATTGGCCCGGTCATGAACGTGCAAACCACCCTTGGGGGTGAAGGGGTTAAACTGAATCTGTCGCTAGGTTTTTGCTAATTCATGTGAGAGCACCAAGATGTACAGACTCTGATTCAATGATGTGTCACTTAAATTACTAAGTGCAGCAGTCGTGATACAATCAGAGTTTTTAGATGTAGCAGAGCTCATTAAGCTTACCCCACCCACATCCCTGATTAGCAGTTTTCTGTGAACAGTAAGCTGCTAATCAGTGATGGGGGCATGGTTGGACCTGAACTCAAACAGGCACCAGTCTGGACAGTGATAATTTCCTGCTGTACTAAAACAACAGCACACAGCCTAACAAGTGACACATTGCTGAAATCAGTGTCTCACTCCCTACCTCATGCTGTCCTCAGATTAAATAGCAAAAACCTGCTGAACGATTCCTTTCAAGTGTTTTAGATACTTTCAACATCTTGTGTGTCAAGGGAAGCGTAGCTTCACTAAAAGGGTCTTGCCTTCTGGAGTAAAGCAAGCCAATACGAGGTATAAACTGAGGCTAGACTGTCTGAATCTGGCATACTTCAAGACTGTCTAGTCTAAGACTGCAATGTCTATGAATTAGACTGTATTGATAAATCTACAATCTACAAATTAGGTGAATTTTAAGTACTGTAAATGGACAACAAGAGAACCAATTACTGAACTTATATATTATAGAAGAATATGGGGAAAATCCAGCTTCATGGATGCAGTCTTCTTTATTCAGTGGAAAATTTGAAATTACATTACTAAAAACCATTACTAAAATAGTAAATCCTTCAACGCGTTTCACATGTCAGGGCACGCGTACTCATGATATTGTGAAACAAGTTGAAGGTTGCTTTTACTATCTTAGTAATGGTTTTAATTTAATTTGACTGCACCCAAGCAGCTGGATTTCCCATATTCTTCTATTTTATACGTCCTGGCCGAAAAATGTCCTTGCTCCGGACTGCAGCACCAAACATATAGCGGTGATCTGGACTTTCTATACACATTTATGTATTATGCACTGTGCTTTCCTGTACAATACAGCAGGGATGAGTTATAGGGTAATGTAAAGGTAAGTTCAAGACCGCTTAATTCGCAAGAATAGCGTGAAGTCCAATGTAGCGAAGTCATATGAAACATATAGAAGGAAGCACAGTTAGATTTATCGGGATTTTTAAAACTTATCCCAACCCATGTGGAACAAAAAACTCCAAAAAATGCAATGTACTTCCAGGCCTCTAGAAATCATCCTATGCTCCCAGGTCACAAAGTTTTTGCCAACACTCCCTGATTTTCTAATAGCCCCCTTCGTCCCTACTATTTTTCTATGCGAGTGCTTTCTAATAAAAGAGATCCCCTCCAAAATCGACATACCCTTCTAGGAGAGGATGCAAAAATCCTGACAAGTCCTGGGCACACTTATCATCAGCATACACCTTTCCATCAGCAAAATGCCTCTCTATTAATGAGCAGCAGCGCAGAATGTGGGCGCACTCGATACTACTATCTTCTTGCTTTCCACTTACACACTAATGGCTTTGGCAGCAAGCAGTTAACTTATTAATTAACCTCGGCATTCGTTGGGAAAGGAAGCAGTAAAACAATGCAGTCCTGGAAGTGCGATTGCTGTACTACCTGGTCCCTGTTTGCACAACGTGTGGCAGAGGAAAGGAGTCTGTGCTGTTTCTAATTATTCCAATTATCATGGCACACTATGAAAACTTGATTAATAACACTGAAGATATTGTTGTGGCAATTAGCCATATGGTGGTGGGACTTTATTCTGTCACGATTTAGCCATTAGCATCTACTTATGTTTGTCAGAACAGTGCATCCGTGACAAGCTGAAGTTCCGCTCACCTTGCAGAGTCCCCAGTGAGCGACACTAGAGAACGCTCTATTCCTACGAGCCCCTTTGCCTGAGTAAATTTTTCATGTAGCATCCGGTCTGATTGGGGACAAATGTCAAGTAGCGTATGTGATTACCCATCAAACTAGTGTTCTCCAAAAAGTACGAGGTAAACTGTCAATGCAAACTATTGTCAGCATCAACAAGACGAGCAGCTCGCTACACGTCATGGTCTAGATCAGGACGGCGCTACCTGACGATCAACCCTCGCGTGGTTCACACGTTTCAAGTCAGATTTTCCATCTATTCCATCAGAGCAATGCTATTGTATTCTGCACAAAAACTACTACTTCAGCATTTTAGGCTACGTGCACACGCTGCGGAATGGGGTGCGGATTTGGCCACGGAACCGCAGCAGAATACGCAGCGTGTGCACACACCCTAAAGAAGCGATAATTCAGCCTTATCCTTAAAACTAGAGAATACAGTATTTACCGGTAAATCTGCCCTTATGGGGTTAAGATAATTAGTCTAGATTAAAAAGAGGGTCCCCCTCCACCAAAAGAAAAAAGGAAATACATACGGCACATGCTCATCTCTTAATCCCATTAGCACTACAGTGACATTTGTGGTTTTTTTTAACTTTTTTCGCAGGCCCCTCTATATGAGGCTTTTGTTTCGGAGTTGAGCTTTTTTGTATATTTTTTTTTTTACTTTATATAAAATATTATCCCTGATTTATCAAAATGTTTATGCTAGAAAAAACGAGCATAAAACAATTTAAAAAGTCACAAAAGTTTTGTGCAGCATGTGGCTCGGCCTGCTCTTCCAAATTCCTCAGAGCATGGGCAGCATGGAGAGGCATGACAACACTTGCCCCTTTAACTCATGACCAGACGTGGTGTACCTTACACCAGAAATTTTACTCCAGTTCCTGGCTGGAGTAACAATTTTGGAGAGGCGGATAGAGGTATATGCCACTTGTTAAATGTGCCTGATAAATTAAGTGGCGTATGCTTCTAAATGAATCAGGCGTCTCTTGCTCCTTCACAGCCCTACATTAAAAGGGTTGTTGACTCCTCAGAAAACCCCTACTGAATTCATATGTTTCACCCAAAGTAAAATAATAACCCCTATTCTCACCTCCGGTGCCATTCCGAGTGGCATTGCTACTCTCTCACTTCCTCCAGATGTAAGTGATAGGTCCGAAGAGAGGGAGAATGAAGCCAGTACTGAATGGCTGCAGAGATCACTTGACATAATGTCAAGCGATCCTTGAGAGACAGTGCAGACACTGCTGGAATGGCATCAGCACCGAACGCGAGTATAGGTGTTATTATTTTACAAGAGGGAAACATAGGTATTGACATGGGTTTGTAGACGTAGTAGACAACCCCTTTGAGACCGGTGAGTACAACAACAGTCCCAATGACTAGGGGCCTTAGCGTTTCATTTAGAATGTTTTCAAGGAATATGAGCAAATATTTATTTCCACCATAATGTTCACTCAATGAAATCGTTATCATCGGGTGTAATGATCAGAGTAAACCCTCCATGCCTCGTGATACTGTGATGGATACTGATGGCAACAACATAAATTTATAATGGCAAAATCTGAGCTTCCTTACCGGGGGTGCGCACATAGCTTGTCCGGACACTCAGGTTTCCTCCCATGCTGTAATGGCATACCTCTGCTTTTATAGAATAAGTGCTCAGATTTATGATGAACAGTTACACTTCATTGATTTTAATATCATGTTATCTACAGTTAATAAATAAGCAGCCATCTTCAGAGGAATAAGCAGACAGGATATAGCCGACATGACATTACACACATTAACGCAGATCACCTTTTTTGTCTGAAACAGACAGTATCAGGCAGCCCCAGACACTATGTAAATCACACCTAATGAGCTCATTAACCTCCCTCCTTATTACCCACAGTTAACTCATTGCAGTCTTTTTTGGAGTGAATATTCTGCTAGAGAGACACCACAACGCCTCCTTCTATTAGCCTCACAGCTTCCATTACAAGGTTCAGGACAGTCATTTATTCAAGTCTATTACCCCTACCCTCACCGATTCTGGAAGGAAGTTATGAATGAGTAAGTAATGTCTCAAGGCACACAATCTGCAACAGTGATGCTTGCTGCATGTATCTGAGATGTCTGATTGTACCATACAGATTCCCTGGCCACATACTATACAGTACTGATGTACAGTTGTGGCCAAAAGTATAGACACCCCTGCAATTCTGTCAGATAATACTCAGTTTCTTCCTGAAAATGATTGCAAACACAAATTCTTTGGTATTATTATCTTCATTTATTTTGTCTTAAATGAAAAAATACAAAAAGAATTGTCCTAAAGCCAAATTGGATATAATTCCACACCAAACATAAAAAAGAGGGTGGACAAAAGTATTGGCACTGTTTGAAAAATCATGTGATGCTTCTCTAATTTGTGTAATTAACAGCACCTGTAACTTACCTGTGGCACCTAACAGGTGTTGGCAACTAAATCACACTTGCAGCCAGTTGACATGGATTAAAGTTGACTCAACCTCTGCCCTGTGTCCTTGTGTGTACCACATTGAGCACGGAGAAAAGAAAGAAGACCAAAGAACTGTCTGAGGACTTGAGAAACCAAATTGTGAGGAAGCATGAGCAATCTCAATGCTACAAGTCCACCTCCAAAGACCTGAATGTTCCTGTGTCTACCGTGCGCCGTGTCATCAAGAAGTTTAAAGCCCATGGCACTGCGGCTAACCTCCCTAGATGTGGACGGAAAAGAAAAATTGACAAGAGATTTCAACGCAAGATTGTGCGGATGTTGGATAAAGAACCTCGACTAACATCCAAACAAGTTCAAGCTGCCCTGCAGTCTGAGGGTACAACAGTGTCAACCCATACTATCTGCCGACGTCTGAATGAAAAGGGACTGTATGGTAGGAGACCCAGGAAGACCCCACTTCTTACCCCGAGACATAAAAAAGCCAGGCTGGAGTTTGCCAAAACTTACCTGAAAAAGCCTAAAACGTTTTGGAAGAATGTTCTCTGGTCAGATGAGACAAAAGCAGAGCTTTTTGGGCAAAGGCATCAACATAGTTTACAGAAGAAAAAAAGAGGCATTCAAAGAAAAAAACACGGTCCCTACAGTCAAACATGGTGGAGGTTCCCTGATGTTTTGGGGTTGCTTTGCTGCCTCTGGCACTGGACTGCTTGACCGTGTGCATGGCATTATGAAGTCTGAAGACTACCAACAAATTTTGCAGCATAATGTAGGGCCCAGTGTGAGAAAGCTGGGTCTCCCTCAGAGGTCATGGGTCTTCCAGCAGGACAATGACCCAAAACACACTTCAAAAAGCACTAGAAAATGGTTTGAGAGAAAGCACTGGAGACTTCTAAGGTGGCCAGCAATGAGTCCAGACCTGAATCCCATAGAACACCTGTGGAGAGATCTAAAAATGGCAGTTTGGAGAAGGCACCCTTCTAATATCAGGGACCTGGAGCAGTTTGCCAAAGAAGAATGGTCTAAAATTCCAGCAGAGCATTGTAAGAAACTCATTGATGGTTACCGGAAGCGGTTGGTCGCAGTGATTTTGGCTAAAGGTTGTGCAACCAAGTATTAGGCTGAGGGTGCCAATACTTTTGTCTGGCCCATTTTTGGAATTTTGTGTGAAATGATCAATGTTTTGCTTTTTGCTTCATTCTCTTTTGTGTTTTTTCATTTAAGACAAATTAAATGAAGATAATAATACCAAAGAATTTGTGATTGCAATCATTTTCAGGAAGAAACTGAGTATTATCTGACAAAATTGCAGGGGTGTCAATACTTTTGGCCACAACTGTATGCTGCATGTATCTGAGATGTATGATTGTACTATACAGATTCTCTGGCCATATACTATACAGTACTGATGTACGCTGCATGTATCTGAGATGACTACCATACAGATTCCCTGGCCATATACTATACAGTACTGATGTACACTGCATGTATCTGAGATGTATGATTGTACCATACATATTCCCTGGCCATATACTGTACAGTACCCATGTACACTGCATGTATCTGAGAGTTATGATTGCACTATACAGATTCCCTGGCCATATACTATATAGTACTGATGTATGCTGCATGTATCCGAGATGTAAGATTGTACTATACAGATTCCCTGGCCATATACTATACAGTACCGATGTACGCTGCATGTATCTGAGAGGTATGATTGTACTATACAGATTCCCTGGCCATATACTGTACAGTACCGATGTACGCTGCATGTATCTGAGAGTTATGATTGCACTATACAGATTCCCTGGCCATATACTATATAGTACTGATGTATGCTGCATGTATCTGACATGTATGATTGTACTATACAGATTCCCTGGCCATATACTATACAGTACTGATGTACGCTGCATGTATATGAGATGTATGATTGTACTATACAGATTCCCTGGCCATATACTATACAGTACCGATGTACGCTGCATGTATCTGAGAGGTATGATTGCACTATACAGATTCCCTGGCCATATACTATATAGTACTGATGTATGCTGCATGTATCTGAGATGTATGATTGTACTATACAGATTCCCTGGCCATATACTGTACAGTACCGATGTACGCTGCATGTATCTGAGAGTTATGATTGCACTATACAGATTCCCTGGCCATATACTATATAGTACTGATGTATGCTGCATGTATCTGAGATGTATGATTGTACTATACAGATTCCCTGGCCATATACTATACAGTACTGATGTACGCTGCATGTATATGAGATGTATGATTGTACTATACAGATTCCCTGGCCATATACTATACAGTACCGATGTACGCTGCATGTATCTGAGAGGTATGATTGCACTATACAGATTCCCTGGCCATATACTATATAGTACTGATGTATGCTGCATGTATCTGAGATGTATGATTGTACTATACAGATTCCCTGGCCATATACTGTACAGTACCGATGTACGCTGCATGTATCTGAGAGTTATGATTGCACTATACAGATTCCCTGGCCATATACTATATAGTACTGATGTATGCTGCATGTATCTGAGATGTATGATTGTACTATACAGATTCCCTGGCCATATACTATACAGTACTGATGTACGCTGCATGTATCCGAGATGTAAGATTGTACTATACAGATTCCCTGGCCATATACTATACAGTACCGATGTACGCTGCATGTATCTGAGAGGTATGATTGTACTATACAGATTCCCTGGCCATATACTGTACAGTACCGATGTACGCTGCATGTATCTGAGAGTTATGATTGCACTATACAGATTCCCTGGCCATATACTATATAGTACTGATGTATGCTGCATGTATCTGAGATGTATGATTGTACTATACAGATTCCCTGGCCATATACTATACAGTACTGATGTACGCTGCATGTATATGAGATGTATGATTGTACTATACAGATTCCCTGGCCATATACTATACAGTACCGATGTACGCTGCATGTATCTGAGAGGTATGATTGCACTATACAGATTCCCTGGCCATATACTATATAGTACTGATGTATGCTGCATGTATCTGAGATGTATGATTGTACTATACAGATTCCCTGGCCATATACTGTACAGTACCGATGTACGCTGCATGTATCTGAGAGTTATGATTGCACTATACAGATTCCCTGGCCATATACTATATAGTACTGATGTATGCTGCATGTATCTGAGATGTATGATTGTACTATACAGATTCCCTGGCCATATACTATACAGTACTGATGTACGCTGCATGTATCCGAGATGTATGATTGTACTATACAGATTCCCTGGCCATATACTATACAGTACCGATGTACGCTGCATGTATCTGAGAGGTATGATTGTACTATACAGATTCCCTGGCCATATACTATACAGTACCGATGTACGCTGCATGTATCTGAGAGGTATGATTGTACTATACAGATTCCCTGGCCATATACTGTACAGTACCGATGTACGCTGCATGTATCTGAGAGTTATGATTGCACTATACAGATTCCCTGGCCATATACTATATAGTACTGATGTATGCTGCATGTATCTGAGATGTATGATTGTACTATACAGATTCCCTGGCCATATACTATACAGTACTGATGTACACTGCATGTATATGAGATGTATGATTGGGTTACAGAAAGTAGTCACCATGTGAGGCTATGTGCCCACATAGCGTTTTTGATGCAGAATATTCCTGAGCGGAAACGCACACCCTCTTCCCGGGAAAACGCATGCGTTTTATGACGCGCTTTTGTAAGCGTTTTTGACGCTTTTGTTAAGAGTTTTCGCATGCGTTTTTTGCAATACAATTGAATGTATGCAGAAACGTGTGCGTTTCCGCATAATTAATGAACATGCTGCGTTTTTTTCCACTAAGCGTTTCCGCAGCGGAAAAAAAATGCACCATTAGCACAACATGTGCGTTTTCCATTATATTACATTGGATGCTTTTCTTAAGCATTTCCACAGCAGAAACGCTTGTCTAAAAGCGCTGCGGAAACGCTTAAAAAATGCAACGTGGGCACACAGCCTTATAGAACAGGTGAAGCAGAAAAGATTTTTATATCTTTTTGAGAGAAAACATTTTTTCATAATTTAGCTCTCTTTTCTTTCTGGGATTTATGGTCCAGTGGGCGGTCCTATCAATGATTGACAGCTCACTCTGTATGCATTCCAATACAAAAAAAAGGGGTCAATCACTGCTCAGACCACAAACTGCACCAAAAATCCTAGAAAGAGCAGAGGTGTACAGTAAATGATGAAACCAAAGCTACTCACCAATCTGCTCACTTCTCCCTGCTCTATAACATGATGTCTGCAGATTGGACGGCATTTTCGTGGTGACAGGTTCTCTTTAAAATCCCAGACACTGCAGAGTTCTGAAACTTTTCTACTACAGATCATCCGTGAAATGATGCCCCCCTATAAAATATAATATATAAGCCTCTTTCCCCATGATTATGGAGGTCGTGCTCTTCACTTGTCTTTCTACGGACTCACATAATTATCAATGTAACGGCTTCATCCACGTCACTTATAATGGAAAATTATTGATCATAAAAAGGGTGATATAGAAGATGATGGCTTGGCTTACTTTCCCCATTTCTTGGTTATTTCGTGTCTTAAGCTTTTGAGGCATAAGGTCAGATGTGAGAGAATTTGCGCTATCTGCAGCTAATGATTTCCAGTTTCTTTACAATCATGTACTAATGTGGCTCAGTAATGGCCTATTGATGGGGAGACAGATGTAGCACCAGTCATTCTCCACACATTTGCATTAACAAATCATCACTTAATTGAAGCTAATCTAACAAGTTTATGCTACTTAAATAAAGTTCCTTTCTATAAAAGATGCCACAATGAAACACGGCAGAATACTGAGAAACTTACAACTACACTTCTGTCCCGGAATGGCGGACAACTATTTCAGTTGTCATCTTTGTCTAAACAGAAATGAGCACAAAAAATATAGAAAAGGGTTGAATTAAACATTTGTCTGTTTGCTTCCACATAAAAGTAGGATTCCAGGCCAGGAAAATATTTCTATGTTCTTACACCACAATAAGTATTAACTAGAAAGGACAAATTTATGGAATATCTACAGGATCTTCCATCAAACAGGTGTCTGGGATTTCTTTCTGTTTTCGGATAAACTTGCACATGTAGAAAATAAACTCCTTCAGAGGTCCAGTGCTGCCTCTTAGCAGCTTCCTTGGTGACATCAGGACTTCAGAACACGTGACCACTGCAGCCAACTCTGGAGTCTGTGGCCGTGCCGTCTACATCAGCATCTCTGCTGAGCTCAGTGATTGGGCAGTCTAGAGCTGTGATGTCCCCACTGCAGCAGCCTGTTTACAAAGATCGGGGCAGCGCTGGACCTGGGGAGGCTGAGTATACATGAGTCTGTTATTTTCTAAGTCAGCAAGACTATGAAACCATAGAATCATAGAGAGTTGGAAGGGACCTCCAGGGTCATTTTGTCCAACCCCCTGCTCAATGCAGGATTCACTAAACTATCTCAGACAATTTTTGTGTCCAGCCTCTGTTTGAAGATTTCCAATGATGGAGAACTCACATCCTCTCGTGTCATCCTGTTCCACTCAGTGATCACCCTCACTGTCAAAAAGTTTTTTCTAATACCTAATCTGTAACTTCTCCTTTTCAGTTTCATTCCGTTGCATCTCATGTTTCCATGTGCAAATGAGAATAAGAATGATCCCTCTACACTGAGACATCCCTTCCAATATTTGTAGACCGCTATCACCGTAAGTCTCCTCTTAGACTTCTTTTTTGCAAGCTAAACATTCCCAGATGTTTTAACCGTTCCTCGAAGGACATACTTTGTAGTCCGCTCACCATCCTGTTAGCTCTTCTCTGAATTTGTTCCACTTTAGGGAGTTTTGGTCCAGGCCCTTCTGGAATTTAAGTCAGGTAAGTAGGCCGCTAGCTACCACATCAAGAATAAATAGAGAGGTGGTTGAGAATATGATGGATTGTTGCTAAACCATAGAGGCAGCGTTAGATGCTGAAGTGAGTTTAGAGGCCAACTCCATACACAGACAGCATGCAAACACGAGACTCGCCTGTGTGAACATGAGCCAAAAGTAGATCTGCAGGAATCAGCACTCATACAGCATCTATACATTAGGATGGATTAGGATATATTTATATTAGGAACACATCTAAAGTTGATTGTGTAGTCAACTTTTATGCTTATCGTTCTTTATGCTCAGGGCTCATCTTTTTACACACAGTTCTACCCCAGGTTTTACGCCATGCTGTATGTAAGTGAGTCAGGATTGTTCTCTTTATTGCCTGGAAAAAAAAAATTATGGGCAAGTTATTTTAAAACAAATAAATATTTATTTAGCATTTATTTTTGTTTTACAGCCATAGAAAAAAAGACACAAAGCTTTATATAGTGAAAACAGAATATATAGTAAATGCTTTTAATACGCAGGTGAATCTGCAGCAAATACAACAAAAGCCTCAGGATTTATTAGCTCTTAGAAGCTCAATCTCATCAGTGTTATGACCTTAATTGGCAATCTCGAGGGATGGCCAAAGAACCCGAGGTGAGGAATGTGGCTTATTAAGACATTTCTATCTGCAAATTAATGTTGTTCAGACTTCTTAGGAATAGCATATTTAATTATGTGAAGGGCTCTTATAGCGCGAGATTACGCTGTGTGTATTTTCAATGGACAAAAATCGGAATCGCATTTCCAGGGACACGTTACTGCTGGGCAGGTGCATGGATACTTGACACACAAGGCGCACCCTTGACATGCTGAAACCTAATTACATCACACAGGGGCACCTTGGTCACATTTCTTCTTTTTAAATGTAAATTTTAAAACATTCTGACTAAACACATCCATAGTGGCACATGGGGGAGGGGCGTATAGTAATAATTCATTTAAAATAAGGTTTAAAGAAAATATCTGCAATTAAATCCTGAGTTAAAAGAAATGTATTGGATTTGTTTTACTACTCTGAGTAGCAGGAAAGTTTTTGGAAAATATACAACCATGTGGGTAATTCCACAATCTAATCTCACAAACTCTCCTTAGGTAACGTTAACTTGATTTAAAAACTAATAAATAATTAGAATTTTCTTTTTGCACTAATAATATTATTATAATACAATACTGTTTCTAAAAAAAATGAAACATCTTTAGAAGACTTCACCAAAAATGATTAAAAGCATGTTTAAAGAGAATCTGTCAAAATGATCCAAGCTGTTGAGCTTTCAGAGAGCAACATCATGATATAATGCCATCCACTAGTTCACTTATGCAATTAACCCCTTAAGCCCCAAGGGTGGTTTGCACATTCATGACCGGGCCAATTTTTACAATTCTGACCACTGTCCCTTTATGAGGTAATAACTCTGAAACGCTTCCATGGATCCCGGTGATTCTGACATTGTTTTCTCGTGACATATTGTACTTCATGTTAGTGGTAAAATTTCATTCAAATAACTTACGTTTATTTGTGAAAAAAACGGAAATTTGGCGAAAATTTTGAAAATTTCGCAATTTTCCAACTTTGAATTTTTATGCCCTTAAATCACAGACATACAGCACACAAAAAACTTGATAAGTAACATTTCCCACATGTTTACTTTACATCAGCACAATTTTGGAACCAAAATTTTTTTTTGTTAGGAAGTTATAAGGGTTAAAAATTGACCAGCGATTTCTGATTTTGCAACACCATTTTATTTTTACAGACCACATCACATTTGAAGCCACTTTGCGCGGTCTATATGATAGAAAATACCTAAAAGTGACAACATTCTAAAAACTGCACCCCTTAAGGGGCTCAAAACCACATTCAAGAAGTTTATTAACCCTTTAGGTGCGTCACAGGAATTTTTTGAATATTTAAAAGAAAAATGAACATTTAACTTTTTTTCACAAAAAAAATACTTCAGTTTCAATTTTTTTTATTTTACCAAGAGTAACAGGAGAAATTGAACTGTAAAAGTTATTGTGCAATTTGTCCTGAGTACGCTGATACCTGATATGTGGAGGGGAAGCACTGTTTCGGCGCATGACAGAGCTCAGAAGGGAAGGAGTGCAGTTTGACTTTTTCAATGCAAAATTGGCTGGAATTCAGATCGGACGCCATGTCGCGTTTGGAGAGCCCCTGATGTACCTAAACAGTGGAAACCCCCCACAAGTGACCCCATTTTGGAAACTAGACCCCCCAAGGAACTTATCTAGATATGTGAGAACTTTGAACCCACAAGGGCTTCACAGAAGTTTATAACGTACAGCGGTACAATTAAAAAATCATATTTTTTCCACAAAAATGATCTTTTCACCCCCAATTTTTATTTTCCCAAGGGTAACAGGACCCTAAAAGTTATTGTGCAATTTGTCCTGAGTATGCTGATACCCCACATGTGGGGTAAACCACTATTTGGGCGCATGGCAGAGCTCGGAAGGGAAGCAGCGCCATTTGATGTTTTTGGCTGGAATTGAGATCGGACACCATGTCGCGATTGGAAAACCCCTGATGTACCAAAACAGTGGAAACCCCCCACAAATGACACCATTTTGGAAACTAGACCCCCCCAAGGAACTTATCTAGATGTGTGGTGAGAACTTTGAACCCCCCAGTGCTTCACAGAAGTTTATAATGCCTGGGCGTGAAAATAAAAAAATAGTATTTTTTCCACAAACATGATCTTTTAGTCACCAATTTTTTTACTTTCCTAAGGGTACCAGGAGAAATTGGACCCCAAAAGTTGTTGTCCAATTTGTCCTGATTACGCTGATACCTCATATGTGGGAGAAAACTACTCTATGGGCACACGTCAGGGCTCGGAAGGGAAGTAGTGACGTTTTGGAATGCAGATTTTGATGGAATGGTCTGCGGATGTCATGTGCGTTTGGAGAGCCCATGATGTACCTAAACTATTCAAACTCCCCACAAGTGACCCCATTTTGGAAACTAGACCCCCCACGGAACTATCTAGATGTGTGGTGAGCACTTTGAACCCCCAAGTGATTCACAGAAGTTTATAACGCCCGGGCATGAAAATAAAAAAATCATTTTTTTCCACAAAAATGATATTTTTGCCCCCAATTTTTTATTTTCCTAAGGGTACTAGGAGAAATTGGACCCCAAAAGTTGCTTTGCAATTTGTTCTGAGTAGGCTGAAACCCTATCTGTGGGGGTAAAACACTGTTTGGGCGCATTGCAGAGCTTGGAAGGGAAGGAGTACCATTTGACTTTTTCAACGCAGAATTGGATGGAATTGAGATCCGAAGCCATGTTGCGTTTGGAGAGCACCTGATGTGCCCAAACAGTGGAAACCCCCAATTCTAACTCCAACCCTAACCCCAACACACCCCTAACCCTAATCTCAGCCCTAACTCTAGCCCTAGCCCTAATGGGAAAATGTAAATAAATACATTTTTTTAATTTTATTATTTTTCCCTAACTATGGGGGTGATAACAGGGAGTTTGTTTTACTATTTATGGCGGGATTTTATGTTTGGCAGCTGTCGCACGCTAAAAGACGCTTTTTATTGTAAAAATGGTTTCTGCATCACCATATTTTGAGAGCTATAATTTTTCCATATTTTGACCCACCGAGTCATGTGAGATCTTATTTTTTGTGGGACGAGTTGACGTTTCTATTGGTACCATTTTCGGGCACGTGACATTTTTTGATCGCTTTTTATTCCGATTTTTGGGACACAGAATGAACAAAAACCAGCGTTTCATGAATTTCATTTGGGGGGTGCGTATACACCGTTCCGCCTGCGGTAAAATTGATAAAGCGGTTTTATTCTTCGGGTCAGTACGGTTACAGCGATACCTCATTTATGTCATTTTTTAGGTTTTGGCGGTTTTATGCAATGAAAGCTATTTTATATAAAAATAATTATTTTTGCATCGCTTTATTCTGCGAGCTATAACTTTTTTATTTTTTCGCTGATGACGCTGTATGGCGGCTCGTTTTTTGCGGGACAAGATGACGTTTTCAGCGGTACCATGGATATTTATAGGCGTCTTTTTGATCGAGCGGTATTGCACTTTTTGTTCAGCAGTATGATAATAAATCATTATTTTTTGCTTCGTTTTTTATTTTTATTTTTTAAGGGGTTTGCTAAAGGGGTTAACTAATGGGACAGTTTTATAGGGCAGGTCGTTACGGACGCGGCGATACCAAATATGTGTACTTCTATTGTTTTTTTCTTTTTTCTTTCCAAAAAATGAATTTATTGGGGAATATTTTTTTTTCAAATTTATTTAGCGATTTTTAAAAAATTATTTTTACACTTTTTTTTTTTTTAACTTTATTAGGTTGTCCCAGAGGGGACATCACTGTCCTGTGACAGATCACTGTGACAGATCAGCGATCTGTCACAGGCATAGACGCAGACTTCCTCATGCCTGCGCTTTGCAGGCACTGAGGAAGTCAGCTCCCTACAGGCCCCCCGAAGGTCCCCGTCGCCATCTAGGATCCGGGGACCTGTAGGGAAAGAGACCCCCGCAGCAGCGCTGCACATTGCGCTGCTGTGGGGGGCTCAGGGAAGCACGGAGGGAGCCCCCTCCCTGCTGATGCTTCCCTTTAACCCACGGTACACCGTGATCGTGTTTGATCGCGGTGTGCAAGGGGTTAACGTGTCGGGGGTGGTCCGTTATCACAGCTGACACCCGGCCGCGATCAGCAGCGCACACCACGTGGGCGCCGCTGATCGCTGTGACGTACTATCCCGTCCCTGGGAATTAAGTCCCAGGGCACAAGGACGGGATAGTACGTCACATGGGACTAAGGGGTTAAATCGAATGGCAATGAGGCTTAAAGAGGTTTTCCCATGCATAAAAGTTCATTTTAATCAATAGATCTTGGAATAATAATAATTTCCACAATTGAATGTGTTTAAATAAAATGTTCCTGCACTGAGATAATCTTATAAATGTGCCCCTGCTGAGTACTGTGTAATGGCTGTGTCTTACCGGGCAGGAACATGGTCTGATCATACCACAGCTCCTGGGCAATGTAGGAAGGAAAAGAGAATATACAGGCATTACAGGAGGAAATCACAGCTGATTCCTTGTGTGAGGTAAAACATTTCCCTGACTGTTTTTAAGCAATGTTTTATCTCAAAGAAGAATCATCTGCGATCCGCTGCTGTCCTGTCTGTATAATCTCTTTTCCTTCCTCCCCTGCCCAGGAGCTGTAGTATGATCAGACCATATTCCTGTATGGTCAGACACGGCCATTACACAGTATACAGCAGGGGAACATTTATAAGATTATATCAGCACAGGAGCATTTTATTTAAACACATCCAATTGTTGAACTTATTTCATGATCTATTGATTAAAATGAACATTTGTTTGTAAGATAACACCTTTAAGAGCTCTGGGAGTCTATACCCAATCCCACCTTCTTCTGATTGACTGACAGCCCACTGACTGTGCAGTAAAGCCAATGAGCTGCCAGTCAAGCAGAACAAGGTGTGGCTCAGTGGATAAAATATCCGGGAAGGCAGAGGCTTGGATAGTTCTTTGACTTCGTTTGGGGGATGGACCAATCTGACAGATTCCCATTAAACAAGCTTGTAATAATTTTTGGTCAAGTCTTTTGAAATTTTTTGTGTAGTTTACAAATAATATTATATAGTGACTATGTAATTAGGGAGAAAAAAAATATTATTTTTTTTTTTTTTCAAAATCAAGTTAACATTAACTAAGGAAAGCTTGTGCCTTCTCAAGAAACTATTACTCATCTAGGTTTAAAAAAAATTCCCCAAATCTTTTAGTGTTTACGCTAACCAACAAGAGTCATAATAGGCTGAAAAGCATTGTTCTGTAGAGATCACTTTGTAGTATTTATCATCACAGGCAGGATTACCATGAAGAATAACCGCTACATATAGATGACACATGGCCACACCATTCACAATAGCTGATGGCCACAACTGATCCCCAGAAACACTGATCTACAGGTTCAGTGCAGAAAATAGAAGAAAAAAAAACAGAAAATACAAAAATGCTTATAAAAAGATTTATCAGTATCTAATTTTAATTACTTAAAAAAGTTAGACAATACTTTCTCATTAAGGCACACATATGGCTGCATTCATCTGAATGACTGGCACTTAAAGTGAATTTGCCACAGAGACAGAGATCCTAATTCTAGTGATGTGTCACTTACTGTGCTTCATGCTATAGTTTCAATAAAATTACTGTTTAATCAGCAGGAGAATATTACAAGGGAACTAGTAAATCTGCTGCCTTGTAGTCCTCCATATTCACGAGCTCAGTATAATGTCACCTTCATCAATGGTTGGCAGCATTCTGCCTATGCACAGTGTACACACAAAGCTGCCAATCAGTGGTGGGGGCATGGTTATACAGAGCTCAGCATTCAGAGAAATGCTAGATCTGTAACAGAGAAAACAATGATTTTATTAAAACTACCCAGTATGTCACCAGATGGGATAGTAAAAACCTAGTGACAGATTCCCTTTAATTTCTTTAATAGGTCAGGGGGCATAAATGTAATCATAAATAAAAACTTCTCATTTCAGTTTATTGATGGCTTACGGAGACAAGTGAAACAACACAGAAAGAGGACTTAAAAATCCTCCAATAATAGAAAACAGCAAAAGAGCAAAAAGGTTTACCCGTCCAGGCCTCCAGACAAATGCACTATCAGGATGCAGTGGACCCATATAATTAAGATGGAAACACAGGTGCAAGAATACCGATAAAACAACCGCTCACAGCCTACCAATACATGGAGGGGGCGGCTGCCTGGTATGTTGATGCACAATAAAAAAACTTCTATGCGGCGCTGTTCACACTATGGCCATGCACAGCATCCAGGCCAGCCTAGTAGTGACACCCTTCTATTAGCTCAGGCGGGCTGGCCCAGCGCTATCAAAATGCATGCCATGTGAAGAGACCGCGCAGTTTACAAGACCAAATGGGCCCAACTGCACCCTGAATAAAAAGTGCAAAAAACACATTAAAAAATGTGGAGTATTAGCTGATATTTTAACCTTTTTGCTCTTTTGCTGTTTTCTATTATTGGAGGATTTTTAAGTCCTCTTTCTGTGATGTTTCAGTGTTAGGATTTAGTGTTAGGTACCAGTAAACGTGGAGACCTTTGGCGCAGGTTACGGGCTCACGTATTTTGGCCAAAATATCAGCTATTCTTGCACCTGTGTTTCCATCTTAATTATATGGGTCCAGTGCATTTGCCTGGAGGCCTGGACGGGTAAACCTTTTTGCTCTCTTACTGAGACAAGCTCATTTTAGAACAGACTGGGTAGCGGCCCATGCAAATGGCTGTAGTACAGATCAGATCAGAAGATCGCACCCTTAATACCAGAGACATCACGTCTGGATGTTCAAGCACAAAGTCAGCTTAGATTTAAGGGTGTTATGTGCCGAGATCCTAGAACCTTTAAAAAGCGCAGTTTCCTTATGGTTATGTCCAGCGTCTGACTGTAGCACCTTGGGCACACCAGAGAAAATCATTCTTGGGGCCCACTATGTAGCTAAATAGAAATAAATACAAGACCACCAATTGTGTGGTAAAACACGCTAATATCAGGGTATAATATAAGGTAGTACACGTCTTAATTATGTAGCAGGGGTTGGGGTAGAATCATAGAGGGGTATCCCTCTCATAGAATATAATGTAGCCTCCCTCATAGAATATAACGTAGTCCCCCTCATAAAACATAATGCAGCCCCCCTTATAGAATATAATGCAACCCCCTCATAAGGTATAACACAGTCCCCACCATAGAATATAATGTAGCACCCTCACAGGGCATAATGCTGCCCCCCTCATATAGTGTGATGTAGCACCCCAGAATATAATGTAGTCCCCTGAGAGAATAATGCAGCCCCCCATGGAGTATACTGTAGCCCCCTCATATAGTAATATGTAGCCCCCCCGGAATATAATGTAGTCCCCTGAGAGAATAATGCAGCCCCACCACAGAATATAATGCAGCCCCCCATAGAGTATACAGTATCCCCCTCATACAGTATGATGTAGCCCCCCAGAATATAATGTAGTCCCCTGAGAATAATGCAATCCCCCACAGAATATAATGTAGCCCACTCAAAGTATAATGCAGCCCCTCTCCACCCCCATCATTGTCCTCATCACCATCTCTATTATTGCCTTCTCCCTCACCACCCCATCACTGCCCATTCCACCACCTCAATCATTGCCTCCTCCCTCACCACCATTGTCCATTTCATCACCTCCCCCACCATCATTGCCTATCACCACCATCATTGACCATCACCTCCATAATTGCCTCCCCCACCATCATTGCCCATCACCTCCATCATTGCCCATCACCTCCATCATTGCCTCCCCCACCATCACTGTCCATCACCTCCATCATTGCCTCCCCCCACCAATATCATTGTCCTTCCCCACCACCCCTCTCTCTCACACACACACATACACAAAAACCCTAGTCCATGCCCTCATCATCTCTCGCCTTGACTACTGCAACCTCCTGCTCTGTGGCCTCCCCTCAAACACTCTCGCACCCCTCCAATCTATTCTAAACTCTGCTGCCCGACTAATCGACCTGTCCCCCCGCTATTCCCCAGCTTCTCCCCTCTGTCAATCCCTTCACTGGCTCCCAATTGCCCAGAGAGTCCATTACAAAACCCTAACCATGACATACAAAGCCATCCACAACCTGTCTCCTCCATACATCTGTGACCTCGTGTCCCGGTACTTTCCTGCACGCAACCTCCGATCCTCACAAGATCTCCTTCTCTACTCCCCTCTTATCTCCTCTTCCCACAATCGCATACAAGATTTCTCTCGCGCATCACCCCTACACTGGAGCTCTCTACCACAACATATCAGACTCTCACCTACCATCGAAACCTTCAAAAAGAGTCTGAAGACCCACCTCTTCCGACAAGCGTATAACCTGCAGTAACCACCGATCGACCAAACCGCTGCACGACCAGCTCTGCCCTCGCCTACTGTATTATCACCCATCCCTTGTAGATTGTGAGCCCTCGCGGGCAGGGTCCTCTCTCCTCCTGTACCAGTTATGACTTGTATTGTTTAAGATTATTGTACTTTTATTAAGTATACCCCTCCTTACATGTAAAGCGCCATGGAATAAATGGCGCAATAACAATAAATAATAATAATAATAATACACAAAGCACCGCACCACATACACACACGCAGGCACACAACACAGCTCACCTCCCTGCAGCAGCATATCCTGGCAGCCTCTTCCTCGCTGGCAGCTTTCTGTATGAGACAGCGCGCTGGCTGATGATGTCATCCAGCTGGGCTGTCTCAGCCAGGAAGCGCTGAGCAGGAAGACAGATGCCGGGATGTGCTACGCTGTGTGTCTGTGTGCTTGCGTGTGTGTATGTGGTGTGGTGCTTTGTGTGCGTGTGGTGCGGTGGTGGGGCTTTACATGTGGGCAGTGTTAGCTGCAGCCTGCGGCTAACGCTGCCTGCTATTAAAGAGAAATGGTATTCATGCCTCTCCACGCCAACAGGGGCGTGGGGAAGCGTGAATATTCACTTTGGTTTAGCAGCAGGGACAGGATCCTGTCTTCAGCTGATGCTACGCTGGCACAGGGCGGGCCCACTTGACTCAGGGGCACCATAGCCACTGGCTGGGGGCCCTTGGAGCAGTGGGGGCCCCTGAAGCAGTAGGAGCCCTTGGAGCAGTGGGGGCCCTAGGCAGCTGCTGGCCAGTATGCCAGCAGGTGTCAGTGCCTGGGCCCACAGGAGAATCCTCTGGTTCTCCGGAGGGCCAGTCTGAACCTGGTTATGTCCCATGGTCCGCATTCGGTCACTGGCATTAATCTAAAAAAATACTTGGGAAGCATTACTTAATAAACGTACCCCTAATATCTCCAAACACTCCCAAATCCTCATCTCATTTATATTTTTAGCCGCTAAACAAACCATAGCCTCAGCCTGGAAAAAAATCAGGCCTAGATCTATCTGAAGTCAAAAGACGTCTCTCATGGGTCACGATTGACTAAAAATTCTCAGCCATACTCACAGATAAACTCCACAAATTTGAGAAAGTTTGGCTGGAATCTGCTAATCATGCCAGCTTTACCACACCACCAATTCACCAAAAACTTCTGTCACCTTTGATACTCCAGGAAGTTCATAGTAATCATGAGACTTGACAGGTCTCCTCTCCCACCTTCGGAACCCCCATCCCTACTCTCAATACTGCTCTCCTCCCTGTTCCCTTATATGTTTGCCCCTCTTACAACCCCTTTAATCATGTTTGTAATTAAATTGAATTATGAATTATGACTGTGATATGTTAAAATCCATAATACAAATGTATTTAAAAAAGACGAATTTTAACAAATCTGCACACCAAGTCACAAAAGGGTGGATTTATGCAATTTTTTTTTTTTTAATTAAAACAGGTGTTTAGGGTTGCTTCATTGGGAAGGTGGAAGTGCTGCAAATGTCTCAAGATTTAGGATACAAATGCTCTAAGTGCCTGCCATGTGATAAAGAGGGGAAAATGTTGTCCTCTACCTTACAAGCCAACTATTTTATAAGTCACAGAAATAAAAAAATAGAGATTAAAATGTCACCTTTACGTCACAGGCAGGCACAAGGCCAGCTTATTCAGTCCAAAGTGTAAAGATGCATTTAGACAAGTAAATCTACACTTGTTAGGCTAGGTTCACATTAGTGTATCAGTCCGCAGCATGGTGCTGCAGACTTCTTTCCTTAAGCTCCGCCTACTTCCGCATGCTTTCTGCGTACCTATCTTTAACATTGTGTACGCAGGGACATGTATTCTATCCGTTTTGACGTGCCCACCAAACGCAAGAAAATTCAACATGCTGCGCTCGGAGGGCACTTCAAATCGACGCACGCGGACGCATCTGCATACAACGCATGTCCCTGCGTACACAATGTTAAAGATAGGTACCAGGACGCATGCGGAAGTAGGCGGAGCTTAAGAAAAGAAATTAGCAGCACCACGCTGCGGAATGAAACGCTAATGTGAACCCGGCCTTAACGAGTGCCGCTAAAAACGATTGGCACTTCTTTATCTTTCAAATAACCATTCTGTCCCCAAACAGCATATGTCACTGAAGTGGTTATCCTCGGTGATGTGAAGCCCAGAAATGCAGTCTACAGCACAGTTAATGCTGAGAGGGTTTTTCAACGGGCCCAGATTTTGGATCTGGGTTTTATGAACAGCCAGAAGAGCTGGGTGGGACTGGCCATTCTCAACTTCCACTTCCCAGTGTATGAACAGCTTATTTAAGGCAGCTGAGCTGCCTAAATGGGGTCTGTGAGTAAGGGTGTGTGCACACGCTGCGGATTCTGCAGCGGATTGATCCGTGCGGATTTTGCAAAATCCGCAGGTAAATCTGCAGGTCAAAAGACCTGCGGTTAATCTGCGGATTAGCCTGCGGCTTTGCCCTGCGGTTTATCACCTCTACAATGGAGGAGATGGTAAACCGCAGCGGAATCCGCAGAAAGAATTGACGGGTCAATTCTCTCTGCGGATTTGAAACCGCGGAAAAATCTGCACCGTCTGCACTGCGGTTTTCATTCCCCATAGGATATTATGGTACTGTAAACCGCAGCAGAATCCGCAGCGTGTGCACATACCCTGAGAGGTGAAAGACCTCTTGGTGATCATCTCCTTTACATGAATGGAGAGCTGGACATTACACAGTATTGTTTTTCCTTATCTTGATTTATACACCAGAGAAATACTGTTTGCTTTCTTTTTGTGTTAGAGATTAATGGACTGTAATAAATCTACCTGTTTTTGCACCAAGCAACTTCATGCCCGTGCCTATCGCAACCACTGCCAGAGAGTATGAACCCCTGCAGTAGATAATGGGATGAATATTAATATTAACAGCAGAAATACCAGAGATTTCAAAATTTGAGTTGTTCAGATCAAATGAGCCTCCTTTGTGCTTCATGTCACATTCACAAAAAAAGTGGTAATGATGAGACGACAAATGTAGAAAAAAAATTATTACAAAAACATAAATTTACATATGAATGAGGTCATGGTATGGTTCTATAGTGCACAGTCATGCTGTGAATATATCTAGCGGAAGACATACTATTGGCGGAACTCATGCAGCCAAACAGGGGCCCAATAGGGTAAAGGGGTCCACTTTCATCTTCAAAGCAGGTGGAATCATGCATTAAGATGAGTTACCGGACTGCAAAGGGCCCTTATATTATTCTTGCATAGGGGACCTCTTTAGTCTACATCTATATATCACAAGGTTATGTTCACACGTTGTGTTTTTTTTCTGCAGGAAAACCTGCCCTCTTGGCAGAAAAAGAGCTGCTTAGAAAAAGCAGGTTTTGCTGTGTTTTTTTGCTGCGCATTTGCTACGTTTTTATCAGGTATGTGTGACTCTTGCATGCTGATAAAAATTTAGTGCCCCTAAAAAAATGCATGATGCAACTTTTTGAGTCTTTTGCACTCAAAACGCAGCAAGATCTGATACCTGCGTTTTTGCCAGGGCTGTGGAGTCGGAGCCCATTTTGGTGGAATCGGAGTCGGAGTTGGTGTCATGGAAATTGAGGAGTCGGAAGTTTGGCTTACCAACTCCTCAGCACTGGTATGAGGGAGTGGGAGTCATGGAAACTGAGGAGTCGGAGTTGGAGGTTTGGCTTCCCGACTCCACAGGCCTGCATTATTGCACTTACTCATTGCTTTCTATGGGTGAAAAAATGCTGCAAAAAGGCTGAAATAACGCTGAGAAGAGGTGACATGCTGCAGTTTTCAAAAACACAGCAGGTTTCCAATTCAGTCAGGAATAAAAAAAACAATGCGTGCGCTTGAGATTTCTGAAACCTCATAGCTTTGGCTGGTACTTTAAAACACAGCTTAAAATTTGCATTAAAAAATCAAAGGAAAAATGTAATGTGTGAACATAGCCTAATAGTTGATAATGAAAAAAAGTTGTAATCGATATAAATGTAAAATAAACACTTTCAGCATGGATTTTGTTCTGCATTATACCAGGGTTAACAGAGGCTCCTATTGTTTCTTCATATCCGCCTATTTCGCCTCTACAGACATTTCTTCCCAAAGAGATCATCTCTGTGCCCATGGCACCGGACAGATCCTACACTGCAGCAGAGAAGAAGCCATAAGGTTGCTGAATACTGATTCATTCCATAAAAACATCCCCTAATAATTAGCCATTAGAAAGATTTCAATTCTTCAAATCTATTCTTACAATCTGTATAAAAAAAACAACAAATATACAAAAAAAATAATTTTTGTCATGAGTAATATCTTACATCATTTCATAAAAAGATGATCTAAATAATGGTTCCTTCCATTCTTGAACATCTAGGCACTGACAAGTGAGCACATAATATCTATATAAAAAAACAGTGATGTATATTTTTTCTTTCCGATTCCATTCCAATGTCCCATCGTTACCTCTCTAAATTACAATGCACAATGTTCTACGGCATTTCCTTCCCTAGATTTATGTTGCTAAATCTTGTTCTGTTCCCACAGCAATTAGACACTGCGATATCTGATTACCTTTCTGCCTTGTCTTGTACACCGGGTACTGTACAATTTCTTTAGTTTTTTTTTTTTGCTACTGTTTTTTTATTCTTTAAAGTGCTGTAGGCTTTGACGATGGCTCATAAATCACATTGTAACAGAGAACAAAAGATAAATAACCAGGTTTAATTTTCTCTAACGAACAGTTTATAAGCAATACAATGCTAAACAATAGACGCTTGAGTATATTCTGCCCGCTTGTTCCTCGTGATCTTTTTATATGCTAACTCGGAACGCTAATTATGGATCTCGCAAGTCAACTTCTGCTTTCCACGACTATGAGTTGTATGTAAAACATGCTTTCTCGTTGAAACAATTACCATTAATCAAAACAGGGAGTTTAATACCACTCAAGTCCAACCTACCGCTGTGCCCGGCAATACATCAAACTGTCTGTTGTCAAACACACTAAACAAACTTTAACAGCCTGTTTTCACTAGAAATAACAGGGAAAGTGCTTGCCGTGTAATTTTTGCATTCAAATTGCTATTCCAGTAATTCATTTTGTTGTAGGATTTAACTGTACGTACTCAATCATAGTCCAAAGCAGACAGATCCATATTTGGCTGAAGCTCGGAAAATTGCTTGTACTGATAAATGAACTTTTTCAAACAACTGGTTTCAGTGTAACTTTTAGATGAATTAGCGATGTATGCTGATGAGAAACAGAAACGTTTCTTGATGTTGTATTTAAGACTTGAAGCCGAGCGGGTAGAAAACAAAAGGAACATGATTTTGTATCGGGGAAAAGAAACAAACTGTACACAATGGATTATTCCTTATGGTTATTCTAAACCCCAAACTCCATCTGGCCATTTATGCAGAAACCAAAATGTAGCGCTACATGCAATGCATGGACGTGGAGACCCCCTCTTTGGCCATATAAGGGTTTTTTAGGAAAAATATATAGCGAGGGGGAAATAGACATCTCACCGTATATCTGGCACTTGGTAGTGAAACGAAAAAAGTGGTTTCGTACCAAAGAGGACTTGGGGCTTCTGGGCAGCCAAACTCAAGTCAGACTAGAGAATAAGAAAAACTCTGACTGGACACCTCCCTCTGGCCGCAACACCATTTTGGAAACATATATTCCGACTCATTTAGACATTCGATGCAGTCCACGATATTGGATAAAAAAGCAAAGGAAACATCTAATATAAGTTTTCAGGAGAAAAAAGCGATTCACGGCCTTAAGAACAACAGGGAGATCACTATTAAGCCTGCAGATAAAGGTGGTGCCATAGTTCTCCTTAATACAACCGACTAAATCAAACAGGCACACAGTCAACTGATGGATATACAGTACTACACCAAACTGGATGATGACCCAACTCCAAAATATCTGAAGGAGTTGAAAAGAGTCATCAAAGGTCTATGTACAGACCCCATAAACCTTCTGGACTTAATACCCGAGAATCCAAGGATGGGAACTTTCTATATGCTTCCCAAGATTCATAAGCCACGCAACCCAGGGAGGTCTATCATCTCAGGGGTGGGAACACTCACTGAAAAATTCTAAGGGTGGATTGAAAACATCCTCAAGCCGCTGGTAAGGAAGACAGCCAGCTATATACAGCTCTGTGTCTGTACTGTTACACACTTAACATTATGGCTGGTCCATACAATCAGGGCAACTGTTACCACCCACCTTTCGTGTCTACCTCTTTCCTCATAGACTGTAAGCTTGCGAGCAGGGCCCTCATTCCTCTTGGTATTTCTTATAATCTATGTGATTATTCTTATGCTGTAATGTCTATTGTCTGTACAAATCCCCTCTGAAATGTAAAGTGCTGCGGAATATGTCGGCGCTATAGAAGTAAAATTTATTATTATCATTATATACAGGACACTACAGACCTGCTTAATATGCTATCCATGACAGGTCCCCTCCCCGACAGCACGATCTTAGCCACCATGGACGTCGAATCCTTATATTCCAACATCCCACATGAAGATGGACTAGCCGCCTGCCAAATGTTTCTTGAGGCCAATGGGATCCCCTCCAAGTCTGTAATAGCACTTACCAGATTCATCCTCACACACAACTTTATCTCTTTTGGTGAGAAGCTATACCTACAACGCACCGGCACCGCTATGGGAAGTAAAATGGCACCCCAGTACGCTAACCTCTTCATGGCTAAACTGGAAAATGACTTTTTAACATACTGCTCCATCAAACCCTTTGCCTATTTCCGTTACATTGATGACATATTAATAATCTGGACTGAGCCTGAACAAGAACGTCTAAATTTCCAAGAAAAATTCAACAAATTTCATCCAACCATAAACTTGACATTAGACCATTCAAAAACAAAAATCAACTTCCTAGACACCACCATAAAACTCCAAAATGGTTCATTCCAAGTATCGGAAACCAATTGACCGTCCCACATACCTCAAATGGGACAGCTTCCATCCTAAACACATTAAGAAATCCATTGTCTACAGCCAGGCCCTCAGATATAACCGTATCTGTTCCAGTCCCAAGGACAGGGATGAATACCTAACCCAGCTTAAAATGTCATTTTTAAATCAAGGTTACCATCCCACCTCCATTGATGATCAGATAGTTAGGGCCACAAGGATCCCTAGAAGTCAAGTACTTCAATACAGAAAAAAAGAGGAAAATCATTGTGTACCTCTGGTAGTGACCTACAACCAACAGCTTGAAATACTCAGAAAAATGGCTAAGAGACTTCACCATATCCTACACAAGGATGACCGGTTAAAAACACTATTCAAAGACCCCCCTTGCTGTGTTACAGACAACCTCCCAATCTAAGAAACATCATTATCCGAAGTTCAATGCCCTCAGATTCACCAAAAGGAACATATCCTTGCAATGGGAGAAGATGCAAAACCTGTATTCATATAGAGACCAAAGACAAAATCCAAATTCCCAACACACAGCAGGACTATAAGATCCCAGGGACATTCACGTTTCTCTTCCAATGTAGTGTATTTAATTCTATGTAATATACAGTGGGGAAAAAAAGTATTTAGTCAGTCAGCAATAGTGCAAGTTCCACCACTTAAAAAGATGAGAGGCGTCTGTAATTTACATCATAGGTAGACCTCAACTATGGGAGACAAACTGAGAAAAAAAAATCCAGAAAATCACATTGTCTGTTTTTTTTTTCATTTTATTTGCATATTATGGTGGAAAATAAGTATTTGGTCAGAAACAAGCAATCAAGATTTCTGGCTCTCACAGACCTGTAACTTCTTCTTTAAGAGTCTCCTCTTTCCTCCACTCATTACCTGTAGTAATGGCACCTGTTTAAACTTGTTATCAGTATAAAAAGACACCTGTGCACACCCTCAAACAGTCTGACTCCAAACTCCACTATGGTGAAGACCAAAGAGCTGTCAAAGGACACCAGAAACAAAATTGTAGCCCTGCACCAGGCTGGGAAGACTGAATCTGCAATAGCCAACCAGCTTGGAGTGAAGAAATCAACTGTGGGAGCAATAATTAGAAAATGGAAGACATACAAGACCACTGATAATCTCCCTCGATCTGGTGCTCCACGCAAAATCCCACCCCATGGGGTCAGAATGATCACAAGAACGGTGAGCAAAAATCCCAGAACCACGCGGGGGGACCTAGTGAATGAACTGCAGAGAGCTGGGACCAATGTAACAAGGCCTACCATAAGTAACACACTATGCCACCATGGACTCAGATCCTGCAGTGCCAGACGTGTCCCACTGCTTAAGCCTGTACATGTCCGGGCCCATCTGAAGTTTGCTAGAGAGCATTTGGATGATCCAGAGGAGTTTTGGGAGAATGTCCTATGGTCTGATGAAACCAAACTGGAACTGTTTGGTAGAAACACAACTTGTCGTGTTTGGAGGAAAAAGAATACTGAGTTGCATCCATCAAACACCATACCTACTGTAAAGCATGGTGGTGGAAACATCATGCTTTGGGGCTGTTTCTCTGCAAAGGGGCCAGGACGACTGATCCGGGTACATGAAAGAATGAATGGGGCCATGTATCGTGAGATTTTGAGTGCAAACCTCCTTCCATCAGCAAGGGCATTGAAGATGAAACATGGCTGGGTCTTTCAACATGACAATGATCCAAAGCACACCGCCAGGGCAACGAAGGAGTGGCTTCGTAAGAAGCATTTCAAGGTCCTGGAGTGGCCTAGCCAGTCTCCAGATCTCAACCCTATAGAAAACCTTTGGAGGGAGTTGAAAGTCTGTGTTGCCAAGCGAAAAGCCAAAAACATCACTGCTGTAGAGGAGATCTGCATGGAGGAATGGGCCAACATACCAACAACAGTGTGTGGCAACCTTGTGAAGACTTACAGAAAACGTTTGACCTCTGTCATTGCCAACAAAGGATATATCACAAAGTATTGAGATGAAATTTTGTTTCTGACCAAATACTTATTTTCCACCATAATATGCAAATAAAATGAAAAAAAAACAGACAATGTGATTTTCTGGATTTTTTTTTCTCAGTTTGTCTCCCATAGTTGAGGTCTACCTATGATGTAAATTACAGACGCCTCTCATCTTTTTAAGTGGTGGAACTTGCACTATTGCTGACTGACTAAATACTTTTTTTCCCCACTGTATGTCCTGTGGGTGGCCTCTATGTTGGAGAAACAGGACAGAGACTGAGAGCAAGGATGAGGTCTCATCGTCATACAATTACAGAAAAAAAAAACCCATTTAACTGTTGCTAAACATTTCTGTCATCCAGGACACAACATAGGCAATATGAAAGTTGTCATTTTAAAAGGCAATTTTAAATCACAGACACATGGGAGAGTGTGGGAGCACAAATTCATTACAATCTTTGATTCGATTCACACAGGACTCAATTTGTCAGAAGGTTTTACGATCCATTACCATATCTGAGCTATCTCCTCCAAGTAGCCCTTTGATCTCACAGAACTTTTCACACTACCTATCTAATCTTACCTAATTAAGGATTCTCTCTCCCAGCTCAGTATTTGTTTATTGAAATGTCCATGTATCACACCAGCATGTGCTTTAAACTGTATATAAATAAGGTTTCTTCAAATATTTTGTCATATCAGCCTGATGAAGGCACGTAAGCAGTCCCCAAAGCTTGCTTTGTAACAACACTCTCTATTATTTGTTAGCCATTAAAAGGTATCATACCCACAAGATTCCCATTTTGTTTCTCTCACTGAGAGCACTTTATATATTTGGTAGTGAAAGGAATCCACGCATGGAGCAGTTCTGGTCCTGGGCGTTTCTTGAGACAGAAATGAAAAGGAATGTTCTCCAGCGTTGAAAGGTAAAATTTCAAGATAATTTAATACTTGTTTTTTTTAAAAAAAAAGACATGTTGGCAACACAAGGGAGACCCCCAGGGCAGGACCAACGCGTTTTGACTAGACAGTCTTAGTTATGGTCCATGACTAAGGCTATCTAGTTAAAACGTGTCAGTCCTGCATCCCCTGGCATCCCCCTTGTGTTGCCAACATGTCTTTTTTTTTAAAAAAAACAATTTCTGAATAAACTTGAAGTTTTACCTTTCTACACTGGAGAACATTCCTTTTCATTTCTATTTTGGAAAAACACCCTTAGGGTGTGTTCACATTGAGTTTCTTTGACTTGGATCCACATCAAAAACCGCTTCAAATACTCTTTGAGTACCTTTGATGTGGATTTTCAAGCAGATCCACTTCTAAATTGCATGTAAAAAAATATCTTTGTAGTAACACACCCTCAAAAGTGGTTTACTAATTTAGAAAACACATTTATATATACCTTATTTAGGGAAATCTGAGTTAATTGAGTGATCCTCATCTCTAGCTACAAAGAGCGTCTTTTGCTCTGGAGGACCGGTCTGATCCGTCACAACACAGAACAGCTATTGATTTGAATGTATATTGTGTAATGCATGACTTTGCTACTTCTAATAGGTGGCACTAGAATTCAACCTTCTTCCTCTCTCATATTTAATTTCCCAGAGGAGGATTTTGCATGGTTTATAAGCCTCCTTACACTGACATGCCAGGCAAGACATGTCACAAGGAGAAACATTACTCCTTAGATCCCAGTCATAAGCCCCTCATACAGCCAAATCAGAAGTCATGCTTCGCACTGATGAGGGGCAACACCCTTAAAACACAGTGTCTGCAAATTGAGATTCTGGTTTGGCTTTTATCCTATGTCATGTGGAAAGACTCTAATTGACACCAATCTCTCCTTCACATCCCATATACAATTTCTTGCCCGCTCTTGCCGCTTACACCTAAAGAACATCTCTAGAATCCGCCCTTTTCTCACCATGGAAACAAAAGCCCTCACTGTAGAATTGATCCACTCCTGCCTAGACTACTGCAATGCTCTACTAATTGGCCTCCCGGACACTCGACTATCCCCTCTCCAGTCCATCCTTAATGCAGCAGCCAGGGTCATCTATCTGACTAATCGGTACTCGGACGCGTCCGCTCTTCACCAGTCCTTACATTGGCTGATCATTCATTATAGGATCCAATTCAAAGTACTTGTTCTCACCCACAAAGCTCTCCACAGTGCGGCACCCCCCTACATCTCCTCCCTCATTTCTGTCTATCGGCCTAACCGACCGCTGCGCTCTGCAAACGACGTTCGACTAATCCGTACCTCCCACTCCTGACTCCAAGACTTCTTCTGCGCCAATCCTTTGGAATGCTCTACCCCAAAAAATTAAGACTATCCACAGTTTGCATAGTTTCAGGCCTTCCCTCAAAACACATTTGTTCTGAGCGGCCTATCACGTTCACTAATCAAAGTCATTCTATGTGTAAGTGTGCGTGTGTAGCCCATTCACTATATCCATCCCTCAAGACTGCTGGACCATCATTGTAAATACACACCTGTACTTTGTATCCCCTCCACGTCATTGTAGATTGTAAGCTCCCACGAGCAGGGGCGGCTTATTTTGCTTTAATTATTGTATTGTTAACGTTATTACTTATGACTTGTGTTTTGAAATGGTTAAACTGTAAAGCGCTGCGGAATATGTTGGCGCTATATAAATAAAGATTATTATTATTATCAAAAGGGTCGAAAATGACTTTCAGGGTTGCTGCTTCCAATAGGTGGCAATAGAGTTCTAGTCCTCTTCTTCTCTGAAGAGGCAATCTGCATATTTGGTTTCTCTGTGATGGCACCGCAGGGATGTTGAAAACTTACTGACAGGAATCTTTACAGATTTCAGCTGATTGCTGAGGCTCTAAAGGTGAAGGGGGGGGTGAAAAAGACTGAAGAAGACGACTTTTATTTTTTCCCCTGGAACAACTATGATCAACTTCTTGTCAAGAGCCCCTACAAACAAGTGGTGACAGTCCAAAATAAAGAAATCCTTTATTACAGATTTCTGGGATATTTCAGTTTAAAAAGTATCGTATTTTTCGGATTATAAGATGCACTAATTTGGGGGGAAAGTGGGGGTGCGTCTTATAATGCGGATATACCATACCGGTACTATTGCGGCAGCCAACAGGCTGGGATGAGGGGGTGCCCGGCGATGCTGCGGGGGTGTCTGGCGCTGCTGCGGGTGTCTCCGGTGCTGCGGGAGCTCTGCCAACATTTTGTGAATGGCCAGAACCCATGCAGTTTCACGGTTTCCTATGCGGTGGAATCCGGGAAAATGGCCGCCGGGGGGGTGGCGCAAGCATAGATGGAGATCTCGGCCGGTTAACTAGGCCCCGGAACACAGCAAAATACTTCCGGGGCTTAGTTAACCGGCGCATGCGCAGTCAGGCTTTTTGGCTTTGCCCGCAGTTGGGCAAAGCATACTACAAGTGCGCGAGCCAAGAATGCTTAGCGCATGTGCAAAAAATGTTGGACACCTACTCCTATTCATGAAAAAACTGCGGACGGCGGCCAAGGATGGGGAGGCGGAAAAGATTGGAAACACCTCCCATCAGACCGCACCGACCTCATTTAAATAGCCCGCCAAAAGTAGGTGACAGATTCCCTTTAACAACAGGCAGAAAACTGCAAATTAAAGAGAAGGGAGATATGCAATAGTCAGCACTTTGGGATGATTATTTTTTGGGTGACAGACATCATTTTTAAATAAAGCGATTTGCAAAACAGCCATATAGCATCGGGGCTTACTACAGTCATGTCCCGAGGCGCAACTATATCATTATTAGCATGATGCTGTACCTCTGTGCCATACCACAACCTGTAGCACTAAGGGTGCAAATGCATCCATGACTTTAAGGCTATGTGCACACGTAGCGTTTTAAAACCGGACTCCTTCCCAGAAATCGCGCGTTTTTTTCCGCGCGATTTCACCGCGATTTTACCGCGATTATGATCACGATTTTGCCGCGATTTTCGCGTGCGATATTCAAGCACTTTCCAAGCGATTTGAAGCACCGCTTGGAAAGTGATTGACAGGTTGGTCACACTCGTCAAACATAGTGTTTGACAAGTGTGACCAGGTTTTTACTATTGAGGCCGCCTATGCGGCATCAATAGTAAAAGATAGGATGTTAAAATGCTAAAAAAAAATAAAAAAATCGGTGTATATTTACCTTCCGGCGTCCCGCGCTGCATTCCCGGGCCTCAGCGTTCCCAGTAATGCCTTGCGAGACCTGTGATGACGTATTCTCGCGTTGCTATAGTGATCTCGCGAGACCGCTAGAGTCACGCGAGACTACGTCATCACAGGACCTTGCCGCAAGGCATTACTGGGAACGCTTAGGCCGGGAATGCATCGCGGGACGCCGGAAGGTAAATATACACCGATTTTTTATTTTTTATTCTTTTTTTACAGGGGTATGGTACCCAGGGCCTGGAGGACAGTCTCCCCTCCTCCACACCGTGGGTACCAACCGCACATGAGACGCTTTACTTCCCGCATGGTGGGCATAGCCACATGCGGGAAGTAAGCGATTCTCATGCATTCCTATGGGTGCGGAATCGCGGCAATTCTTTGCGATTCCGCACAAAGAATGAGCATGCTGCGATTTTTTCCGCGATGCGATTCCGCCGCGGAAAAAAGCGCAGCATTAGCACAGCATGTGCAGAATGCCATAGGAACACATGGGGGGCGTTCTGTACACGATTTTTAAGCGTTTTCGCGCCGAAAATCGCGGCAAAAACGCTTAAAAATCGCTACGTGTGCACACAGCCTTATAGTTGCCAATAGAAAACTACCAACACACCACTCATTTGGACACCTGCTGCAGCTGATAACAATTACTAAAAAAAATAGAATTGGGTTGAATCTATTTCATTCAAGGCTGCATTTTAAATAAATACCAAAGTGCTTTTCAAATTGTACTTATTTAAAGAGGTTGTCCACTACTTTATCCTGAGGATAGGTCATCAACGTCGCATCGGTCGGGATCTGACACCCAGCACCCCTTGGTGTCGGAGGCCACAAGCCAAAAAAGCTAAATTGCGGAGCTGCTCCTTCTTCTGATAGTGGCCGCACCAGGTACTGCACATCCACCTCCTATTCAAATCAATAGGAGGCGGATGTGCAGTACCTATCAGAAGACTGAGCAGTTCCGGACGATGGCTGCCGCCGGCAGGGACAACAGCTGATCGTCAGAAGTGCAGGACCCCAACCGATTAGACATTGATAACTTATCCTAAGGATAGGACATGAAACATAAAGTAGTGTATAGCCTCTTTAACTGCGATGAAATCTGTATTTTCTTGTTTATGCATTTTTTTTCAGAGATATTCATATCTTAGTGATACTACTACACAAGCATATTGAGAAATAATTTAATATCAAATAAAAAGAAAGAGTATAAAAAAATAGATGGTCTGAATATTCTATCTAGATGTAACTAAACAATATAAAATACAAGTACCACTAAAGGACTATTACCAGTAAAACCTATACAGCGTGTTATGCCTTGTGCAGGGGGTTCTTTTTGTTGGTCATGTATCTCTGTCATGCACAGGGCGTCTATGATCACGTCAACATATGTTCTAAAGTTTATTCCGCCAAATATCCAATATAGCATGCATTACTGCCAACATATATTCCAAAGAAATAAATGCAACAAAGTATTATTGGCGTTTTATTTTCTAATAAATGCCCTTCAAGTATTCCTCATCCAGTTTTTAGGGGTGACAAAAACACAGGATATAGGTAAAGGAAAATGAAACACGGGTATGGGAAAAAAAAAAAGTTTGCCCTGATGGCTATTCACAAAGCTTTCTCTGATATTTCAGCAATATTCATGAAATAAATAAAAAAAAAAAACCCTCTAATATTTGGCCGGGGCTCAACAAAGAACAGATTATGATTTCTGTGTAAATTAATATTTATAATAGTCATGAAAGAAATAATGCAGACATAATGAGAAAATAAAAAATAATACAATAATCAAAAAATAGTAATAATAACAACAAGAACAACATGGCCATTCTTTTTATTATTTGCGGTATGTTTTATGAGAAAATTATTATTTATAAGAATGACTAAAGATGACATAGGAGCAATGTCTTTGTTACGATTATCTATTATATTATTACGTTTTTTATTCATACAGATGAATAATACACAAGTAAAGTCTATTTTATTATTTTTGTGCAGATTTCATACTAAAAACTTGCCTGTAATAATGTCTTTTTAATTATTACACTGTTATTTGCATTATTAGATTTCTTTACCAAGGGATCCATGGGCAAGTTATTATGATCATTTATAATTGATACTAAACATGATACATGAGTAATGCCACCATTAACATTTTTATTATTAGCATTATCATTTCTATTTAGCAGCAAATGTAAGATTAGTCTGCTTTGCCATTATTATCTGGATTTTCATATAAAACCACTGGTGAAAAAAAAAAATGATTATTAGGAATAGAGTAGGCGCATTAGTCTCATATTAAGTTATGTAACAAATCAAGAAATATGACGAGCCTTAGCCTTTTATAAGGCCACAAAATTAAAGTAAAAATAAAGAAATGCAGTGAGGAGCCGGCCAGACTAGTAATAATATCAAACATTTTAACAAAGCCCCTGTTCACTAATGATTTATATACAGTCCAGTCCAGGGTACAAAGCAGACAAATCCACATAGGTTATAGTATCGAGGAGTAATCAGCGTAACCATTTTAGCAATGACAAAACAATATACAGATTTAACAGAGCTTGGTTAAATGTATCTAACTCCCTATATTATGTGTTAATACCTACTTTTACCGATTTTTCTTTTCTAATCCTACACTTGTGCACTAGGACCCCTGAGGAAGCTGCATGTAACTGGGCGAAACGCATCTGCTACATCCAAAAGGGTTTCTATGACCTTATATGGTATTTGTTATTTTCTCTGACACATTTTAGCGCTTGCTGTTGTATTTTATGCTATTCTTGGTAATGGTATATTAGCTGCAATGTATTCTTCTGCTTTGTTATTAGTGAGGAGCGAACTTGCTCGTTTAAGGCGTTATCCAAGCATGCTCGCGTGTTAACTGAGTGTCTTCGGCTTGCTCGAAAAATATTTTCAAGTCCCCGAGGCTGCATGTCCCAAGGCTGTTCGACAGCCACAACACATGAATAGTTGTTAGGCAATCCCGCATGTGTTGCAGTTGTCGAACAGCCACGAGACATGCAGCCTCGGGGACTCAAACATATCTTTCGAGCACGCCGAAGACACTCGGTTAGCACCCAAGCATGCCTGAATAATGCCTTATCGAGCATGCTCACTCATCGTTATTTGTTACACTACATACTTGCACTTTATGCTGTGTGATACTTATTTTTTGGCATTAATCAGGGACCTTTCTTTACAGTAGGTAATTATGGCCAGTTTGATTTCTGTGCATAGGACATTGGTGCTTTTTCAAAGGCCCATTCTGATTTTTTTTATTTGAACCTTTATTATGTATCGTGTGTAAGTGTCAAGAAGGCAGTAACATACTTTTGGTCGTCATCTTCTCCCGTTTTCAGCAGCGTTGGGGCCGTTGCGGCACAACGTCACTGCATTTGTGACCTGATGAATCGCACAGTGGTTGCTGTGTGAGGCTAAGGTAACTTTTTGAATTTTATCAATGCAAGTCTGACTGGAGAGGCTGTTCTGACTGTTATGAGCCTCACAGACTTACATTTCGATAGTAACCACCAATCCACACAGGGATCCGGCAGGTTAGAGATGCAGTCATGTGGTGCTGGGGCGGAACGAAGCACCGCTGAAACCAGGAGTAGATGGCGGCTAGTAAGTATGCTACCACCTTCACAACACTTACACATGACAGCAAACAAACGAGCAAATAAAAAAACAACTAGAGTGGTGCTTTAAGTGTTGTACCATTCGTGTTGTTTCTTTTTGCTTGTATCTTGGTCTTTTACCATTTGTGCATTAGGAGGCACAGATTGGTCTGTACATGAACAACCCTACCCATTCCAGAAGAGTCTTTCAGTGGAATTATATGACTGCGAATGGTTCTACAAGTCATACTGATGCTTTTACATTGTAGAGTAAAAGAAGAAAAAAAAAGTAGCAATGATCTAAAACAACTTTTTTTTTCCCTTCCATGCAGTCATATACATACACAGAAAACACCAGGAACCACAGGGGGATCGCTTCTCCCCTTGAAATACTGCAAATAAAGATGCCAGCTATTGAGTATATTTGTGGCGACTCCAGCAGCTGCTGTTAAATACCAGCTGGTGCGGCTGATTAAAATTACCTCCGAGTTGGTATTATAAAGACGCCTGGGCAGCGTCGCTGTATTAATGGATTATTGAGTGAGCGATGAAAACCTTGGCCAGCTGATGCGTTTTATTACAGATAGGCTTTATGATGTGTAATCACTGTAATATTTTACTACAGGAGAAAACTGGAAACAGGGGAGAGAAACTTGAATAATAACACCCTTCTGTTTAGCCCGTAAAGAGGTAGCGGGGGCCACGGTGAGACCACTTTGCTCCTAGGACTCTCAGTCAAATAATCTTTTTATTGCTTTGTTATTAGGATTATTGCGCTACAAAAAGTGCTTCAAAGTTTAGACATGGTGCTATGAGCCATGGCGATGTTGGCACTGCACACAATTACAGATGGGGCATTAATATCTGGATTTTAGCTTTTGGAAACTTGTATATTAATATACACGTACATCTCTTTAAAGGGGAAGCTGCACATTTCTAACCAACAAGAAAATGTGTTTTGTTTTTTTTACTTTAAATCAATTTTATCCCATGCATGGGCTGCAGAAACAACCACATTTATATATATATATATATATATATATATATATATATTTATTATGTGTTGCTTATATAGCACTATCACATTCCACAGCGCATTACAGACATCATCACCACTGTCCCCACTGGGGCGCACAGTCTAGATTCCCTATCACTATGTCTTTGGAATGTGGGAGGAAACCCACGCAAACACGGGGAGAACATACAAACTCCTTGTAGATTTTGTCCTTCATAGGGACTTGAACCCATGACCCCAGCACTGCAAAACAAAAGTGCTAACCACTGAGCTTCCATGTATTTGGAACAGATCTGTGCAGAAATATACATGAAAAATTACATATAAAGAAAGGCCACACTAGAAACTGATTGGAAACAGCAGAGGATGACAACCCAATGTAACCCGCTTGTGCTAGCGCAGCTAAACTGCGTGTAACAATATTTTAGTCTACTAAATGATAAGTGAGCAAAATACTGTGCAAATGTTTCTCCTGTCTTATGGGTGGAAATAGAATAAGTACAGATTTGATTTTCGTTAAAGAAGTGCCGGGTATTGATGCGAGGCTCGTGCGAGTTTCTCGCAAGTGTGACCTGGCCTAAAAGAGACTTCCGGCTCATGCATAGCTCATAGAGCGAGCCGGCTAGTTTCATTTGTAGTGTCACTGGGAAGCAGAGAATGATGACACTGGACACCGGAGAGAGCAGCAGTAGGTGAGTATATTAATACACTCACATTACATGCACATATACACACACCTTTACTGAATAAATGTTAGTGCGCGTGCTTCTTTAACTTGTTTCCAAACCCAACATACCCAGAACTGTAATATATGCGATATTAAACAAGCATATAAAAAACATACATAGAAATACATCCAATGGATGCCTCACCAGTCATCCTAGGGACATATGTCACACATGTTAAAAAAAACATAAAATAAAACAAAATTAATGTACAGTGTATATATTTTTTTTCTTATTGTATAGACAATGTACTGCAGTCTATTAGAAGTGGCTGGATTCCGCGGTTCCGGCCTGGTAGAGCACACAGTTTGGGGCAGCGTCTCACCCATGCCACTAGTCCAAAATGTCAATCATCAGGAGCGCAAAGCTCCCGGCACGCAGGAAGCCAGGAGGCAGAGTAGTGCTCTCGAAGACAGAAGATGCCACGACACCTTAGACCTAACATATGAGTGAGTCTCTAAACGCCAAACACTGATGCACTGGACCATACCCTCAACTGTAAAGAAAACAGGGCAAGGACATGCTGGACGGGAACTCTGTGAACCGGCCTTTTAACTGGCGGCATCCCCAGCTCTTCTTTTGATTAGCTGGCCTGGCGCAGCGTCATGGTTGAGGCATGAACATATCCAGGTGAATTGTCACTGGATGCGCTGCTGATAATAGAATTCCACAAATATTTTCCTTAGACACTTTATTTTAACAGGTTTACAAAGTCAACGCGTTTCGAGGACAACGCAGGACTTCTTCACCAGGACAAAAACCTAGTCACCAGGCTGGCTAATCCAAAGAAGAGCCATGGATTCCAGCAAGTAGGACAAGTTTCTCATGTCTACTGTTCGGCAGCCACAGATTATCCATGTGGCTGGTGGACGAGTTCCTGCAAATCAATTCACACCATTTCTACTGTCAATAGTTTATTTATCAAAAAGGAGAGAAACATAATTTCTAGATAATAATAGATAAATCTAGAGAAAAAAATGTTAAAGCCATACAGGGGTGCAATGCCAGCACTGAAACAGTCAATCCAACTTTTACTGCGGCTGATACATCATTATTACATTTGAGGTCAATCGTTTTTAGGCCACAGTCCAAGGAATATATTCAAACACATTACGATTATTTGCTGTCTAGCAATTCAGACTGGAGGTCGCCTGGTCAGAGGAAGCATTATTCTTCTGAACAAAGCTCATTAATAAAATTGGATGATCAATGGAATATTTGGAAGAAATTAACTGCACTTTTTTAAAGCTTATATAGTTATAAACTGCAAAGAAGAAAATATCAGGATCCAACGCGCAGTCGAGACTTCAGCTAATGCACATAATGCGCCTATACGCATGATACGAGTAAATATAGAAGCTCATACACATAACAGTTAGATCATAGTGAAATAACCTGCATTATTAAAGTCTAGAAATGCATTAAAATTCAGCAGTATAGCTCATAATCCAAGGACATTGAAAAATGAAACATTATCGTGTCAGCAACATTTGCATCAGGGTCAAATCAGGAAGATATTGCGGACTGCTAAGGCTATATAATAGACAACCGTATCATGGACGGTCTCTTCATATATTTCGGCATATTACAAAAAGCAAATGTGTAGTAAAATTGAAGTAAAGGGGTTTACAATTATAAAAATGTATGGCATCTATGGGATGCCTAAATCTGGGAAAGGAGGCGGGTGCAAGCATCCAAAGTTGGAAGAGCATGTGCATAGTTCTCTCCATTGGTCGAGCATGTGCATAGTTCTCTCCACTGGATGAGCATGTACATAGATCTCTCCATTGGATGAGCATGTGCATAGTTCTCTCCACTGGATGAGCATGTGCATAGTTCTCTCCACTGGATGAGCATGTGCATAGATCTCTCCATTGGACGAGCAGCATGTGCAGAGATCTCTCCATTGGACGAGCATGTGCACAGGTCTCTCCATTGGGTGAGCATGTACATAGGTCTCTCCATTGGACGAGCATGTGCACAGTTCTCTCCATTGGACGAGCATGTGCATAAGTCTCTCCATTGGATGAGCATGTGCATAGATCTCTCCATTGGACGAGATTGTGCACAGGTCTCTCCATTGGATGAGCATGTGCATATGTGCATAGTTCTCTCCATTGAACGAGCATGTGCATAGATCTCTCCATTGGACGAGCATGTGCACAGGTCTCTCCATTGGAGGAGCATGTGCATAGATCTCTCCATTGGACGAGATTGTGCACAGGTCTCTCCATTGGACGAGCATGTGCATAGATCTCTCCATTGGATGATCATATGCACAGGTCTCTCCATTGGATGAGCATGTACATAGATGTCTCCATTGGACGAGCATGTGCATAGGTCTCTCCATTGGATGAGCATGTGCATAGGTCACTCCATTGGAAGAGCATGTGCATAGATCTCTCCATTGGACGAGCATGTGCACAGGTCTCTCCATTGGAGGAGCATGTGCATAGATCTCTCCATTGGACGAGATTGTGCACAGGTCTCTCCATTGGACGAGCATGTGCATAGATCTCTCCATTGGATGATCATATGCACAGGTCTCTCCATTGGATGAGCATGTACATAGATGTCTCCATTGGACGAGCATGTGCATAGGTCTCTCCATTGGATGAGCATGTGCATAGGTCACTCCATTGGAAGAGCATGTGCATAGATCTCTCCATTGGACGAGCATGTGCACAGGTCTCTCCACTGGATGAGCATGTGCATAGGTCACTCCACTGGATAAGCATGTGCATAGATCTCTCCATTGGACTAGAATCTGCACAGGTCTCTCCATTGGATGAGCACGTGCATAGGTCTCTCCAATGGACGAGCATGTGCATAGTTCTCTCCATTGGACGAGCATGTGCATAGTTCTCTCCATTGGACGAGCATGTGCATAGTTCTCTCCATTGGACGAGCATGTGCATAGTTCTCTCCATTGGACGAGCATGTGCACAGGTCTCTCCATTGGAGGAGCATGTGCATAGATCTCTCCATTGGACGAGATTGTGCACAGGTCTCTCCATTGGACGAGCATGTGCATAGATCTCTCCATTGGATGATCATATGCACAGGTCTCTCCATTGGATGAGCATGTACATAGATGTCTCCATTGGACGAGCATGTGCATAGGTCTCTCCATTGGATGAGCATGTGCATAGGTCACTCCATTGGAAGAGCATGTGCATAGATCTCTCCATTGGACGAGCATGTGCACAGGTCTCTCCATTGGAGGAGCATGTGCATAGATCTCTCCATTGGACGAGATTGTGCACAGGTCTCTCCATTGGACGAGCATGTGCATAGATCTCTCCATTGGATGATCATATGCACAGGTCTCTCCATTGGATGAGCATGTACATAGATGTCTCCATTGGACGAGCATGTGCATAGGTCTCTCCATTGGATGAGCATGTGCATAGGTCACTCCATTGGAAGAGCATGTGCATAGATCTCTCCATTGGACGAGCATGTGCACAGGTCTCTCCACTGGATGAGCATGTGCATAGGTCACTCCACTGGATAAGCATGTGCATAGATCTCTCCATTGGACTAGAATCTGCACAGGTCTCTCCATTGGATGAGCACGTGCATAGGTCTCTCCAATGGACGAGCATGTGCATAGTTCTCTCCATTGGACGAGCATGTGCATAGTTCTCTCCATTGGACGAGCATGTGCATAGTTCTCTCCATTGGACGAGCATGTGCATAGTTCTCTCCATTGGACGAGCATGTGCATAGGTCTCTCCATTGAACGAGCATGTGCATAGATCTCTCCTTTGGACAAACATGTCTACAGGTCTCTCCACTGGATGAGCAAGTGCATAGGTCTCGCCAATGGACGAGCATGTGCATAGGTCACCCCATTGGACGAGCATGTGCATAGGTCACTCCATTGGACATGCATTTGCATAGGTCTCTCCATTGGATGATCATGTGCATAGGTCACTCCATTGAATGGGCATGTGCACAGGTCTCGCCACTGGATGAGCATGTGCATAGGTCTCTCCATTGGATGAGCAAGTGCAAAGGTCTTTCCATTTAAGTTTCTAAAGTCATCCGAATTTTCCGATATTGGCAGCATTATCCAGCTAATGTGTATGGGGTCCTCCTTACGCTTCCTCGACATATGCTGTTGTGGGAGAGAAGAATTTGGCATTTGGATTTCCAATTGATAAATCTTTTGTTCTCTGGGAGATTAGCTGCCACCAGAAGAGAACATACAAGTGCTCAGCTGAGAAAAGCGTACCGGTGTATGGGGGAGCTTGGAGAGAGATAGCAGTTGGCGGAACAATGGTGATTGGCAGCTTTAGGACTGTACATCAATAGATTGGGAGAGTGGTATCCCCTTCATTGTTTATTAGCACAGCGCCACACTACTAGTAGTGGCTGCTCCTGGTATTACAGTTCAATGCAAGTTCATTCCATTCAAGAAAATAGGTACATAGACACTAATAGAAGTACAGAGCTCCCAATGAAGAGGGCACTGTGATCGCAAGAGCAGTATGGCGCTTTCATAGTGTTAGGGCACATGAGCTTTGTATAGAACGTGGGGGTGCCGAGAATTCAACCGTTACCAATCAATTATTAATGGACTATCCCAAGGACAAATCAAACATTTAAAAAAAAGGAATAACCCCCTTTAATCCGCTGCCATAGTTACAGCATTATTTCCCGTAGGCTGTAAAATATAGATTTTTGGTTCTATCAGTCTGTAACCCATTTGTCCACTAGATGTCAGCATAAGTGAAAATCTTTTACATGGATATGCATGAGAAAATGGAATGCAAAATCAACATTGAAAAAAATGTTCTTTTCACAAAAATTAATTAAAATCAATGTACTTTTCCAATGACAGTGTTCCCTTAACTGCTCTCCAATGTAAACCCACATATAAAAATTATATTATTAATATCATGATAAATTGTTCCAAAGGATAAACTGTGACATATAAAAGTTCAAAGAGTTACAGTTCTATAGTATAACGTGCTTTACTAGCAAATATACAATTGATGTATATATCGACATATCTGTATATATATATATATATATATATATATATATATATATATATATATATATATATATATACACACATACACACACATCATATATATATACACACACACTATTACGTTGAATACAAAAAATATATATATAAGCAAATAAAATGTGCCAAATTGAGAACGATTCGATTACTAAACCAAAAGAAGGTTCAGGTAGGAAATCTCTGCACATGTGGACATAGCGAGCTGAATACAATCCCTAATTTACAGGCTGGAATTAGGTGCGCTCTCTAATAACTCATTCTAGATTCCAGGCATACCGCAGAGTCATATAACAAGAGATGGTAAACTATCGCTGATTCCAATCAAATTCAAGATTGGCTATTAATTTGATTGGAGCATTAAATCAGGAGTAGTCTGTAAAATACACAAATTAGAGCTGAATTACATACTATTCTTTTCGAATAATTACATGTATTTTTTGTAAGTTCATATTTTGTAAATTATTTAAATTGTAGAGTGCACTCTGCCTAGAGAAAAGAGATTATAATTAAAAAGAGGTTTATTTGCATGTCACAGGGAAAATGTGTAGATCCGGTACATATTGTACTCACAGGTAACCACTATTTATACTATTAAATAAATACCACAGGATGTCATATTTTTTAATGGGCATCATAAATGGGCAACAACAATAACATTAATGCTAGCGAAACGAAAGAATGCAGTCTCACATTTAACCAGTTCAAGACCGGGCCATATAACACTATTCCTGACCGGGCACCGTTTTTTTTTTTTTTTCCATCTTGGCAGTTTAAAGAGCGGTTTGATTTTTCACACTGGGAAATTCAATAGTTTTTGTATCTTTTTGTTCGTAATGCAAGAGGCTTCACTTTTCTGTCATTTTCCCTTTTTTTTTTTTATTTTCTTCGTTGTTAATAGTGGGAAAATAAAAGAAATACGTCTATATGTTTCATATTTTTGTTTGTTCATTTTTATGGCTATAAAGGAACACTGAATTACGTTTAAAAATTTGCTCCCCTTTCTAAAACAATAGTTTTTATATATTGGATATACTTTATTTCCAGCGGGAGCGGGGTTAGTAGCAGCCATTTGGATTGGTAGCAGATTTTTTTTTATTATCATTTATTTAGTTTTCACCGGTATTTTATACACTTTTTTAATTTAAATGTAATCTATTTCACATTTTATGCCACCCAATTTAGGAATAAAATAACTTTGGGGGACATTCCAGTATTTAAATACTTTTTTATACCCAATTTTCCCTATAACTGGGGCTGGCATGTTAACCCCAGTTACAGTGGAAATGCAGCCTCCTGGCAGCATGGTAGAGCTAAATGGGTCTCCTAAGACCCAGCAGGACCGCTGGACTCAGAGGATGAAGCACCGACATAATTTTCTATTACTACATACACAGCGAATGTTCAACACTACACATACAGCAATTCAGAACGCAGAGATGGTGGCGAACCGTCTCTGCCTTCTCTATGGGAAGTCTGTTTCTGACAGCCAGATCCGCACTTCTACAGCTGTACAATCATATGCAACTGCTCTACTGTACTACACAAAGTAGAACAGGACTGCTTGGACATGTATCGTCTATGGGCATTCCAGAAGTAGTTAAAGAGGAACTATCGATTATGAGGAAAAACAAAAGAAATATTGTGAGCCCTCGTGGGCAGGGTCCTCTCTCCTCTTGTACCAGTTGTGACTTGTATTGTTTAAGATTACTATACTTGTTTTTATTATGTATACCCCTCCTCACATGTAAAGTGCCATGGAAAAAATGGCGCTATAATAATTATTATTAATAATAAATGTCAGTAGATTAAATGAATTAGGAGACTTTTCTAAAACTTATGTCATTAGCAAATCCCAGATAATATCCCTGACTATTACAGGTGCAAAGGTGTTATTTTTTTATCAGAGTGAGCTCACGCTCTTTTGAAAATCTCAGACATTGTCAATTTTAGATCTTTGTGTCTAAAACAGATATTGATTTCTTTTCTGCTTAGAGTACAACTTCATGAAAAACAAAAAACATATAGTGAGACATATACTCTAGAAAAGGAAATGGAGCAAACAATTCCATAAAAAATACAGCCTAATGACAAGTGAATGGGCCAAAATTTACAGATGACAGATGGGGCTATAAAAAGCAAACGGCGCAACATTTTTAACCCCTTACCAACAGACTTTGGCATTTACATCATGAAGCCTAGGGGGTGCACTGTTCTATCCACCCACCGATGCAAAGTGAACCAAGGGTACCGATGGGTTTTCCACTGCTTGTCATGACTATACTCCTATCAAAGCCGGCCTGCAACTGTCGTTCATAGAAGGCTATGATTTTTGCTATTTTTCTGTATTTAGTACAAGCAATTAGACAATTGCAGGTTCAAGTCCCCTAAGGGGACTACAAAATATAGTAAGAAGTTAAGTAAAAGGTTTTTAAAAATTTGAGAACTATAGAGAAAAATATAAAAGTTCAGGTCCCATTCTCCTGATAACAATAATAATAAAAAAATACACATATGGTATCTCCACGTCTGTAATAGTCTGAATCCATCCAAATCTAAACTTATTCATCGTGATTGGTAAATTATGTACTGAAAAAAATTTTTTAAGGCTAGAATAGCATTTTTATTTTTTTGACCAACGTAAAAAATGCAATAAGAGGAGATCAAAGCATCATATCTACTCAAACTGGTATCTATAAAAATGTCACAGCCTGACATTGTCCTATTGGTGATTAGTGTTGAGCGCAAGTGCTCGCTACTCGAGTTTGCATCGGGTGTTTGAGTACTGCGGGTGCTGGAGTGACATGTTTGAGTCCCCGCAAAGACATGAGGGGATTGCCTGCCATACACAGGCAAACCTCGCATGACTTTTTGGCTGTCTTAACAGCGGTGACTCGAACACGTCACTCGAGCACCCGCGATACTCTGTGCGCATCCAAGCACCTGATGTGGACCCGAGTAGCGAACGCTCGTGATCAACACTGCTGGTGGTGGCATCGGTGTGTAAGGACACACCCATTTGACAAGGATGGATGAATACATCGACAAATGAGTCGGATTATTCTAAGTTTTAAAGAGGAACGGCAGAATGTAGACTTTTAAGAAAAGATGTCCCATTATTGGGTTTTTATGGAGAATACACATATTTACCAAGAGAGACAAGTCAGGGGAGCTGACAGGTCTGCTTAAAAATATAAATTAATACCTTCATCTGAGCAAGTAATACTGAAGCTGTAAGCGAAAATTACACGTGAAATGTGCAACTCTGGAGTCCTAGGAGGTTTATCGGCAATCACTGGGGGTAGAAATACTACTTACTCACCTAAATCTAACAATCAGGATGCAACCTCCATAAGGCTAATACCTACAGCCGGCTTGCAGTCAGTTCTCTCTAATAACAGCAGACTTATTTTTCATCAATAATATCCATTAAGGAGCACTGAAGACCTGGTAATAAATCATAGTGGCATACAACCTGAACAGCTCAGGTTATTTTACAGTGTGAATTCCCATGCCCATTAGAAGATGCCAATTCTTCCTTCCTGTCTTGCTACATATATTGCGGCTCTGTTTGGAAATGTATTAGAAGACACCGGAAACGCTCTCTCTTCAAGTGAACACTAATAAGTGCACCAATACATAGACGTTAAAGGCAATGGTTACTATTGAGCAACGTCAAGTACTGTATTTGGAGCATAGTACAAGTCTTTTGAATTAGCATTGTGGCACAAATTTTTCTCTCCGTCCCCCAGAGCAGATTCTTCTTAGAGCGCAGTGCGTGTCCAACGAACTAGATGATTAAAGCATGCTTTGATATCTAGGTCTGTGCCACAGTTTTCATATTCGGAGTGCAGCAGTTGATTACTTTGTTATCGGCTGCGGTGCTCTGTGTAGGCAGCAATTGATATTACAAAGCTCTCAAGCTGATCATTTGAGTTTTGTCATTTCGCTTGCTGCCTATGCAGAGAACAGCAGCTAATCGTGACTTCTAAGCTCTGCATAGGCAACAACTGAGTTTACGATGTATGCACTGTTCTCTCCCATACCTCTCCTATAACTTGTAATTTTGTGAAAGAGAGACAAAGACCAGCAGGTGGAGTTGTCTCAAATTTTCAAAAAGTGTGTTATGAAAATGAAAAAACAAACAAAAAAAAAGCAAATTAAAGGTATAATAAGCTATGTTCCAGAATTATTAAGACTGGAGTGTTTCACTCGGGTCTTGATGAGGAGGCGTGCTGGAGTCAGATGCTCCTGATTCATTAAGAGGGGCAATACAGACCATCTGAAAAATGGCATGCACCTCGCCATAAATCTTAATGAACCCAGGGATTGAAGTAAGACTTGTGTGGTATAAGAAATGTCACCACCCACCATGAATTTGATGAACAAGGGTTGACATGCCCCTGTCCCACCTCAGATCCACCCACTTTGTCAGAGCTGAGCAAAAAGTGTCGTGAAAACACTGAAATTCAGAAAATATTAGTGCGGTCAAATCTGGCGCAAAAGCTTTGATGAATAGGGGCCTTTATGTTTTTACAAATGGTACTTATTCCAACACTAATTAGGGCTAGGAATAGGGCAAAGGTTAGAAGCAGAACTAGAGTTAGGAATAAGGCTAGGATTAGGAATAGGGTTAAAACTATCGCAAGGAATAACGTTAGGCTTAGACCAGAAAAAAAACATTTCTATATAAAAAAAAAAAAAAAAAAAAATCACAAAAATGTAATAATTAAAAAAAAGACTAAAGAAAAAAATATAACAACATATACTTTAACTTTTACATTTCAGGTCTAATAATGTAGGGGTGGCGAGGGAAGGGTAACTAGGGGGTGCTGCTGAGGTGATATTGATGCTGATAGGCAGGGAAGGTGTGCTGATCCCACAGAACTGGGGGGGGGGGGTGACCCACTTCTTAGCGCAGACAGACTGGAGACTGAGACAGGAAAGTGTATTCAACAGATCCGTGTTTTATTCATCAACTTCCTTGTCAACATGCACAAACCCTGACAGGACTTTTGGCAATTGCTTTTTAAGCAGACCCGGGTACCTTCTTTTTCTCTCTGTGTCACCGTCATGGTGTCCCCTGCGGTTCTCCTCACTGTGGCTGCCCTAGGCACTTCCACCACAACGATTCACCGTTCAGAGTACACCGTTGTCATCACTCTCAGGGTGTCACCGTCTGCTGCCACCGTCCTTTGGGTTACCCCCCGTGACCGTCTTCACTGTCAGGCTCTCTCTGAGGGCTCTCTGCTGCCTTTCTACTAACAGCAGACCCTCCTTTCTAGTAAGCTCCCCTGGCTGACTGAAGCTTCTGGAAACTTCCCTCAGCCTTTATACTATCATCCCAGGTAGCTCCGCCCACTATCACCTGACAGAGACCTCTGACCAATCACGGTGACCTTGACCCCTGGCAGTTATGTAACCACTCTCTCCTGAGCTCCTCGCTGCCCTCTAATGGCCACACTCAGTACGGCACCCTATTCTTCTTCATCTCAGTGTTTTCCATTCTTACACTGAGCTATTCCTCTGCCTCTCACTAAAAGCAGATCTCTGTCAGGTCCACCTCCCCACATTCCCCCTTCCTTTAACCATTGTCGTCCTCGACAATCTCGTCCTGGGGTGAAAGTGGTGTCAGAGACCTGGCACTGTCATGGTCGGCGTCTGGGTCACACGGACCCTCTGTCACACAGACCCTTTTGTCACACAGACTCTCGGTCACACAGACCCCTGGTCACACAGACTCTTGCTCAGGTACCCGGTCCGTCTGTCTCCTTTTTGTCCCGTCGCCCTGTCAACCTGGACAAGTCGTGGTCGTCATACTCTCCGTACCCGGGACCTGCTGAATACACATTTTTTTTTAAAAAATAAACAACAAAACTATGCTAACACTTTAACATTTCAATTTTACTACACACTTTTCCACATTTGTTGCAATACGCTTTTATCAAAACATTTTTTTTTCTTTCTTTTTTTTTTTTTTAACATCTAAACTGTCATACTGACATACTCCCCCTTTCTTTGACCTGAGCATCTCCCTTATGCGTTCCCACTATGTCAGGAGATAAACATGAACAACAACAAAAACATTTCTATAAACGCGGACGTGAAACTGTCCGATGAATTGCACAACTGTGCATCAAACTCCAGGTAGTCCTGGCCATCTCCTGAAGCCGATGTTTTGCCAAGTCAGCAAGGGACTTAAAGTCCTGGGACTCTTGGGGTGTCTCTGAGAGTCCCTTTTACAGGGGCACGTAATCTTCAGGGCAACAAATTACTGCCACAGTGTAGTAGCCTCAGGGGCAGTACTCCTTATAATAAGAGACCCAGTCTCCTTCTTGCAAAGCCCGGCCGTGACGGATAGACGCCACATTTAGGTAAACTTTCTCTCCAGTGGCGCGATCCCGGATAAAGCCATACCCTTTTTCCCGGTTTGCATGCACCAGCCTCCCGATAGACCATGGAGCCGCCATGCCCGCTTCTCCTTTTTCATGGAGCAGCCCCCAAATCTCCCGCTCTTCGGACTTATTTCCTTTAATGACCTCCGCAACCCAGGCGGAGGGTCCGGTATAGGCTGCAGAGTCCGGTGGGCGGGTCGCAGTCAAGGTTGAGGGCGGAATAGAAGCGGCCGCAGGCTCCGATGAAGAATAGGCCGCAGCCGGCTTTGACAGCGACGTTGGCGCGGCCGCAGGGGAGGCCGCAGCTGGTACCAAGGCTTCCACGGGCTCCGGCAAAGCAATCTCAGGTAGGGCCACAGATGAAGCAGCGGCCGCACTTTCCGGTAAGTCAGACACTGCAGTTGATGGCCCATTTCAGTAGTGGCCGGGAGTGAGACCGATGCGTTGGAGGTCAGCTTTGCGGGGGCTACGCCGTCGCTCAGAGCGGGAGGCACCACAGCGTATAGAGGTGGGCGGGGGGACCGAGGACCGGTGTCAAGGCCCCGTGGTCTGTCCGCTGCATGGCACGTGGGCACAGGGTTTGCCCGGGGAGTCGCCGGCGGGCCCGGGGACACGCTCACCTTCCCAACCGTCGCGGCTCCCAGCAGATTCTCCCACTGCTCCTTTGTTGGCCGTTGATTCTCACCCCGCCGTCCGACAGGGCCGGCCTCCAGGCCCCACAGCTCTGCGGGGAGGCTCCCTGAGCAGGTCTCCTGACGAGTCTCCAATTCTTGGCGCCATCGCCATTCCTGGCGTCCGATACCCCGACAGCCACAGCGCGCCAAATGTAATGGGGTAGGCTGAACTGGGGGGTGGTCCCTCATTTACCGCGCACAGACGTCACAGATACAAGATGGAGGCAGATTTCGGGTGCAACAGGTCCAAGTTTATTTAGCCGTCCGCCTGACGATCTCAGCAATACACCGCAATTCTTCCACGGCTTTCCGTTTCCAGGCCCGGGTACATACACCGTACTTTTAGCGTAGTGACGTTCCTCCCAGCTCGGTCACTGTGGCCGCCTTAGGCCTGTTCACCAACAGCACTTTACTGGTCAGAGGTCGTTGTCAATTTAGTATGTTTCCCCCGGGGCCTCGTCTGTACTGCGGTTCTGTAACAATTATAGTAGATACTACAGGGGTTTCTTGGCAAGAAGCACAATCACAGCAGAGTCCAGAGTTAAGTGAATCGAGTTTATATAAGAACGCAGCAAAACCATGCGTGCACAGTGTGAACAAGGCAAACACAAAAGTCAATAAACTGCCGCTAGAGGTCAGCGGCCAGTTGCAGGGTATACGCCTTTCAAAGTATCGAATGCTTGGAGCATAGTTTAGAAACAAAGTCCAGAACGTTATAGCCGGTCACTATGGAAACAGATGCCGTTATCAGTACGGTATAGTTCTCAGAAAGTCTATCCAGTAGGTACCCTAACCCTGGTCCGGTTAGGGCACGGCAGGGCCGCTGAGTCAGCCGGAATCGCAGAACCACAAGTAGCAAGCACACGGTAGATTCTTTAGGACGGAGCAAACAGTAAGTCTCACCGATCAGGTGGCAGCAGGTAACAGGACAGCAGAGCAGCGGAGACAGCCAGCGGCTGTGGAGCGGGCAGCAGCAGGGGAGTACAGTATAGTCTCTTGAAGCAACCACGAATGGAACAACCTCAGCAAGTTACAGCAGCTGAGAAGCCAGGACAACCCAGTACTCAAAGGAACACAGGCAGAATACTCCAGCATTGATTAATGACTGGGGTGGAGTCTTAAAGGCAGCAGACAGGAACACATGAAGGCCAGACCACCATCTTGGAGAAGGGCAAAATTCCAGAACATAGCAAAAGTGTCCAGAGTCCTGACATTACTCCCTCCTTAGAAGCGGCCTCAGGACGATCCCGAACCCGGTTTCTCAGGGAATCTCTGATGGAAAAGAGAAATCTTCCTTTGAGCGCTGATGTTCTCCACCGGTTCCCAAAAGTATTCTTCAGGGGGATACCCCTGCCATCTAATCAGATACTGGAGCCGACCTCTGCGAATTCTGGAGTCAATAATGTCATCGACCACAAATTCCTCTTGCCCATCAATTATCACCGGCCGTGGAGGTGGCACAACACGACCCTGAAAAGTATTAGGTGAGACAGCCTTTAGTAGGGAAACATGAAATACGGGATGTACCTTCATAGTCCTAGGTAACTTCAGGCGACAGGCCACAGAGCTCACAATGCCATTAATCCTGAAAGGGCCGATGAACTTCTGTCCCAGCTTCTGTGAAGGAACATTCAATTTTAAATTCTTGGTGGATAACCATACAGAATCCCCTACCTTGAACACAGGTGCTGGTTTGCGGAATCTATCTGCCGATCTTTTGTAGCGCTCTTGGGCTGAAGTCAGGGTCTCTTTTAGGACCTCCATATTCTGTTTCATCGTAGTAAGCCTTTCCTCTACAGCCGGAACCGGAGACTTTATTGGAGACCTGGGAAAGATACTGGGATGGTAACCCAGGTTTGCAAAAAACGGTGTTACCTTAGTAGAGGCGTTCTGAGAGTTGTTATAAGAAAACTCAGCTAAAGGAAGTAAGTCCAGCCAATCATCTTGAAGGTGGCTGACGTAGCACCGAAGATACTGTTCCAAGGTCTGATTGGTCCGTTCTGTCTGACCATTTGTCTGGGGGTGATAGGCGGAAGAAAGGCACACATCAATATTGAGTGCAGAACAGAACTCTTTCCAGAATCTTGACGTAAATTGGGAGCCTCGATCAGAGATGATCTCATCTGGGACCCCATGCAGCCGAAACACATTCTGTAGGACCAGATCTCCAGTCTCTTTAGCTGAGGGAAGACCGGCGCATGGGACGAAATGGGCGGCCTTTGTTAAACGGTCTACAACCACTAAGATCGTATTCATGCCTTTAGAGATGGGCAGCTCCACAATAAAGTCCATAGATATCGACCCCCATGGGCGGGATGGAATAGGTAAAGGTTGCAGGAGGCCCGTAGGTGACATACGCGGGGTCTTATGACGAGCACATACCTCGCACGAGAGAACGTAGTCCTTTGTGTCCTTCAGGCATGTTGGCCACCAGAAGAAGCGACTTAGGAACTCTTGGGTCTTCTGTACCCCCCTATGACCTGCCACCTTGGAATCGTGAACCACTCTGAAGATTTTGAGACGGACCGCCTCTGGGATGTAAACACGTTGTCCTCTGAACCACATGCCCCCTTTAAGGACCAGATTGACATCAGCAGGTGGGTTAGTCAAGAGTACGTCACCTACATACGCTTCCTTGATGTCCTTCCACAAGTCCTTATCCTGGATGACCCCGATGAAATTGGCATCGGAAAGAATCGTTTTCGGCGAGGGTCCTGGTAAGGCATCTGCAGCATGAATCCGAGATAGTGCATCTGCTTTTCCATTGCGAGAACCTGGTCGAAAGGAGATAATAAAATCGAATTGATTCAGAAATAAGCTCCAGCGGGCCTGACGAGGAGAGAGACATTTTGCAGATCTAAGAAACTCCAGGTTATGATGGTCTGTCAACACAATAACTTGTTGAGCGGCTCCTTGGAGATGGTGCCTCCATTCTTTAAAAGCCGCAATAATGGCCAGCAGCTCCTTATCCCCTACGTCATAGTTCTTCTCTGCTGAGGTCAGCCTACGAGAAAAGAAAGCACATGGATGAAGTAAGGCCTTCTCTCCGACTCTCTGCGAAAGGATGGCCCCCAAGGCGTTGTCTGAGGCATCCACTTCCACGATAAATGGAAGTGTCGGATCAGGGTGGACCAACAGTGGAGCTGAAGTAAAACAGGTCTTGAGCCGACTAAATGCTTCCTGAGCTTGTGCGGACCATTTAAATGGATTCTCCTTCTTTGTCAATGCAGTGATGGGACGGACAATATCAGAAAAATTTCGGATAAAACGTCTATAAAAATTGGCAAAACCGATAAAACGTTGTACCTGTTTTATATTTTTGGGTACCGGCCAGTCGGTGATTGCCTGGATCTTTCCAGATTCCATATTCAGCCCCTGAGGGGAGATGACATAGCCCAGAAACTGTATCTCGGAGCGATGGAACTCGCATTTCTCCAGTTTAATATATAGGTGGTTCTCCTTCAGCCGTCTTAAAACCGTCTTGACATGTTCCTCATGTTCCTGCAATGAGTCTGAAAAAATCAAAATGTCGTCCAAGTATATGACCACAAACTGGTCCAATAGATCCCTGAAAATATCATTGACAAGGTGTTGGAAGGTCGCTGGCGCGTTACACAGTCCAAAGGGCATTACTAGATATTCAAAATGTCCATAATGGCATCTGAAAGCTGTCTTCCACTCATCCCCAGGACGAATACGCACTAGATTATACGCCCCACGAAGGTCTTATTTGGAAAAGATTTTTGCTTGGCGGACTCTCTCCATTAATTCAGGTATTAGCGGTAGAGGGTAGCGGTTACGTATGGTTACCTTATTAAGTCCCCGATAATCAATGCATGGTCTTAGTGTCCCATCCTTCTTTTTCACAAAGAATATAGGCGCCCCAGCTGGCGAGGAAGAAGGGCGTATGAAGCCCTTGGCCAGATTTTCATCGATGTACTCTTTTAGGGCCTGAAGTTCTGGTGCAGCCAGAGGGTAGACATTACTAAAGGGGATCGCTGCCCCGGGAAGGAGTTCAATAGGGCAGTCATAGTGTCTGTGTGGCGGGAGCTGGTCCGCCTTCTCCTTGTCACACACATCAGAAAATTCCTTATAGACAGTTGGTATCCCCACTACCTGTATAGGAGATTTGGCCTTCAAGGATGTAGAGATTGTCTCCGTAGCAGACTTCTCCCTTGTTGGGAAAGTGATCGCCTTGGTCTCCCAGTTGATGGTCGGGTTCTGAAAGCGCAACCAGGGAATACCTAGGATCACGGGAAAATGTGGAGAAGAGATTAATAAGAACGACAATTGCTCCTGATGATCCGGCTCCAATAAGATCGTGAGAGGTATTGTCTCCTGGTCTACAGGGCCAGAGATTAGGGGTGAGCCGTCTACTGTCTCCAAATTAATTGGAGAAGCCTTCTGACAAGACTGAATGCCATGTTCCTTGGCAAAGGAAATGTCCATAAAATTGCCCCCCGCCCCTGAGTCGATCATAGCTGAGCTGGAAATCCATCTTCCAGCACACAAGATTTTAATAGGGAGGGAACAATGAGAGCTCTTTTCCTTCACTTCCCCGGGGGGTGTGGTCATAGCAAGCGACTGAAACACTGCATCTATAGCCAGGCTACACTCAGAAGTGTCGGATTCCGTATCACTGCCATCCAGCTCCCCAATTGCAGCTACCACTTTGTTCTGACGTTTAGGACATTTTGGGCAGTTAATCAGGAAGTGATCTGACTGGCCGCAATAAAAACACAAACTCTCCCGAAGGCGATGTTCCCGGCGTTCATTACTATCACGCCTCTGAACTGAGTCAATCTGCATCGGTACCTCCTCCACACCCCGAGATGTCTTACCTGCAGTTTCTTTGGGAGGAAGGGAAAAATTAGACATGCGGTTATACACAGCCAGCTTTTCCTGCCTGCGCTCAGTAAGGCGAATGTCTATGAGCACGCAATGCTGTATAAAAGCCTCGAGCTCCTGTGGGGATTCTGAGCGGGCTAATTCATCCTTTACCACGCTGGACAGGCCTCTCTTAAAAATGGGAACCTGTGCATAAAGGTCCCAATTAGTATCTACTGCTAGTCGCCTGAAGTCGGTCGCATATTCAATAACCGAGCGCTTGCCCTGGCGCAAAGATAGCAGCGCAGTCTCAGCAGAAGCGCGACGATTTGGATCGTCAAACATTAGTGCCATGGCGGCCAAAAAATCATCCAGCACATTCAGGCGTGGGTCACGAGACTCGATCATAGGATTCGCCCAAGCAAGCGCACGTGAGGTCAGCAGCATGATTATACATAGCACTTTAGAACGGCCCGTTGGGAAATGATCAGCATGGATGTCAAAGTACAGCATACATTGGTTCACGAATCCACGAAACTTGTCGCGGTCGCCATTGTATCTAAATGGTGGTAATTTAGGAAGGCTAGGTGGTGGTACGTGCCCTGCAGGCAAAGTCACAGGTCGAGCCCCCTGAGCTGTGAGCTGCCATCTGTGTACTGATGTCCTGGAAGTTTTGTCCACACTGGGTCTCCAATCCAGTCAATCTGCTTTCCTGTGCTACAACTCGATCGTCTAAGTCCTGCAGGTTCTGCCCAAAACCCCGTTGATTACGTTCCACGCTTTCAACTTTCTTTTGCAGAACATTCATATCCTGCTGCAGGGAACGGAGCATGGTGTACACCTGTTCCATCTTGCTGTCTGACATAGCTCCTGCAAACCCCTCTTTTTGGGCTGGAGTATCCTGTAACAATTATAGTAGACACTACAGGGGTTTCTTGGCAAGAAGCACAATCACAGCAGAGTCCAGAGTTAAGTGAATCGAGTTTATATAAGAACGCAGCAAAACCATGCGTGCACAGTGTGAACAAGGCAAACACAAAAGTCAATAAACTGCCGCTAGAGGTCAGCGGCCAGTTGCAGGGTATACGCCTTTCAAAGTATCGAATGCTTGGAGCATAGTTTAGAAACAAAGTCCAGAACGTTATAGCCGGTCACTATGGAAACAGATGCCGTTATCAGTACGGTATAGTTCTCAGAAAGTCTATCCAGTAGGTACCCTAACCCTGGTCCGGTTAGGGCACGGCAGGGCCGCTGAGTCAGCCGGAATCGCAGAACCACAAGTAGCAAGCACACGGTAGATTCTTTAGGACGGAGCAAACAGTAAGTCTCACCGATCAGGTGGCAGCAGGTAACAGGACAGCAGAGCAGCGGAGACAGCCAGCGCCTGTGGAGCGGGCAGCAGCAGGGGAGTGCAGTATAGTCTCTTGAAGCAACCACGAATGGAACAACCTCAGCAAGTTACAGCAGCTGAGAAGCCAGGACAACCCAGTACTCAAAGGAACACAGGCAGAATACTCCAGCATTGATTAATGACTGGGGTGGAGTCTTAAAGGCAGCAGACAGTAACACATGAAGGCCAGACCACCATCTTGGAGAAGGGCAAAATTCCAGAACATAGCAAAAGTGTCCAGAGTCCTGACAGGTTCTTCCTGTCGGGGCTACCCCCGACTTGCTTTCTCCTCAGTCCCCTAGTAGAGCTCCCCTCACAGCACGTACTCCTTCACTGACTCCTCTCCTCAGAGCTCCTCCCGGGATTGGACTATCTGGAACCCTCCTGTCCTATTTATAACTTTCCCGGTTCCCTGTAACTCCGCCCCCCCATGACCAACGGTTTCTAAAGCCCTAAGCTGCTGTCAAGTCCTGAACTCACGCTCTCCCCTGCCATCTTGTGGTCAACCCAAGGTACTGCACTCAATCTACACTTTTCCCAGCTGTTTCCCTTCTGTCAAAACTAACATCTGTCTATAGTGCACAAACCATCCTTTCTTCTTGCTGACAATACCGTCCAAGGTCCAGTAGGTGAATGGCGCCAAACAGCCACAGCAGGTCTCTCCACCTGGGCCACTCCTGTTCTTGGGGGTTGCGGCGGTGGGCTTCTCCACCCATCTTCCAGGGTCCAACATTAGGGAACAGTTCTCTTCAGGCAAACACCACTCCCCCCAGGGGCGGATTTGACAAAGCCCCGGATCATCCAGCAGTACAATCAGCAATGTCTGTTTCTCTTTCTTTGGGTGCCAAATCACCACAGCCATTTTATTGGCAGCCAGCAATCCACAGTCCAGCTTTTAAATTGTAATCCACAGGGAACAACAACGAAACAATACTTCACCCCACACAGCTTGGGGGCCTTTGCTACTTGGTGGCAGGCTTGCCGCTGAAGATGTTGTATTGGCGGCAACAATCCTGCCGACTACGCCAAATGTAGGGGTGGCGAGGGAAGGGTAACTAGGGGGTGCTGCTGAGGTGATATTGATGCTGATAGGCGGGGAAGGTGTGCTGATCCCACAGAACTGGGGGGGGGGTGACCCACTTCTTAGCGCAGACAGACTGGAGACTGAGACAGGAAAGCGTATTCAACAGATCCGTGTTTTATTCATCAACTTCCTTGTCAACTTCCACAAACCCTGACAGGACTTTTGGCAATTGCTTTTTAAGCAGACCCGGGTACCTTCTTTTTCTCTCTGTGTCACCGTCATGGTGTCCCCTGCGGTTCTCCTCACTGTGGCTGCCCTAGGCACTTCCACCACAGCGCTTCACCGTTCAGAGTACACCGTTGTCATCACTCTCAGGGTGTCACCGTCTGCTGCCATCGTCCTTTGGGTCACCCCCCGTGACCGTCTTCACTGTCAGGCTCTCTCTGAGGGCTCTCTGCTGCCTTCCTACTAACAGCAGACCCTCCTTTCTAGTGAGCTCCCCTGGCTGACTGAAGCTTCTGGAAACTTCCCTCAGCCTTTATACTATCAGCCCAGGTAGCTCCGCCCACTATCACCTGACAGAGACCTCTGACCAATCACGGTGACCTTGACCCCTGGCAGTTATGTAACCACTCTCTCCTGAGCTCCTCACTGCCCTCTAATGGCCACACTCAGTACGGCACCCTATTCTTCATCTCAGTGTTTTCCATTCTTACACTGAGCTATTCCTCTGCCTCTCACTAAAAGCAGATCTCTGTCAGGTCCACCTCCCCACAATGGCACAAGATATTTGTGCGTTACCTTCTGCAGAGACCAGTCATGGATGGCAGTAGACATCAAGCTTTTGAGTAATATGTTGGTGGAAGGGACGAGACCCAAAAGCTAACCTCTGGTCTCTAAGACAAGACTTTTGTTACTCCCCTGACGCTCCCTCAAACCTGATCAGGCTGTAAACTCACCCTGCTTAGTCCTGACACTATGGACACATTCACACGTTCAGTATTTGGTCAGTATTTTACCTCAGTGTTTGTAAGCCAAAACCAGGAGTGGGTGATAAATACAGAAGTGGTGACGTGTTTCTATTACACTTTTCCTCTGATTGTTCCTCTCCTGGTTTTGGCTTACAAATACTGAGTTAAAATACTGACCAAATACTGAATGTGTGAACGTGGACTGCCCTGGTTATGTAATGCATCATTTTATCTTTTTGACAGAGCACCTTTGTATGGCCTATTAGTCAGGAGAAAATGGCCTTGCATGCTTTTTAGAATTACAGTACATTTAAATTATAGTTACTTTTTACTTCCTCCAATATCAGATGGGTCCATATTTGAAAACTGGGAGTAGGGAGGGTCAACATGGGCCTGTGAGTTTTCAAATGCCAGGCCAGAATTTCAGTCCCATGTGCCCCTGCTTGGATTTTAACATGTAGACATGAAGATATGAATGGACAGTAATGAGCAATAGTATGTGATCTAGTTGATTGTTGCTAGATTACAGAAACATGACTTGGAGTTCGGCATCAATTTATGTTTGCAGCTATCAAAAGGTTCAAATCAATAGAGTACTTAAAGGGCTATCCACATCAGTGGTACCCCAAGACGGTGACCCTGAAATGTCCTGTTGAATTAGAGCGTGGCCATACTTGTGCACCACCTCTCCATTTATTCTGTGTGCTAGATTGAGGGAGAAAAGTCAAGAGCTGTACTCGAGTATCTCCGGCAGTCTCATGTCCAATTAATGGTGTGCACGGGCAGCCACCACTCCATTCTGATAGAGTATGTCAGAGATCCTTCTTAGGACCCGACTAATCCAGTGTTATCATATGTGCTTTGGAACTTTTAATGATGACAATAAACGTCAGAATGCTACAAAAACTACATATTGCACGGCATATCCAGATGAAAACCGTCAGCCGAGTATTTTTTATACTTACAATCCGTAGATCTGAGGAGCGATTTCCAGCCTGTTGAGATGCATGTAGAGCTCAATGTCGTGTTTCTTCAATAACTGGTCTTGGATGTGATTCACCTTTGTCACAATAGCAATAGAAGGCCCTATGTCTTGAGGTCTGGCAAATGGCATGGTGGAAATCAATGCATCTTTCTCCTGCAGGGAGAAGGAACAAGCCGGTTACCTTAGATGCAGGCTCTGTGAAACATCGAACTTGTGACATCTGCCTAATTGTCTATCTGTATATGTTAGGTGCATGGCTCCATTAATTCTTTAGTAGGAAAATGTTAGTGAAGCTTCCTAATGCCCTCAACTATGAAGAGATCGAGAGACATTGAACAATGCCGTCCAAAGATTTTATATCCTATATATACCGTAACTAATTTCCAATATTACATTTTTTTTTTTTTAAATCCCCTTTGGTGATATATAGATAAATGTTACCTTGTTGCTAAATGTAACCTGTACTACACTGGACTCCAGACAACTCCTTTAATATATCAACGTCTCAAAATTGCAATGAAGTCTCTCAACTTAACAGCAGTCTCTGGTATTCTGATGTCTAAAAATATTTGGGCCAATGTCATAAAGTGCTAGAAGGGAAAAGGGAACCGGATGCACTAATGCCAGACTTGGCTGAACATGCCAAACTGACCGCCAATTAAACATAGTAAAATTAAAAGCAGTAGTACAAAAATGGATAATCATATTACCGTATATACTCGAATATAAGCCGAGATTTTCAGCCCGTTTTTTTGGGCTCAAAGTCCCCCTCTCGGCTTATATTCGAGTCATATACACCGGGGGGTCAGAGGGGGAGGGGGGCGGGGGTGTCAGGTCATACTTACCCGTCCTGACGCTGTGTCTTGAGCCCCCAGCTTCTCCCCGTGCTCTCTCTTCCTGCCTTCAGCGGTCACGTGGTGCCGCTCATTAAAACTCATGAATATGCGCATATTAATGAGCGGCACCACGTGACCGCTGAAGGCAGGAAGAGAGATCGCGGAGAAGCTGGGGGCTCAAGACACAGCGTCAGGACGGGTAAGTATAGCGATACTCACCTGTCCTGTGTCCATCGCTGCTTGCTGCTGTCTGTCATCGGTCAGTGACTTGAGACAGCAGAGGGCGCGGTGACGTGATTAGTGCGCGCCGCGCCCCCTGCAGTCTGGACGTCACTGACTGATGACGTGGCAGATAGCGGTGAGCAGCCATGGACGCAGGACAGGTGAGAATCTGACACCCAGCGACGGAGAGGTGAGTATGTCATTTTTTTTATTTTTACATGCTGCAGCAGCGGCAGCATATGGGGGAATAATCTTAAGGAGCTTCTAATGGGGGCAGTATATGGGGGAACAATATGGAGCTTCTAATGGGGGCAGTATATGGGGGTACAATATGGAGCTTCTAATGGGGGCAGCATATGGGGGAACAATATGGAGCTTCTAATGGGGGCAGTATATGGGGGAACAATATGGAGCTTCTAATGGGGGCAGTATATGGGGGAACAATATGGAGCTTCTAATGGGGGCAGTATATGGGGGAACAATATGGAGCTTCTAATGGGGGCAGCATATGGGGGAACAATCTATGGAGCTTCTTATGGGGGCAGTATATGGGGGAATAATCTATGGAGCTTCTTCTGAGGACACCATATGGGGGAATAATCTATGGAGCATTTCCCACCCTAGGCTTATACTCGAGTCAATAAGTTTTCCCAGTTTTTTGTGGCAAAATTAGGGGGGTCGGCTTATACTCGGGTCGGCTTATACTTGAGTATATACGGTAAATACAATATAGGATATCTTTATTCACCTCAATATCATTATGCCTTTAATAAATGTATAACACAAAGTTATGAAACTTTTTCACCATTTTCATGATTTTTGCTTGCTATCATCGAACAATTATAACATATACCATAAAACATCAGATTTTTTTTAAATAGATATTCATTAAAATCAGGACACATATTAACCCAAATTGAAAACAAATTAGTAGCACTCCTAATATAGAATATTATCCAGACAGCACGGACACCCCTTTGTTCAAGAGAATGAGTAATCACTCTGATTACACGCACCATATATATGCCTTAAAGCTGAACCTGCCTGTCAGCGGAGGTTGCCCTTATTGATAAACGACAATGGCGCCCCCACTCCACGGTGGCTGTCCCTTAATGACCCTAAAAGGCCCTAGTGATTTTCAGTTTTAGAATTTCCACAAAAATGTAACCAATAAATTTTGTTCAGCTTAACAATTGTGTCCCACTTGTTGTTGATTCTTCACCAAAAATTTACATTTGGTATCTTTATGTTTGAAGCATGATATGTGGGAAAAGGATGAAAAGTTCCAGGGAGCCGAATACTTTCGCAAGGTACTGCACATATATATATATATATATATATATATATATATATATATATATATATATATATACACATACATATTGACTAAGGATCAGCTCTCTGGTACAAATGCTGGTAAACCCAATAAATATAGGAGCGCACTAAATGATAAAAAAAAATCAGTGTCACTCCTCATAATAGATAATACATGAACTGCACGGACAATCCCTTTATTCAAGAGACAGGACTAAGTAACAAACAAACAGTACTCACTCTTATCAGACACCCTATAAATGCCTTAAAGCTGAGCTGGCCTGGCAGTGGAGGTTGGCACCCTTATTTGACAATGGCGCCCCGCTCCACGGTGGTTGTCCTTAATGACCTTAAGAGCCCTAGTGATTTTGCATATTGACCAAGGATTAAACAGTCTGCCAAACTAGTATACATGCCAGTAAAACATAATGACTATAGGAGTGTACTAAATGTGCAAAAATTATTAAAAAACTAGAAAGTTCCTTCTATAGATAAACCTCCACAACAAAAAGTCACACTTAGCACAATTACATGCCCCAGATGCTGATTACCTGCCTTGCTGCAGAGGTTGGCACCCTAACTGCAGAGGTTGGCAACCTAATTAAAGTTGACGGAACGATGCCCCCCCCGCACGTTCCACGGCGGCTATCCCTGGTTAGCCCTAGCCCTCCCTAATATAGATAATTTTATACAGTATGAATCACTGATATATAAGATAACTGCAGTTAATAATAAAATGAACTTACCGTATGTTGATAAATAACATAGCTGTTGCCCAGAAATGCCTCAATGTGTTTACCCATGTCAAGGTCACTCAGGATGCTGATAAATAATGTCCCATGAAAGATATTGCTCAGGTAGATAATAAGCCCACCATGGTTCACAATCTTGGTGTGCCCCCATATTTAAATAGATATTCCAGACCTCTCCCATAAATGACTGACCTTCCCTTCAGTATATAATGTCCCAGGTAGATTAAAAGCTGCAGCGTCCCGGAGTACAAACATTGCCCACATGGAGTGTGATCCCAGGCGCCTGCTTGGATGTTGATGTGCTCCACACTTGAACGCACCTGAGCCAGGCATGCAAGAGCAGATACAAATGCGCTCCACAATCAAGGCGCACTCCATTAACAAACATCATTACCAATGGACATTCTTACCATTTTTGATGCGTTCCACTATGAAATCTGAGTTAAGCAGCGTCATTCATCCCAATGGTCCTCTGTTTTAAACTGATGGTCTCATAGGTAATAAAAGGACAAATCCCAGAAAAGTGCTTGACAAACAAATCCTAATCACATAAGCATCAATCAGACACTTCATCACTCCACACTTCAGTATATTATATATTAATATTCTGGCTCCAATAGAGACCATTAATTATAAACGTAATTTTAGGTCCTGGGTAGTCATAAAATAGGAAGGGATAGATATAGACTAGGATAAGTCTATCTTGTCTGGTATGATAAATAGAAAACATGATAAGGGTATCAAAAATACAGACAACCCATACAGTACAGCAAAATCACACTCACAGACAGTACATTCTCATAGAAAACCGATGGGATGTACCAAGCATAATCATTGACCTCAGCGGAAATGTGCATACGACAATTGTTCATTTAGTCCCTTTGGGGACACACAATCTTTAAAATCCACTCACTTTCATTCCTAAGTATAAGTCTATTATGATCACTTTTGGGATGTTTTGACTCACCACTTCTATCACACAAAATTATACTTCCTGCATATTCCCATGGTACACATCATTAATATGTCTTGCTATTGGTGTATCATGTTTATGTTGTATATCACCAGAGTGTTCACTGACCCGCCTCCTAAATTCTCTTGCTGTCTCTGCCACATAATTTAAAGGGCAGGTGCAGGTAGCCATATAAGGTACTTGTGCTTACTCAATAATAAATGCAGGGATATGCTCACTCTATATGATTGACGGTATAGAGAGGAGTGTCCCCCTCCCCCTCCTCTCTATACCATCGATCACATAGTGAGCATATCCCTTATATACCAACCTATAGGACTCATTTGAAAATAATACCCTCCCATAGCACTATATGCTTTAAACACAATTTATTTCTGTTTAGTGAAATTAATAAAAGTTATGTTTTATTAATTAAGCTCTTCAATGAGGGATCTCTATTGGTCTATGGCTATTTGTATGTATAGTTAATAACCCCATGCTGACCAATTACAGTGTAATTCTAGCGTCCATATCCTTTAAAGAGACACTAATGTTTTTATTTGCTTCAGGCCAAAAACAAGCAAGAATTTTAGCCTCGAGTCCAGGCACTAACAATACATGCTGTCTATAAACAGCTCAACATAATATTGGTTCTTTTCTATTTTTTTCTTGTGGCTTACCACCAATCTGAGCTGCAAGAAAATGATGGCTTGGGCATAGCAATTAAACAAAGAAAATCAATAATAAAAAATACAGAAATACAAATGAGACATTCCAGTGTGCTGAAGCTTGTATCTTACCTTGCGAGAATCATGTTCATATGTGGAAAACCAAGGCTCAGCGCTTCCCATAAGGTTTGAAAACAAGGCACTAGAATAAGTAAGAATCTTTGTAATTAACAAGAACTCTGCTGAACAATATGGTCAACCTGCACAAGAGAGACTTGTACATTACATAATAAGCACCACACTGGGCCAAAAAGCATGGAATAATGGGGAGCTTTATCATTCATCTCACCACGATAAATTCAACCTTTAATAACAGAATATTTTGTCAAAATGCTGTTAAAATTATGCTATCCGTGACTTTATAAAAAACAAAAAATGTACATAAGCACTAACAGGCAGGTAATTGTGACTTACCTGCCTGTTGTGCACGGCATTGTTCTTCCCTTGCACAGATCAGTCACAGACCTTTCCTGCCGGTGATTCAGAAGCCTCTGCTGACGTCACGTCTAAAGAGCAGAGGCTTCTTTTCTGCGCCGCTCTTTCAACAGGGTGGGACTTCAGACATTATTCTGATTGACAGTCGAGTTTCTGCTGCCTAACTGGAGGAGCCATCTGTCAGTTAGAATGATGTCAAAAGTCATGCCCCATCGTGTCAGCAGAATCGCTGGCAAGAGTGGTATGTGACCACTCTGTGTTGGGGAAGAATGGCGCCGTGCACAACAGGCAGGTCAGTTGCAATTACCTGCCTTGGTGCTTAGATACATTTTTTGTTTTTTTATAAAGTGCTGGATATAACTCATATAGCTTCAAGGGGACAATGCCATTTAAAAAAAATTACATAAATGAAATCTAATAGAAAAGGTCACACGGCAGTTATTCTTCTGTAATATAACAGAGCTGTAGCAAGGCATTCCTTAAAGGGGCTCTCCAGAAAAGAATTACAAAATAACAAAGGTAAATTCATAAATAAATTGAATCAGAAAATCACAATTGTTTTATCTAAGGAGGTAATCACTATAGAATTAAAATGGCCGTCGTCCAGTTACACTGACAGAAATTTGTCCTAGAATGTTAATGGTTAACTGCAATGCTTACAAGTCAGAAGGTCCATTTCTGTGACATGGAGATACCTATACCATTGTCATTCAGATATACAGGCTAGACAGCAGTGTGAACAGACTCTTCTTTCCTCAGCACTCTTGGTATCTCAAGTATTAGATCATAAATTAAGGGTGGACAGCACAGAGTGCAGCCTCTTCTAACCTCAGCACTCCAAGTGGCTCTAGTATTAGATCATAAAAACAATGTGGACAGCAGTATGAGCAGCCTCTTTTTACCTCAGCACCCCCAATACCACTAGCATTAGATCAGATAAACAAAGTAGACAGCAGTGTGAGCATCCTCTTCTTACCTCAGCACCCCTAATATCACTAGAATTAGATCAGATAGACAAAGTGGACAGCAGTGTGAGCAGCCTTTTCTTACCTCAGCACCCCTGATATCACTAGTATCAGATCAGATAGACAGGGTGGACAGCAGTGTGAGCAGCCTCTTCTTACCTCAGCACCCCTAATATCACTAGAATTAGATCAGATAGACAAAGTGGACAGCAGTGTGAGCAGCCTCTTCTTACCTCAGCAGCCCCAATATCACTAGTATTAGGTCAGATAGACAAAGTGGACAGCAGTGTGAGCAGTCTTTTCTTACCTCAGCACCCCTGATACAACTAGTATTAGATCAGATAGACAGGGTGGACAGCAGTGTGAACAGCCTCTTTTTACCTCAGCACTTCTGATATCACTAGTATTAGATCAGATAGACAAAATGGACAGCAAAGAGAGCAGCCTCTTCTTACCTCAGCACCCCTAATATCACTAGTATTAGATCAGATAGACAGGATGGATAGCAGTGTGAGCAGCCTCTTCTTACCTCAAAACTCCTGGAATCTCCAATATTGCAAGCACAACTTCCTACACAAGAAGGGAATTCCTACATTCCTACTGCAGATGCTGACATTGTAATAAGATGGTGGTCAGTTGAGTTTTATAGAGATCACATCTCTAGACAAAACAACTGTGATTTTCTAATAAAAAGTAGTTAGAAATGTATTTATAATGACATTTTCTTTGTTTTGTTTTTTTTTTTATTCCTGGGGAATCCTTTTAGCCAGGGGTAAAGAGTGTCCTAAATCAGATATGGACCATAAGTAACAGTTTCACCTTTGACCAGGTTTAGAGGATGGAGTCTGTAGTATTTAATGTAGGGTTGAAGTGAACATAAAGCCACCTGCAGTCATGTAAAGCAGAGGAACACCCCAGAAGTGAAGGAAGCCGTTTAATTGTTAGCACCCTCCAACATCCTTCAGAAAGCCAGTTAATGTTATAATTTATATACATTAACCAGTTCAGCATTGCTAAAGTTTCTGACTTACTAGGCGTCATGTTCCAAGAAATCAGGATTCAACAGAACTTTCATTTCCTCACTAGGAAAAAAAAACATAATATTAATGTCTTTTATTCCGCGCGCCATAATATCAATACATGTTATGATTGAAAAATATGTATTTTTGAGTTGCTTCTTTGGGAACATGTAAAATAAAAAACAGGTTTTTCTTCTAAACATTCATAGCAGTCATTAATCGTCAGACTTTTACGGAAGAACAAATGAGGCAACATTCATCAGTTGGGGGAGGCATTGGCATTTGTTATCACCAGCTAAACAAGCACGTTGCAGGCAGATTGTCAATGAGGCGTGCTACTCCATCTCACTATATACATTGTGTTTTTACAGAGCTAGAACAACAAAAAGAATTTCATCTAAAGATTTGATTGGTCGCCGACCTTAACAAATTTTTAAAGGCTCTAAGTGGCATAAAAAGTAGAAAAAAAAAAATGTGATCCTTCTGCTCAGATTCCAAAACTTCCTTGGTCCCATTTATGCAAAAAAAAAACCTTAAAGGGAATCTGTCACCTATTTTTTCGCATATAAGATGCGGCCACCGCCATCAGGGGCTTATCTACAGCATTCTGTAGATTCTCTTGTTTGCTTCCCGTCACGGCGCAGGCGTACTGCTCTGCCCTGTTGAGGGCAGAGCAGACTACTGCAGTACGCAGGCGCGGGAAAGGTAGGGAGGTCAACAGGGCAGAGCAGTACGCCTGCGCCGGGAGCCGCTACAGGAAGCAAAGAAGAGGACGTCATCGTTAGAAGATGGGAGGCGCTGGACCAGACAGCGACACACATCAGACCCGGACCGGACCGCCCCCGGGTGAGTATAATTTAACTCGTTTTTCTTATCTTTCAGGTTAGGTAGATAAGCCCCTGATGGTGGTGGCTGCATGTTATATGCGAAAAAATAGGTGACAGATTCCTTTTAAGTAGACCACCCCTAATTCTGCTAATATGTGACTCCTGGGGGCTCAGATCTATGGTGCTGTTTGATGCAGATTTTTACACTGTATATCTATAGCTTTGTTGTAAATACCTACGTCTGACATGGAGAACAAATGGATCACTGAATGTCTCTCCTTTCCAAAAATGCAGCATCTATAGATAGTCTTAAATGATGAGGCTATTCAACCCTTCATAGTACTACTTTGTAATAATAATATTTACTGGTAAAGTCGTGGCCAAAAGTTTTGAGTGTGGCACAAATTTTTTTAATTTTCACACTGTTACGTCTGTTTATAGATCTTAACTACTCAGCATAACAGATATTTTGGATCAATAGCATCAACTGTTTATAAATTGTAATAACCAGCAAAAAAGTAGGTATGAAACATAACTTTTCCTATAACATTAAAAACCCTGTTTACATATCATATGAAAACTGTAGACAGACGAGCTTACAAAGGGGCAGATGGACTAAACTCCTGCAAGTGTGACATGGCGGGATGGAGCGAGATTACTATCCTTAATTGCCCTTAGACGGAATTTCATTGAAATCAAGATTTTCTTATATATCCTATGTCTAGTCTTCCTCCTAAGCTGAGCCAGTGAAGTAGTTCAGGCTTTCTCAGTGTATTGTATGTAATGTTTTCTATTGCTTCATTAATTGAAAGTCAGGTAATGACGCTGCACTTCATTATGTTCAAGGAAAACGCCGCAGCCACCCAGCGCAGGGGCCGTCTGCTGCAAGACCCCATGGATGACTTGCTAAAAACCACACTATGTGTAGCAGTACCCACCTTGGTTGTGCAGCTTCACTTGCATGCATAAATGCCTGATGATCACAATGCAGTATGAATAATATAGGCGCCAACAGTTCATGCATTCCCTGAAAATTAAGAGCAAATTATCAGTACTCCATTTAATAGAAATGTCAAAAACAATATTCATGGAAATATAGGTGACTGATCAAGGCTGGTCGATGCAGATTACATTATCTGAAAATGCAATTATTATTTAATGCAGGGAATAACTTGGAGGATATAGAGTTGAGTCCCCTTTCCAGATATAACAGCCTTCAATCTTCTAGGAAACAATTCCACAAGTTTGGAGTATGTTTGTGGATATTGTGCACCTATGCTATGACATCGTGTTTACACATACCCACTGGGACGCATGCATGACTGGCAGGTATCAATCACCTTTCCTATCCTAATGCATAGAACAGGTGCGCAATACCTGTCGATCATGCACTCATTCCAACATATTCGTGCAGCTCCTGATGCAGAAGTGAGTAATGCTGGGTAATTCATTTATCAATCAGCGCTGGTGACATACATTTGGCCATAAAAGCTACTTATTAATAACAGAAGGTTTCTAAGGTCTCAAATTCAGCGGTACATAAAAATGTGTTCAATTCGCATCACTTATGCCACAGGTGGGCAACTACCACATGCCACTCTCAGGTGCCTTTACAGCAGCGCCGGGAATCCTTTTCCTTCTGTGTGCTCTAGTCTAATGAGTACACTTGTCCTTCTACACTGCTAGAACTCTGCACACATGAAATCCTTTAGATCACCAAAAGATGAGGGTCTCAAGCCTCTTCCAGGAAAAAAGGAACATTTTTCCAGCTCACCTTTCAAGAATTTAAGAAGTTGTCCACTACTAGGACAACCCCTTCTCAAACTCCATGTTTGGCCCCGATAAAATAAAAAAGCTTATACTTACCTTGCGTGCCGAGCCATTCCAGCATTGTCGGCACTAAAGTTCCCGGGGCTCTCATGCGGTCGTTATGACACATGAGCCTGACGTTCAATCGGCGCCGGTTTCCAATCAGTCCAATCAGACAAATTGAACATAAACAGGAAGTCAGGGTTGCAGCTGCTCTCTCACTTCCTTATGATTCTTGATTTGTCCGGAGATGGTGACGCCTATTGGGTGCCAAGCTGAAGTGTAATATCAACCGCAACGGAAATGCGAATGCTGACACAGCTAGAACAGTGCTGGCACAGGAGGTGAGTATAAGCTTTTTTTATTTTATTGGCGCCAAACATTTAGATTAAAAAGAGGTGGTCCTAGTAGTGGACAAACCCTTTAAATATCAAAAGTAGTTCAAGCACTGTGATAGTCTGATAAGACTGAGCACATCAATGGATCCCATAATATAGTTGTCACGAGGCAGTAGGGGGAAAACAGGAGACGTGGAACCAGGGCCCCTGAACTGCCCCTCAGGCTAAGGGGGTGCCCTGACTTTCCTTAACTTGGGGGTACACTTGATGGTAGTGAGGCCCAAGTCCCCGACCTGTCCCTATCTTCTGTTTAGCCCTGAGCTAAACCCCCAACCCCCTCCCCAGGAGGTGAGACAGGGAAAACAGGAAACTGCACCACAAACCAAAGGAAAGATAAAACAGACACCATGGGGGTTATATCAAGTGAAAAACAAAACTTAGCTTTATCTGCTGCTAAGCACTGAACAGCAGAGTAAGGCACCACAACAAGGAAATAGCTGGAGCTCCACTGCAACACAACCTGCTCCTGACTCCAGCTTGGTTGGTCTCCAAAGAGTAATAATATCACCATCAGTTAGTTGGTGCACCTGGTGAGCTTATATAGGAAGGTGGGAGTGGTTTCCACCTGCCTCAACAGATAGACCAGCCATGCAATAACACCAGCGGCCACCGGGGAAAAAACCCCACCAGCAGACTCACTAAACTTGTAGTAACACCAGCGGCCACCGGGGGCAAAAACTAATATTAACCCCCGATGGCCTGAAAGGAAAAAAGTTTATATATGAGAAGCCCACACTGACACAGATGCAGAAATGGATCGTGACAATAGGTTTATGGTCAGGAAAAAAAGAAGCTCCAGAACTCAAACTCAAAGACAAAAAAAAATGAATGTTTTATTTGATAGCAAGTAAAATCCAACAGTAGTAAAAAGAAAATACCCAAGTAGAAAAATAACCCTATGAGCCTACCTACTTCAAACCAAATTCATTAAATGGTTCTTAGCCATGGCAAAATATTTTTTTTGTTATGTTGGATTTTAATCCAAAGAAATAAAGGATTCAGATTTTTTGTCTCATGCTTTTTGTATGCACCTGAAGGATTGCTATATACAGACTGTCGCTATATTTGGTATATACTGTATTTAAACACTTGTCTAAATGTTATTGAGCAAACTTTAACATGCATTTTGCTCAGCAATTGCATCTTGCGTGGTGATCGTGCATACAGGCCTTGGAGGTTGATTGCATTACTTTTCGTTGAAATAGTTGTACCTACTGATTGCAGGTCTTTTGTTTAGCTCTCCACGGGCAGTCCTTGGAAAAATTCTTATGATAATACTTTTCTCAGTCTGAAATCTTGCTGGGAGGACCGAATCGTGGACAGTTTATGGTGAACTGATGTTCTTTCCATTTCTGGATTATGTCCCCAACAGTGCTCACTGAAAACTTAAGCGGTTTAGAAATTCTTCTGTAACAAGTGCCATCAATGTTTTGCAACAATAAGGTTGAGAAGGTCTTGAGACAGCTCACTGGTTTTACTCATCAGGAGATGTTTTTTGCGTGGCACCTTGGTAATGAGATACCTTTTTATAGGCCATCAGTTGAACCAGCTGATATTTTTCACTAAGTGACAGGATTGTTTTCTAATTACTGATAGATTTCAGGTTTTTTTGCACCTTCTTTCTTCGTGTTTTCAATACTTTTTCTATGTGTTATTTCTCATTATTATACATAACTTAATGTGTGGACATCTATGATTTGACTTCTTTGCCTGTTTGGATTGGATGGGTTGTTACCGACATCTTGTGTGAATTTCATTGTCAATAGCATCTTTAGAAATATATTTACTTAGATGAATTGGTGATCTCAACCATACATGATTTACTCTGAAATGCTGCAGAGTTGCAGAGGCAAACATACTTTTAACAGCCAGTAGGAACATTAGTTAGACTGCCAGGTCCTCCCCGCTGCCCAGGATTGACAGGTTTCTGTCTACATCTGCAGGAAACCAAGCCATGTGGCAGACTAATATAAGTATGTTGTTCGCAGCAACGTTTCAAAGTCAAAAATACTTGGCTGAAATCTTATCAAATTCCACCAAGGACAACATCTGCAAGGAGTTTGTATGTTCTCCCCGTGTTTGCGTGGGCTACCTCCGGGTATTCCGGTTTCCTCCCACATCCCAAAGACATACTGATAGGGAATTTAGATTGTGAGCCCCATCAGGGACAGTGAGGATAATGTGTGCCAAACTGTAAAGCGCTGCGGAATATGTTAGCGCTATATAAAAAATAAAGATTATTATTATTATATACATGTTGCCCATGGTTTGGGTAGCATGTATCAGGTCCTCTTTAAAGGGAATTTGACAGCACAAAATGACTGTTAAGACCAAGAACATGCACTTATTGAACTCTTGGCTTGGTCAAACAGATCATGCAGCTTTCCACCTACTTGTTTACTTTTAATCTCAGTTTTCTTCTTCCTTTTTGGACAGCTGTGGCTTTATGGAAGTAAGAGGGAACAAGTAAGTGGGTAGGTGCAGTCCTTTTGTGTCAACAGACTCCCTTTAAGAGCACTTTCCACATTGCATTCCTTCTATCAGTATGCAATGCTGCAAACAGAAAAAGAAAAGTTTTGTGTTTGTCAACAGCCTGTAGGCTCGCAAAATTGAACCTGTTCTTTATATGCCTGTGTTCATTTAGCCCACCAAGCAGTCTTTATTAAAGCTGGTGCATCAGGCAGTCAAAGTTCATTAATACCATTTATGCAATCTATGCGGTTTCAATTAACTCAGCAAGACATTCTACTACATGATAACAGTCTCATTAATTCAATAAAACCCCATAACTATTAACAATATGGTCTATGTTAAACGGGGTGTCACCTACTACAAAGTAATGGCTTTAACAGCTTGTGAGGAGACTTAAGTTTTTCTCTTCTTTTAAATGTTATCAAGTTAAATATTCATTCCTTATGCAGAAAGGTGTTATTTCTCTGTAAGGCATCTTCAAGATATCAAACCCAAGCAGGGGGTAATTAAGCTGTTTTAATTCTTACCCAGTAATAATATTACTTTCTAGTTCAGTAAATGACAGACTTTGTTTAAAATTATACACGGTTTCCCACTTCAATGCATGACGCGCCTGGGGTGTATTCACTTAACGCTGTGGGAATGGACACCGTTGAATAATTACGACCAAGGAAATTTATAAGAAAAAAAATAAAATAAGGAAAAAAAATTGCTCGCCATTAATTTTTATTTGGCTTAACGATTCGTTTTCACATCACAGTTAACATAGCTAGGAAATATGCCTTTCCGAACTTGTTTATTGCTTAGTTAACGTAATTTGATTTTACAAAGTTCTTTAGTGTCTTTTTTTCCCAATGTTCTCTGTCGAAAACTAATACAAAAACGGCATTAACTTGAAAATGAGTCTCTGCTAGGAGACCCCCTATGTTTCTCCAAATCTCTAATAGCTGCTGAATATAAACAGTTTTGCGCAGTCTCTTTTAATCCTGGGTTACGATATCACACTCCTCATTGCTATGTACGATACAGATTACTAAGGCATTGGCAAAGGTTTGGGGTCTACAGCCCTTAGGCTACTTTCACACTAGCGCTTTTTTTGCACTGCGCCTCGCGCACATTCCAAACGCATGCTAAATACGCATTAAGCATTTTGCATGCTTTTTTTTTGCGCATGCGATTTAACCAGTTTGTCGCCATGTTAACTTTAAAAACGCATGCGATTTTAAACGCATGCATGCGCACGTACTAGCGCACGCGTGCGATCCCATAGACCGTAATATTATTTGCGCATTCCATGCCCTAACGTGCGCATGTGTTTTTTGGCAGCAGTCGAGCACACAGAAAAATGCAATGTGTTGCATCTGGGGCGCCTGGGCGCACGAAAACGCACATGAACGCGTACAAGCGCTATACCATGCTCCCGCCATGTTAAAGATCGGGGAGCAATGCGCTTCATAGCGCACGAGGCGCAGCGCTAAAAAACGCAAGTGTGAAACCAGCCTTAGCCATTAACTATGGGTAAGGGACCCAAGACTTTTTTTAACCAAATAGTTATACAAATTGTTTTTCTCTCTAATCTGTTTTTACCTTTCTTATTTAGATATTTTCTTTATTCTTTAGATAATTTTTATTTTATTTTTTGTACATAATTTTGCCTACAGCCATTTTGTCCAAGCTTACATAAAAGCACCAATCCAACGTTTCTTTTTTATTGCAGAGCTAGAGTGGCGCTATAAATTTAAGTTCCCTGCCGATAGTCTCATACTTACCAATAGTTATTTTCATGTCACAGGGATAATTTTTATTTTATTCTCTTCTATTTCAGGTGTCAAAATATCGCAGTGTTTGGATACACGCCTGCACTGGTTGGATCTGCTTTGCTTTACAGCTAGCTGCGCAAATTTTTCTTGTTCTTTTGTTGCAAGGTTTGAGCAGTTATTTGTCTCCTTAAAGGGAAGGTGCCATCCAAAAAAATTTTTTTCAGCAATTGAAAAAATGTAAAGAATTAATGTTTACATTTTCTTAAAAAATATTATCATTTGTTTTTAATTTTACAAAATATGAAAAATAATTTTAAAAAGTTTGGCATTTCCACTTGTTAACACTAGGGGGAGCAGCTACTGAAATTTGGCACAAAAACCTAGTGTACAACTAGCTCACATTACTGCACTGCAGTAATTATGGGCGGAGTCTGCTGACATGGTGTGATGTCACTCCTCTCCTCCCCTTCTGGGTGCTTGCTTCTGGATCAGAACAGGTCACCAATCAGCAGAATTTTTTTCTGATGTTCTGTGGAGCAGACAAGTAGACGGTCCATCCATGTGTATAAAACACAGCGCTCTATGTATAATCCCTGGAACCGAACAGGGTGCCATAGACCAGCACACTGCTCTCCTGAAATACTCTGTGCTGCTGTAACCCTGCTCCCTCCACCATGTATCTCCCTCTGTGCCCCCCATAGACTGCTGATTGATGGCCTGTTCTGATCCAGACTTTGCAGGCAAAGACCCCATTCCCCTCCTCAGATCCTGTCCTGGCGATGTGTGAAAGCGAGGCGACAGGCGCAGTCCGGGTTGACACTGGGAAGCAGGATGGGGGAAATGTAGCCATACAGTAACGATAAAAATGAGACCCCTCTCTTCAGCTGCCTCACCAGCCCTCCCCTGAATGCACCTATTACCCCTGATCCGTGTGCAGGTGTTCAGCCAGAACCACCCTAGAATGGATCCCCTTTTAGCAGATAATACTGCCATAGAGTTCTCACACAATACCGCCATATACTTCACACATAATACCGCCATATAGATCATACACAATACAACCATGTAGATCACACATAAAACCAGCAGGGTGAAAGCAGCACAGAGTATTTCAGGAGAGCAGTATCACACGGGATAGGATTAGATACACGGCTCAGCAGTCAGTATCACGCAGGATAGGATTAGATACACGGCTCGGCAGTCAGTATCACGCCGGATAGGATTATATACACGGCTCAGCAGTCAGTATCACGCAGGATAGGATTAGATACACGGCTCAGCAGTCAGTATCACGCCGGATAGGATTATATACACGGCTCAGCAGTCAGTATCACGCAGGATAGGATTAGATACACGGCTCAGCAGTCAGTTTCACGCCGGATAGGATTACATACACGGCTCAGCAGTCAGTATCACGCCGGATAGGATTATATACACGGCTCAGCAGTCAGTATCACGCAGGATAGGATTAGATACACGGCTCAGCAGTCAGTATCACGCCGGATAGGATTACATACACGGCTCAGCAGTCAGTATCACGCAGGATAGGATTAGATACACGGCTCAGCAGTCAGTATCACGCAGGATAGGATTAGATACACAGCTCAGCAGTCTCTCTCTCTCTCCCCCCCGGACGGCACTTACGATAACTTCAGCTGCTGCGACATAGCCCTCCTTCTCCTCCCGGCAAATTCCTTCAGCTGCTGCGTCTGCCGTAAATGAAGCACGAGGTCGGGAGCCGACCGTTACACTTATGCCCCACTGCTGCCGTCAAGAGGCAGAGGGGTGTGTCCTTCACCAGCCACAAAAAAAACATGGAGGCCTCCAGTCACTGCATTCCTCAGGTATACTATCTGAACAACACCCTCCCCGTACTGCAGCTTACTGGACAACATTGTTTTATACTGTTTTATCTTTGACATGTAATTATAAAAAACCACGGCACCTTCCCTTTAAGCTTTCCATCCTGGGTTATCTCAACTGTTCTGATTTCTCTACTCCCCTCTGGTTTAAGTACTTACATCTTCGCTAGTTGCCCGTGATAGTTTGCTATATCTTGATAATGGTGGAAAGAGAAGTCGTCTAGGAGTTGGCTCTGGAGATTGCTGTTTGGAAGTTTGTTTGGTGTCTTCTTTTTCTTTATCTCCCTTTTGATTTGCCTAAACCTTCCTCTCCCTTTTTATTTTGTCTGTTTCCCTTTTTGTTTAGATCAGAGAGCAGGCCTAGTGTTCCTGCTGCCCCAAGCACTAGCCAGGACCATGCTTAGGGGTACGACAGTGATAGGAAGGCGATCACCGCATGAGGTGAAATAACCCATCTAGAGATGTTAGGGAGCTCAGGGTTGCGCAGACCAAATTTCAGGGGTTGTCCGACTTATCTTTCCCTAGTGGCAGTGCTCCCCATCCAATCTGCATCCAGGGACAGCACACAGAGGGTCTAAATTCCACTAGCGTGACTCTTCTGTTATAGGCACCATTCCAGTTTGTCTCCTGTAGTTTGTGAAGTGCTGGAAAATGAGACTCTCATAGAATTACATTGAGAGCTTGTGACTGGAGATGAACGAATATTTCAATGTTCAGTTCAGCTCATGATCGCCGAATTTGCAATATTCGCCAATTTAATCATCGATTAAATCGCCGAATAAAGTCGAATATACAGTGGGTACGGAAAGCATTCAGACCCCTTTATAAATTTTTCACTCTTTGTTTCATTGCAGTGATTTGGTAAATTAAAAAAAGTTCATTTTTTTCTCATTAATGTACACTCTGCACCCCATCTTGACTGAAAAAAACAAACAGAAATGTAGAAATTTTTGCAAATTTATTAAAAAGGAAAACTGAAATATCACATGGTCATAAGTATTCAGACCCTTTGCTCAGACACTCATATTTAAGTCACATGCTGTCCATTTCCTTGTGATCCTCCTTGAGATGGCTCTACTCTTTCATTGGAGTCCAGCTGTGTTTAATTAAAGTGATAGGACTTGATTTGTAAATTTGTCTATATAAGACCTCACAGCTCACAGTGCATGTCAGACCAAATGAGAATCATGAGGTCAAAGGAACTGGCCAAGGAGCTCAGAGACAAAATTGTGGCAAGGCACAGATCTGACCAAGGTTACAAAAGAATTTCTGCAGTACTCAAGGTTCATAAGAGCACAGTGGCTTCCATAATCCTAAAATGGAGGAAGTTTGGGACCTCCAGAAGTCTTTCTAGACCTGGCCGCCAAGCCAAACTGAGCAATCATGGGAGAAGAGCCTTGGTGAGAGAGGTAAAGAAGAACCCCAAGATCACTGTGGCTGAGCTCCACAGATGCAGTAGGGAGATGGGAGAAAGTTCCACAAAGTCAACTATCACTGTAGTCCTCCACCAGTCGGTCCTTTATGGCAGTGGCCCGACGGAAGCCTCTCCTCAGTGCCAGACATATGAAAGCCCGCATAGAGTTTGCTAAAAAAACACACAAATGATTCCCAGACTATAATAAATAAGATTCTTTGGTCTGATGAGACAAAGATAGAACTTTTTGGTTATACTTTTAAGCAGTATGTGTGGAGAAAACCAGGCACTGCACATCACCTGCCCAATACAATCCCAACAGCGAAACATGGTTGTGGCAGCATCATGCTATGGGGGTGCTTTTCAGCTGCAGGGACAGGACAGCTGGTTGCAATTGATGGAAACATGAATGTGGCCAAGCCACATCCAGCTCCTGCTCCACTCATAGTTGTTACGGGTTAACGATAACCAATGCTTTCCACAGAAATCCCCCCAAAGCAGAACATGGAGATCCAGAGGTTCCCACAATACTCCCATTCTGTATCCTCCCATCAAGCGCTCCCATCACACTGTCACATCCAGCTTCTAGCGCCTCCCCTGACAGGTAGTATCATCCTGTCTCCAGTAAACTACTTAAATTATCTCCAAACCCCTCACCATTTTGATGTGATCTTCATACCGGCTTGCTAGACCTGGAGCTAATACACCAAGCTGGCAGACAGCCGAGAGCCACAATTCATGGGACCACATGTGGATCCCAAGGTCTAGGTTGGGGACCCATGTGATAATCAGATGACCACTTAAAAAAGATTGTTACAAAACACGAAGTGACAGCTTATTGTAATGCTTAGTAACCAAAGTAAAAACTTGTGAAATGGTAAAAAAAAACATGATCACAAATTAGTCCCCCAACATTTTTTTTTTTTTTAACTGCAATGACCGAATCTAGCACTGACTGCTGCTGTCACAGGCAGGTGCTGACTGTATGACACAGCTGGCATCTGCCACATATGAAGTGGACTCCAATATACTCGCACATGGCATGTCATTGGTAAAAAGCTAAAAAACGCAAAATAATAAGAGAAAAAAAAGAAGTTTACAACGGTAAAAAAAATCATTTTTCACAATTATCTATAGTGATCGTATTAGAAGAGCCAAGAGTTTCATCTTTCACATAATGCACAGCAATAATCAATAGAGCAATGGATCCTATAGGTAAGTGGCGCGTCTGACCTGCTTATAAAGCAAATGTTCATTCTCTCTTGCATAACAGAAGAGTACATCAGTGAGGATATTTCTCACATCTTCTTGCTGGAAGAACTGCATTTCAGGAAATCTGGAAGATATATTTTAGATATGATTAGCAATATTCAATTTTTGTCAGCGAAGTTGTGAAATGGAGATAGGAAATAAATGCAAACTTCACTTCCACATATAAAAATATTCTGCAGGAATGGAACTACTATCATATTATCTTCCATGAAAAATTCTTAAAGAAAAACCCCGGTCCCACTTCTAATTCTGCTAGTTGACAGCTTCACTTATATACTTTAATATTCTTCAATCCCTTTAGTACAGTGTCCCATCTATAGTGAGAAGAGTCTGCCTCCCATTATATACCACCTGTTGGCTCTACTAACATGTCGACTTGAGGAAATACTCGTATTACTCAAAAAGTAACAATTCATGTTAAATAGAACTTAGCTTGGTGCCGTTCTTCCCTTTCCCTCCTAGAAATGTATGCATAAAGATAAACTTGGTGCAACCGCTCCTCTTGTCAATGGGGTTTGTCGCTACACAATTTAATCGGTGCTGATACCATCAGCGTGTATAGGGATATACATTTACAAAAGGCACGGGAACATCAAGGCAATTACTGTATATGGTGCTATTAGACGTAGATCGTGAGAATGTGCACAGCCAAATACATAGAGAGATCTGCCATATACCAAAAACCAATAGTAAAGAATAAAAAGTATGGAATAGGCATCAATATCCCTAAACTATCACCAAAAACCAAGGATAGTAAAAATGGAAATATTTATTAGAAACAAATAACAAACAAGGATTAAAAACATTTAAAAAGCAATGAATACCTACGTTCCCACAGAAAAATGCATGCGGAAAACCAACATTAATACATACACCGTATTTTTCGCTTTATAAGACGCACTTTTGTTCCCCCAAATTTTGGGGGTAAGTGGGGAGTGTGTCTTATAAAGCGAATCTGTGTGCTGCTGTGCTTTAGAGTGGGGGGGGCGGCTCTGGCGTGGAGTCAGGGGGCTGGGGTGGGCTGGATGGGGGCTACAGAGACAGCGGGAGGTCCTGTGCTCCCGCTCATTAGCCTCATGTAACATTCACTGCACCTGCTGTCCATCACCTCGGTGCTGAAACAGCGCCGAGTTGGTAGACAGGGGAGCGGTGCATATTACATGTGCCTGCACTCACCCCCAGTCACTATAGACACCTACTGATGATCACTCCTGCTCCCAGCTCCCCCGTGGCTTTCCTGTGTCGAGTCTGCTGTCATCCTCCTCCTGCAGGGCGAGCAGCAGCAGTAGCTCATTCAGGCAGCTCATCGCTTCAGGACTTTGCATGATGTGACAAATAGGACCTGCGGTCACATGACTTCAAGTGTGCACTGCGAATCAAATGACCGCAGCTGAGCAGCTCCTATTGGTCACATCATGGAAGGTCCTGTAGCATCAATGAGCTGCCTGAATGAGCAGCAGCTGCGTGCGCCCTGCAGGAGGAGGATGACAGCAGACTCCGCAAAGACACATGTAAGCCACGGGAGAGCTGGGAGCAGGAGCGATCATCAGTAGGTGAGTTAACTGTTTATTATTTTAGCATGTGCTTGCCAGCAGGGGGGAAATATAGGGACGGGGGCCACATGTGCCAGCAGGGGGAAATATCGGGATGGGGGGGGGCAATGTGTGCTAGCAGGGGGAAAATATATGAACGAGGGGCCATGTGTGCCAGCAGTGGGGTATATAGGGATGGGGGGGACAATGTGTGCCAGCAAGGGGAATATATGGAGCCCCCCTCCATATATTCCCCCCTGCTGGCACACATTGTCCCCCCTCCATATATTCCTCCCTGCTGGCACAATGTGTGCCAGCAGGGGGGATTATAGGACCGGAGGGACAATGAGTGCCAGCAAAGGGGAACATAGGGACGGGGGGCCATGTGAATGCCAGTAGGGGGGAATATAGGGACAGGGGGACAATGTGTGCCAGCAGGGGGAATATAGGGATGGGGGGCCGTGTGCGTACCAGTAGGGAGGCATATAGAGAGAGGGGGGCCATGTGAGTGCCAGCAGGGGGGCATATAGTGACCGGGGGGGACTATATCCAGGATAGGATGGGGGGGCTATGTGCCAGCACAAGGGGGCAATGTGCCAGGATGGGGGTTATATAAATAACAGGATGAGGGACATATACGGTATTTGATTTGAAATATGGACACTGGCATTATAAGACACCCCCATTTAACATAAAAAAACATTTTTTTCTCTTTTTCTTCACCAAATTTGGGGGTGCGTCTTATAATCAGATGCGTCTTATAAAGCGAAAAATACGGTACATCTATAGGTAAAACAATGATGGAATATCAAGATAAGTGGGGAAAGCCAAATATCAATGTGCAAAATGAAAGCCCAATAAAGCATATAATGGCTTATAAATGATGAAGAGTGTACACAAATAAGAACAGGTAAATGCTGTAATATATATAAAAAATAAATATAAATAAAATCGTAAAAGACGTGTGACCAACTGGTGCTACCTATAAAGAGTGGCTTCACCAGCAATATTAGTAATAGTATAGTACCAATTTTTTCCCATATTAAAGAGTGTTGATCATTTATACATCAACTTATGCTTGGTATCATTGTCCATTTGTAAGGTCCAATGATGCCGGTACTTCAGTTTTTTTTATTGGAGGGGTGAGGCTTTCTTCAAAAATTTCATGCTGCTGGTTTACATTGCCAGATTAAGCAATACTTCCCCAAGGCATCAATGAGCCACCACCATGCTTCACTGTAGGCACAGTCTTTTTTGTGTGTGTACCTCATTCTTAATCTTACAGATATAATGCTGATAAATAGGTCTGAAAAGTTGAACATTTATTTAAACGCTCCACATAACAGAATTCCAAACCTTTTGAGGCTTATTTATCTGGTTTAGAGCATATTAGACCAGTCTTTTCTTGTGCTTTTGGGTTACAAGACATGTATATCTTGGCGTATTGGAATGTAGACCTTCAGCTTTTAGTATGCAGCTGGCGATAGCTCCTCTTTTTGACACATCTAAGTAGTTATGCCATTGTTCCTTTAAATTCGAACGTGAAATAGAAATTTTGGATCTGTTTGATGACAACCCAAGAGTAATAAAGAACTTGAAGATGGCTACAAACATGAAAAATGGGTTAATTTTCCTCAGGAACATAGTCATAAGCTGGTATTTGGTTATGCAACATGTATATCATGTACACAGCAGGTCATAACAGCCAAAGGTGCTCTGCTACACTGGTCAACAGCATTTTTGGTGCCAAAGATATTTCATCGAATTTAGGGTATTTTTGGGGTGCTGATTCTGAATATGTCATCAGTTTTGCCAGATTGGCTCAAGTTTTTGAGATTTTTGGTATCTTATTTATAGCACTTGTTGGTAAATGCGACGCATCATCTCATTAATTTCTTTGGATTAGTACTTGAACTGAGCAGTTCTCAATATAGTTTTGTGTTAATTAGTGTTCTAAAAGTTTGTTCATAGCTTGATTTTTGCACTAACTTTATGTTGTTGTCTGTTTTCCAGTGAAAAGCATGAACTCATCAAGAAGAAGTTGTCTTAACGATCCAGACTCATTCTGTTACATTTGTGGTGAATACACACTGCCAAAACATAGAAGAAACATAACAGACTTCGTAAAAAAAGTGTATTTTGCCTATTTTGGGGTTATGCTTGGGGACCAAGACAAGTTTTGGGCACCACACATAGTGTGCAAAGCATGTATCGAATTATTACGAAAATGGAGCAAAGGACAAAGAAAAAGCTTCAAATTTGGTGTTCCAATGGTGTGGAGAGAGCCAAAAAATCATCATGATGACTGTTATTTATGGTAAACACAGGTACAGGCACATCTTCACAATGAGGGACAGGCCTTCTTGCAGATTCCATGTTACTCCCATTTTCGTTTCTTATGCTTATTGAATCCTTGCACTTGCACTGCACAGAAATAACAGTCATCATGATGATTTTTTGGCTCTCTCCACACCATTGGAACACCAAATTTGAAGCTTTTTCTTTGTCCTTTGCTCCATTTTCGTAATAATTCGATACATGCTTTGCACACTATGTGTGGTGCCCAAAACTTGTCTTGGTCCCCAAGCATAACCCCAAAATAGGCAAAATACACTTTTTTTACGAAGTGTGTTATGTTTCTTCTATGTTTTGGCAGTGTATATTCACCACAAATGTAACAGAATGAGTCTGGATCGTTAAGACAACTTCTTCATGATGAGTTCATGCTTTTCACTGGAAAACAGACAACAACATAAAGTTAGTGCAAAAATCAAGCTATGAACAAACTTTTAGAACACTAATTAACACAAAACTATATTGAGAACTGCTCAGTTCAAGTACTAATCCAAAGAAATTAATGAGATGATGCGTCGCATTTACCAACAAGTGCTATAAATAAGATACCAAAAATCTCAAAAACTTGAGCCAATCTGGCAAAACTGATGACATATTCAGAATCAGCACCCCAAAAATACCCCAAATTCATTAAAATATTTTGGACACCAGAAAAAAAATTTTTTTTCGTTGACCTGTGTAAGTTCTTAAGATGTTTTTCCTACAGGGGGTGAATAACTCATAGACTGTAGTGACCATTAGAAGTGGCATTTTGCAATTAATTTTGGAGAAAGCACTTGTTATTTGACTTATGTTTAACTATACATTATTGTCCTGGTTTCTTTGGTTCATTACAAACAGCAGAGAGTTTGTAAATTTTACTAATAAATCAAAATTGCAATGGCTGATTCCTGCATCATGGTCATTATGCCGAAAAATAATCTCCAACTTTCAGCTGTAGTAAAACTACAACTTTCAGCAAATTGGAAACTTTTCAAAATCTGGAATAATGTATTGCATACTGAAAAAACACAAACAAGAAGAAAACGTTAAAAAGCACAAAACATATACATACGTTCTTTTAACATCCTGATCAACCATCGCTCTGAGTTCTTTATCCTGAAAGAACTTATTCCAAAGACTCTGTTGTAACAAAATAAATAAATACATCAAAATTTGGAAAAAGTGTCATAGCACCATTTTTCTAATCATGTCATCTGAATCACCATACAATTAGCAGTCATCTTATAAGGTTAATTGTGGAGCACACTATTATCAGAGGTCATCGGCTCTTTAGGACAACACTGTTTTACAACCAGATATCAAATTAAGTAATGCATATAATACTTCATCAGGAGAAATAACGTATACTGTATGGTCTACTCTATGCTATTTACTTCTTTTACAGCATCAGAATGCAAGAGAAGTAAACAATGCTTTTCAATTAAGTTGAAATACATGTATACTTATGCAAGTTTTCCAGATACATGACAGGACCATAGACCTATACACTAGGAGATTTGCCAACTAAGCCTTACCCTATATGGGACCTAAGGCATATATTAGTGCCTAATACAAATGATTCTCAATAAATTAGAATATCATCAAAAAGTTAACTTATTTCAGTTCTTCAATACAAAAAGTGAAACTCATATTACGGTATATAGAGTCATTACAGAGTGATCTATTTCAAGTGTTCATTTCTGTTAATTTTGAAGATTAAGGCTTACAGTCAAATGAAAACACAAAGGTCATTATCTCAGTAAACTAGAGTAATTTACAAAAATATCCTGCAAAGGCTTCTTAAGCGTTTAAAAAGGTCCCTTAGTCTGTTTCAGTAGGCTCCACAATCATGGGGAAGACTGGTGACTGGACAGATGTCCAGAAGACAGTCAATGACACACTCCACAAGGAGGGTAAGCCACAAAAGGTCATTGCTAACGAATCTGGCTGCTCACAGAGTGCTGTATCCAAGCATATTAATGGAAAGTTGAGTGGAATGAAAAAGTGTGGTAGAAAAAGGTGCACAAGCTAACGGGATAACCAAAGCCTTGAAAGGATTGTTAAGAAAAGGCCATTCAAACATTTGGGGGAGATTCACCAGGAGTGGACTGCTGCTGGGGTCATTGCTTCAAGAGCCACCACACACACAGAGGTATCCAGGAAATGTAAATTTTGCATTTCATTTCAAGGCCCCAGAGTCTGGAGGAAGAGTGGAGAGACACACAATCCAAGCTGTTGAGGGTCTAGTGTGAAGTTTACACAATCAGCGATGGTGTGGGGAGCCATGTCTTCCCTCTGCCGACAAGCTTTTTGGAGATGGAAATTTCATTCTCATTCTCCAGCACCTGTCCACTCTGCCAAAAGTACCAATACCTGGATTAAAAACAACAGTATCACTGTGCTTGACTGGCCAGCAAACTCACCTGACCTTAGCCCAATAGCGAATGAATGGAGTATTGTCAAGAGGAAGATGAGAGACACCAGATCCAACAATGCAGACGAGGTGAAGGCTGCTATCAAAGCAACCTGGGCTTCCATAACACCTCAGCAGTGCCACAGGCTGATCACCTCCATGCCACGCCACATTGATGCAGTAATTAATGCAAAAGGAGTCCTGACCAAGTATTGAGTGCATTTACTGAACATACATTTCAGTAGGCCAACACTTTGGATTTTAATATCATTTTTCAAGCTGGTGTTATAAAGTATTCTAATTTACTGAGATAATGACTTTTGGGTTTTCAGTGGCTGTAAGCCATAATCATCAACATTAACATAAATAAACACTTGAAATCGATCACTCTGTCTGTAATGACTCTATATAATATATGAGATTCACTTTTTGTGTTAAAGTACTGAAATAAACTAACTGTTTGATGATATTCTAATTTAGTGAGAAGCACCTGTATCTCGTGGTAGATATGGGGTAAAAATATTTTCTACGAAACTCAGTCTTGTCAAAATTTTGGAAACTGTTCTCATGTTCTGTGGTATATTAATCAAAATCTTACGCTCCAAAGGTGGTGTACTCCTTTATGCTGAGCATTTATGCTTTTACTATTTACTGCAGTCCAACCCTGGGTTGTGTCATATAGTAAGGGGTGTTTATGGATGGAGAATAACTTGTGATTTTGGGAAAACCCCTTTAATGGTCTAGGTTACTTTAGTGAAGTTGCTGTATAGAATAAAGCTAGGGCTACACGGCAACATGTTTTGTGCGATACTGAACAATGCAGCATTGGATATAATGATGTCTGATGGCGTTGTGATGCCACCTGTGATATACTGTGACACAGAGTCATATTGGTTTCCAAATGTGTTGCATTTTCTGCCTTTAGTTGCAAGTCACTTGTGACACATCTGCCATAGACCTCAATGCAGGACGCTTGTGACATGGGACTTGTTTGCATCTTGGCTGTTTTATTTACCGCAAACTCAAAGCCCTGAAACAGTCACGAGACAAAAGATATGTTGCACAAATATTTATGGTCACTTGAATTGTTAGAGACCACATGTCGATATGTAGCCTAAACCTAATAGAATAGGCAATGTTCAACTATCGTTACGGTAATTACCAAGACATCTTGGTTACAAAAATGAAGCCTTCTGTCATCCAGAAAGGGAAACAACCCAACTGAATAAAAGTTTGTCAGACTAAGGCATTTTATCATGCAGGAGGAAGTGCTACATTTACAGAAGTTACCAACTTTAGACAATATATCACATCCTGAACGGGGATATTTTATAGTAGCTAAAAACTCCTATTTAACCCCTTCATGACCCAGCCTATTTTAACCTTAATGACCAGGCAATTTTTTGCAATTCTGACCAGTGTCCCTTTATGAGGTAATATCTCTGGAACGCTTCAACGCATCTTAGCGATTCTGAGATTGTTTTTTCGTGACATATTGGGCTTCATGATAGTGGTAAATTTAGGTCGATAATTTTTGCGTTTATTTGTGAAAAAATCAGAAATTTGGAGAAAATTTTGAAAATTTCGCAATTTTCAAATTTTGAATTTTTATTCTGTTAAACTAGAGAGTTATGTGACACAAAATAGTTACTAAATCACATTTCCCACATGTCTACTTTACATCAGCACAATTTTGGAAGCAAACTATTTTTTTGTTAGGAAGTTATAAGGGTTAAAAGTTGACCATTGATTTCTCATTTTTACAACAAAATTTACAAAACCATTTTTTTAGGGACCACCTCACATTTGAAGTCACTTTGAGGGGTCTATATGGCAGAAAATACCCAAAAGTGACACCATTCTAAAAACTGCACCCCTCAAGCTACTCAAAACTACATTCAAGAAGATTATTAACCCTTCAGGTGTTTCACAGCAGCTAAAGCAATGTGGAAGGAAAAAATGGACATTTTAATTTTTCCAACACAAATTTTCTTTCAGCATCAATTTTTTCATTTTCACATGGGCAACAGGATAAAATGGATCCTAAAATTTGTTGAGCAATTTCCCCTGAGTACACCGATACCTCATATGTGGTCATAAACCACTGTTTGGGCGCACGGCAGGGCTCAGAAGGGAAGGAGCGCCATTTGACTTTTTGAATGGAAAATATGCTGGAATATTTAGCGCTTGCCATGTCGCATTGGGAGAGTCGCTGTGTGCCTAAACACTGGAGATCCCCAACAAGTGACCCCATTTTGGAAACTAGACCCCCCAAGGAACTTATATAGATGCATAGTGATCACTTTGAACCCCCAGGTGCTTCTCAAATTGATCCGTAAAAAAAAAAAAAGTACTTTTTTTTCACAAAAATTATCTTTTAGCCTCAGTTTTTTCATTTTCACATGGGCGACAGGATAAAATGGATCCTACAATTTGTTGGGCAATTTCTCCTGAGCACACCAATACCTCATATGTGGTCATAAACCACTGTTTGGGTGCACGGCAGGGCCCGGAAGGGAAGGAGCGCCATTTGACTTTTTGAATGGAAAATTAGCTCCAATCGTTATCGGACACCATGTCACGTTTGGAGAGCCCCTGTGTGCCTAAACATTGGAGCTCCCCCAGAAGTGACACCATTTTGGAAACTAGACCCCATAAGGAACTTATCTAGATGTGTAGTGAGCACTTTGAACCCCCAAGCGCCTCACAGAAGTTTATAACATAGAGCAGTGAAAATAAAAAATCATTTTTTTTTCCTCAAAAATGATTTTTTAGCACACTATTTTTTATTTTCACAAGGGTAACAGGAGAAATTGGACCACAAAAGTTGTTGTCCAGATTGTCCTGAGTACGCTGGTACCCCATATGTGGGGTGGGGGGGCACTGTATGGGTGCACGGCAGGGCGCAGAAGGGAATGAGCGCCATTTGACTTTTTGAATGGAAAATTAGCTCCAATCGTTAGCGGACACCATGTCGTGTTTGGAGATCCCCTGTGTGCCTAAACTTTGGAGCTCCCCCACAAATGACCCCATTTTGGAAACTAGACCCCCTAAGGAACTTATCTAGATGCATAGTGAGCACTTTGAACCCCCAGGTGATTCACAGAAGTTTATAATGCAGAGCAGTGAAAATAAAAAATCTTTTTTTTCCTAAAAAAAAATTTTTTAGTCGGCAATTTTTTATTTTCACAAGGGTACCAGGATAAATTGGACCCCAAAAGTTGTTGTCCAGTTTGTCCTGAGTATGCTGGTACCCCATATGTGGGGGGGGAACCACTGTTTGGGCACACTTTGGGGCTCAGCAGGGAAGTAGTGACATTTTGAAATGCTGACATTGATGGAATGGTCTGCGGGCGTCATGTTACATTTGCTGAGCCCCTGTGTGCCTAAACAGTAGAAACCCCCCACAAGTGACCCCATTTTGGAAACTAGACCCCCCAAGGAACTTATCTAGATGTGTGGTGAGCACCTTGAACCCCCAAGTGCTTCACAGAAGTTTATAACGCAGAGCCGTGAAAATAAAAAATCATTTTTTAATTTAAAAAAAAATGATTTTTATCCCGCAATTTTTTTGTCACAAGGGTAACAGGATAAATTGGACCCCAAAAGTTGTTGTCCAGTTTGTCCTGAGTACGCTGATACCCCATATGTGGGGGATGACCACTGTATGGGCACACGTCAGGGCTCGGAAGGGAAGTAGTGACGTTTTGGTATGCAGACTTTGATGGAATGGTCTGCGGGCATCATGTTACATTTGCAGAGCCCTTGATGTACCTAAACTGTGGAAACCCCCCACAAGTGACCCCATTTTGGAAACTAGATCCCATAAGGAACTTGCCTAGATGTGTGGTGAGCACCTTGAACCCTGAAGTGCTTCACAGAAGATTGTAACGCAGAGCCATGAAAATAAAAAAATCTTTTTTTTCCTCAAAAAATGAATTTTTAGCTCGCAATTTTTTATTTTCACAAGGGTAACAGGAGAAATTGGACCCCAAAAGTTGTTGTCCAGTTTGTCCTGAGTACGCTGATACCCCATATGTGTGTGGGAACCATTGTTTGGGCACACGTCAGGGCTCGGAATGGAAGTAGTGACGTTTTGAAATGCAGACTTTGATGGAACAGTCTGCGGTCGTCATTACGTTTGCAGAGCCCCTGATGTGCCTAAACAGTGGAAACCCCCCACAAGTGACCCCATTTTGGAAACTAGACCTTCCAAGGAACTTATGAAGATGTATGGTGAGCACTTTTAACCCCCAAGTGCTTCACAGAAGTTTATAATGCAGAGACGTGAAAATGAAAAAAACATTTTTTTTCCACAAAAATAATTTTTAGCCTCCAATTTTTTATTTTCCCAAGGGTAACAGGAGAAATTAGTCCCCAAAAGTTGCTGTGCAATTTTTCCTGAGTACGCTGATACCCCATATGTGGGGGTAAACCACTGTTTGGGCACACGTCGGGGCTTGGAAGGGAGGGAGCACCGTTTGACTTTTTGAACGCAAAATTGGCTGGAATAAATGGTTGCACCATATCGCGTTTGGAGAGCCCCTGATGTGCCTAAACAGTGGAAACCCCTCAATTTTAACTCCAACCCTAACCCCAACACACCCCTAACCACAACCCTAACCCCAACACATCCCTAACCCTAATCCCAACCCTAACCCCAACACTAACCATAACACTAACCACAAGCCTAACCCTAATTCCAACCCTAACCCTCTTTCCAACCCTAACCCTAATGGAAAAATAAAAATAAAAATATTTTCTTTATTTTATTAGTTATGCCTACCTATGAGGGTGATAATCGGGTTCATTTACTTTTTATTTCATTTTGATCACTGTGAGAGTGATCAAAATGAAATAATGGAATCTGCAGCCAGCAGATTCGGGCGGGCGCACTGTGCATGCGCCCGCCATTTTCCAAGCGGAGGGAATGGGAGGGGGGGCAGATGATGACAGCGGCGGCAGATCGCCGCTGTCATTCAGTGGCGGGGGGATCGCCGGTGGGGGGGGGTCGAATCGGTGTTTCCAGCCATGTCCGATGCTACTGCAGCATCGGCCATGGCTGGATTGTAATATTTCATCAATTTTCATTGATGAAATATTACTATCGCTGATTGGCTGTTTCACTTTTAACAGCCAATCAGAGCGATCGTAGCCACGTGGGGGCGAAGCGACGCCCCCCTGTGGTGAATTACAAAGCCCCCTGTATCTGCGGGTCGTGTGACCTTTCATTGACCCCGGTCACCCGACCCGCAGGGGGGCTTTGAATTCATGACACAGGGTATGCGTCATAGGTCGGATTGGCACCGACTTTCATGACGCATACGCTGTGTCACAGGTCGGGAAGGGGTTAAAGTATTTATGAGCTAAGAGAGAAAACCCAAAGAAGGGAAACACTTGCCACCCCTGGGCCTGGGGGGAAGCTGCTGGGAACGGACTCTCTGACTTGTCCCATGCGGTTCGGTCCTCGGCAGCTTTTTAAGTATGTTTTGTCTGAAAGCACGGAGCGTGGAACCTCTCATCACATTTTTCCAAATGTAAGTTACTCAAGTAGTGTTCAAAATACTAGCAGTGTTCAAAAACGTGAGTTAATCACAAACTCTTTATCCTAGTTTTTATTTCCAGCATTGGGAACATTGCTCACTGTTTTCTAATTCAAAACATGGAGAAATATATATAATTTTTAACTACTTTACAGAAAATAACAAAAAATGAACATTGGGATGTTCTAAAAAAATAACAGTGCCTGCGTTTGTCTTTACAAACTCACAATATGTACTATTTATTTGTGGATTTAGCATTCCTGTGAATCACTAACCTAATATTTAGTTTTATACTAAGTTTTTTTTTTTTCAGCAATGCTTCACATCTGTTACATAGAGTCACCCAACTCCTGGCCCCTGTCACCTGTTATTCCAGTCCAGGATGCTTGGACTACATCCCGCAATTTTTGGGCATTTGTAGGCCACATAACCTCAATTTTATTGGACTGGAACCAAGATTTTGCTCGCTTACTGGAGTGCTTAGGGTCTTGTTGAAACCCCCATTTCAAGGGCATATCCTCTTTAGCGCAAGTCAACATGACCTCTTCAAGTATTTTAATATATGCAAACTGGTCGATGGTCCCTGGTATGCGAGAAATAGGTCTGGCACCATAGTAAGAGAAACATGCCCATATCATGATGCTTGCACCACCATGCTTCACTGTCTTCAGAGTCTACTGTGGCTTGAATGCAGAGTTTGGGGGTCGTCTGATGAACTGTCTGCGGCCCTAGGACCCAAAAAGAACAATTTTACTTTCACCAGTCTACAAAATGTTTCTCCGTTTCTCTTTAGGCCAGTTGAGGTGTTCTTTGGCAAATTGTATCGGCTTCAGTACATGTCTTTTTTCTAACAGTGGGACTTCGCAGGGACTTCTTGCTAAGAGATTAGCTTCACACCGGCATCATCTGTCACAGTACTCACAGGTAACTTGAGCCTGTCTTTGATCATCCAGGAGCTGATCAATGGCTCAGCCCTTACCGTTCTGGCTATTCGTCCATCCATACGAATGGTAGTCTTCCGTTTCTTCCATGTCTCTATGGTTTGGCTTTCCATTTTAAAGCATTGGAGATCATTTTAGCTCATTGTCTGCACTTCTTTATACGTTTTACCCTCTCCAATCAACGCACGCTGTTCTTCTGAACAATGTCTCGCATGACCCATATTTCTCAGGCTTTCAAGGAGAAATGCATGTACAACGTGTCCCGGCTTCACCCATAAATAAGGGCCACCTGATTCACACCTGTTTCTTCACAGAATGACTGACCTCACTAATTGAGCTCCACACTGCTATTATTTTGAACACACCCCCTTTCAATTAATTATTCTAATACACAGGCTCAAAAACCTACAGATCATGAATGCGGAGTCTGTGGTTTTCTTAGAATCTACTGCACCAACTGGTAAATTGTGTGGCATGTGGTAATATAATTTATACCAAAAACAGTGATTCATCTGGTTAGTCATATTGGACTGGTAGTATTTTCAACACTACTGTATGTAGACACTTATCCCCAAATAAAGATGGATTTCTACACAAAAGATTTTAATATGTCAGTCAGGACAGAAATCTAACCTAGAAGTCGTGTGGAACTCAGGCTGAAGGTGCACTGGGGTGGGTTAATCCACTTGGAAGAAGCCATCCAAATGCACTGACACACCCCAATGCACTGCCAGCCTGATTTTCACATGGCTTTTATGCAAAATTTCTAATGACTGACTCCAGATTTCAAAAAAAAAAAATCAAGATTTTTATTAGAGAATAAGCGCCTGTTTAGCATTAGCAGTACTTCCACATGAAAAACGTGCTGACAGGTTCTCCTTAACTTGGTTAGTAGTGATGAGTGAACGTTCTCGGGTAAGGTATTATCTGAGAATGCTCGTGTGCTAACACAGTGACTTCGATGTGTTCGAAAAAGATATGATCAAGTCTCCGTGCCTGCATGTCTTGACAGCTGCAACACGTGCATGGAATGCCTGTTTGTTAGGCAATACCTGTATGCGTTGGGGCTGTCGAGCAGGCGCGAGACATGCAGGTGCGGGGACTCGAACATTTTTTCAAACACGCACAAGTCACTCAGTTAGCACCCGAGCATGCTCAGATAACATGTCATCCAAGCACGTTCGCTCATCACATCACTACTAGTTAGTATTTTGAGAGGCAGTTCAAGGTGGGCAATTGCTCTTCACACAAATCACTTTATAAGAGGTTTTACTGATATTACAAATGAAATACCGTGTCGGGTTCCGTTTCTTTGAGTAGTCTCGAGACTGATGTCTACTTACCCCCTCATCCTGCGACAATGGATTATTTATCATTAAGTCCTGCTGTCCGGCAGCTTTCCTTGGATTTGTAATATGCTAAAATAAGACAAACACAGCAACATTACATTTCTCTCAACCAGACACTGTTTCACAGCAGCGCTGGATAATAGTGGAAATATCACTTACTATTTCCTTAATCTTTTTATACCATGTTCTTAACTCTGCCGTTTTACTTATCCATTGGCTTCTGTCTTGGGGTAAAACATTTAGAAACAGCTGCCAATAAAAAATGGAAATGTGTTACAAACAAGCTTAGGAAAGGACATTGATTACCAAGGGAAAAATGTAATACATTGAGAATAAAAAGGCAGGATTCATGGAAAAAACAAGCCGAAGCGATACAGATAATAAGTATGATAGGGGGCACTCCAGGGCGGCTCTCGAAATTTCACCCAAAATGATAGATGACATGTAATGCGAAGATAATGGTAGTCACCTACCATATATAAAGAACAGGTCATGATGATGGGGCATTCATATTCAGGAACAATATATTTCTCTACACACAAACAAAATCTGTCATTGGGCAAGATTATAGTAAGAGTATAATATTGTGACTTAAAGGGTCTGTCCGGCCTTGGGCTACAAGTCTGCAGTCACTCTAAGTGACTGCAGACTGCGCGCTGTGAAGATTTTCTGGTGCGAGTGCCGTGAGCGGGTGTTCATGTGACCGCACATATGCGAATTGCATAGTCTTGGCCACAGTTCGACTAGAAGTGTATGGCATCGCTGAATACATTTGCATTAAGTGAGTTTGTGAATGTCTAGTCTGCACGTGACTGCATGTATGCAAATGTATGCAAATCGCATGCTTCAAGTCACACCTAACCTCATTCCCAGCGCCAGCAAATCCTCATAGTGCGCAGTGTGGACTAAGTGAGGATTCACAAGTCTGGAGTCACATAAAGTGATAGCAGACTTGCAGCCTAAGGCTGGACACCCCCTATAAAACAAGATCCAACTTGTCTAAAGCAGCAGTATATAACCTGCCCCCCAAGATGCTGCGCTGTGTGGCCCCCAACCATGACTGTCATACAGTTATCTTTAGCACAATATAATGAATATGCCGTAAACTTCCCTTCTCGCATAAGAATAACTTTTAATTGGGACCTTGGGACTGGTGCAATCAGACAATATGGCTGTCGGAAAAATTGTGCGCATGCAGTCTAAAGGATATAAAGCAGCAAGAAAACTGGGTTCAAATCCCACCAAGAAAAACATCTGCAAAAAGCTTGTATGTCCTCCCCATGGTTGTGTAGGTTTCCTCCGGGTTCTCCCACACTCCAAAGACACACTCATAGTAAGTATAGATTGTGAGCTCCAATGGGGACTGTGCCGATAATGTATGCAAAGCGCTGTGGTATTAATGGGCTATATAAAGGAGTAAAATAAATAAGTAATAAATTAATGACTGAACTGACAGTGTGAAATCTAAGAGATTTTTCATAGACTTTGCTCACGTTCAGGCTCCGCTTGACTGTGGTGTCTCTACGTGCTGTCTGCTGTGTGATCTTAGCAGTAAATATTCCTCTCCTATGTTAACTCTCAGCCAGACATCTCCTATAATCACTGCCGGCAATCAGAATGTTTTACTGCCCTCTCATCACATGTTCTGCAGGGATAGGTATTTTTGGAATAATAAATTCAGATCTTAGAAATATTAGTGTTCAGAGAATTGGGAGATTAATCAAACTTAATTCATTTAAAAGATTGTTTGTGCCATAATTTATGGTCTCTGCTGAAGTACAGCGTTGTGTGTATTATTTTCTTTTTTTATCTCATTCTTATAAAGAAACCACGTGTCTTACCACTCAATATCTAATCATTCATGGAGCAAGTGTGAAGAGGCACGGCGTCCTTCAGAACACAATTTACAAGACAACGTTTATATTTTTATTGATGTAAACGGAGTGGAAATAATTCAAGACAAGAACAATGTGTTGGAACAGCAACACTTTTTTGTTTGACCAGCGAATAAGAATATCTTTAAAAGGCTCCGAAAGGTTAAAAGTAATGCTTAAAATAATATTCTTCACCAATCATTTTCAAAAGATTATTTAGAAAATGAAGAATAAAACACAATAACATCACAGTCCAGGTCAACAAACACTGTGATGTCACAGTACAGGGACACAATTCTATTTTGCTGAAACGGTCTGCCCAAAATATCATTACTGTCGACAGAAAATAGTCTTTGGTAAAAAGCACGTGACGTCAAGAACAATATCATTCTAGAAGCACAGTACGATCTATTACTGATCGTTCTGTGCGCATCTAAACCATAGTCGGCCTGTTAAAAAGGCTATTAAACCAACACCGAACTTGTTCTCAATTGGTGATTATCACAGTGCAGCAGCAGATATACATGCACCTTTAGCTTAAAGGGGATGTGCACTACTTGGACAACCCATTCACACTTATTATTGTGCCCCCAAGTAAAATAAAATACGCCTGTATTGTTATTCCCACAATCACACATTTTCCACGAAACACAGCAAATGCATACTTATTGTTAATATATAGATCAGTCCAACATAAAGATTATATATTATTCCTTTGTGTCTTTTTTTTTTTATCTCCATCTGCCCCTCTCTGTGTCCAGCTTCACACAGCTGAATGAGCAGTCCTATTTTTATACTGCTAAAAGCACCCTGCTTCTCCTCAGTGCTGCAGACTCCTCTCTTCTGTGTGCTCCTAACTAGCTCCACATCTATCTCACAGCTGTGCTGGAAGCCTGCTAGCTGATCGATGTGTAAAATAGCACAGGTGTTCAGCACAGCTCTACTATATAGTGTATACCGTACTAAGTTCAAATGTATCCACCACAGACATCTGGAACATCATCAAGCTAATCATTGTTTAGATTACCCTCTATATTTAGTGCACTGTCTTGTCCTGTGCACGGCTCTGCCTGAAGGATCTTATCTTCCCACATCTACAGCAACACAGCTGCAACTTTGAGCTTACGTTATTGCTATGTTAGCTGGTTTCCAGCACAGCTCAACTGTCATGGACTCTGCTCTGCCTGCACTATGGAACATGTAACAACTAGGTAATGATGTGCTTAAACAAGCAGGGCTGATCTGTGTGTTTGATGCCTGTTGCTGACAGATCAGTAATGTGAAACTACAAATGCAGGTCTGTTAATGAATATTGCAGAGAATTATCTTCTGACACATGCATCATCAGAGCAGGTTTTGCAGTTTCACATCAATGCTTGCTCCATTGTGGAGACAGAGAAGAGTTCAGGGCTTGTTGATCTTGACTGGAAACCAACAGTTCAACAAACCTCCCAAATTTGAGAAACAAAAATGGGGGCAATTTCTATTTTATGTCATGTTTTCTAACCTCGCCCAGTCCCACACAGAAATATTTCTCCTAGTGAAGCCCATTAACATTCCAACACAGTACGGTACCACTGCCATGTATCCCCGCAGTGCCACAAACACAGAGCATATTGCTCCACAGTATATTCCTTCACAGAAAGCATGATGTCCCCCCACACACAATATGATGTCCTCACATATAGTATGATTTCCTCCCACAATAAGGATAATTTCATCCACACACCATTTTCCCTCACAGACAATATAAGGTCTCCCACAGGACAATCCCCACACAATATATTCCCGCACACAATTTGATGCCCCTAAAGTCCTTTTCCCGACTTAGTATGATGTCAGCACAGTAAATTCTCCCTTACCCAGTATTATCCTCACACAGTACATTCCTCACACACGGTATGATGGCCCCCACAGTGCATTGTACCACACACAGAAATATTCCCTGTTAGCCCCAAGCAGTATTATGCCCAGAGTATATTCCCCACACATACGTTGATGCCCCCACAATACATTCTTTCACACACACAGTGGATGCCCCACAGTACATAACCCCGCACAGTATAATGGCCCCACAGCCACACACACACAGCATGGTGCTCTCAGAGTATAATCTACCAGACAATAATGATGCCCTCACAGCCTCGGCACACAGTATGTTATCACAGAACACTCACCCAATACAGTATGATGCCCCAACAGTACTTTCCCCCCAGGCACAGTATAATGTCCCCAAACAGAGTGAATGTAATAATAATTCCATATTATAACGCCCACTATAGAGCATTTCCCCACATGCAGTATGATATACCCCACACACAGTATAATGTCCCCACATTCCCCACACACACAGGACAATGTCCAGACTGTCTCCCATACACAATATACGTCCAAAGTCCCTCACAAAGTATGATGCCCACAAGCAGCATAATGCCTCGGCATGATGCAACCCTCAGCTCTGCCACACAGTGACCCTTACCATTTCTATCGAACATAACTTTCCTGGGCCAAAAGGCTGCATATGTGCCTTGGCTCACTGTTATATTCAAAACACAGATACAGTTGAATACAATGGTGAGGCAAGGCACTGACAGGTCCTTGCTTCACCATTCTGTCAAGGTAGGCCGTGAAGATCCTGCAAGGTCCTTTAAGAATATCACATGACCTGAAGACAGGATGTGCAGAAACATGCTCAGTGAGGCAGGAGCAGCAAGCAGGATTGTGACCCATAAGTGTGAATTGTGTCTGTGTGTATGATTGTGTATGAGAGCATCATACTGTGTGACCAAAGTTGTTTGAGCATTATACTGTGTTGGCTACTGTGAAGACATTCTGTGTGGTGGGCTGTGGGGGCAATCATACAGTCTGGTGCACAGTGTCAGAAAGCTGTGCTTCCGTCCTAGGTCATGGGTCTTCCAGCAAGACAATAACCGCATACATACTTCAACAAGCACCCAGAAATGGATGGAAACAAAGCGCTGGAGAGTTCTGAGTGGCCAGCAATGAGTCTGGACCTAATTCCCATTGAGCACCTGTGGAGAGATCTTCAAACTGCTGTTGTGAGAAGGCTACCTGCAAATATGAGAGACCTCCAGTTGAGAGGTGTCAGAAGCTTGTTGATGGTTATAGGAATCAACTGATTGAAGTTTTTTATTCCAAAGGGTGTGCAACTCAATATTTAATTGAGGTGCCAACCATTTTCGACCCATTTTTGGTGTTTTATGTGAAATTGTCTCCGTCCAAATTGCCGTTTTTTCAGCTGATTTTTTTTGTGTTGTTCTGGTACACATAAAGGAAACAAATGCGTATAACAAAACATGTGTACCGGTAATTGCAAAGAATTTCTTGGAGAAATACTTCATTTTCTGGAACAATTTCAAGGGTGCCAACTGGAATCTACAAAAATTAGGATAAAGGTAGATTATCTCAGAAAATAACAAATGAACAATTACTAACCTGATCAATCGCCTCTCATTCCAGTAATTCTGGTTTGGTGCTCCCCACTGGTCTCTGGTTACCTCTCTACATTGGTCTCATGCCATCTGCTCACATGACCACAGCAGCAAATCACACAGGCACAAAGGCAGGCAGCAAAAGACCACTGAGGCCAGTGATTGGCTGCAGCAGTCATATAGACAACATGTATCTACCGCATAGATTAAAAAAAATGGGAGTCATTGGAATGGAAGAAATGACAGCTAATTAGGGTAAGTGATATTATTTGTTCTTTTCTGCCAGTTATTGCCTTTGACGAACATTTTGTTGATCCAGTAAAATCTCCTTTAACACCTTCACCCCCAGAGGTATTTTCGTTTTTTGCATTTTCGATTTTCGCTCCTCTTCCCAGAGCCATATCTTTTTTTATTTTTCCATCAATATGGCCATGTGAGGGCTTGTTTTTTTGCGGAACACGTTGTACTTTTGAACAACCCCATTGGTCATGTACTAGAAAATGGGAAAAAAATTCCAAGTGCGGTGAAATTGCAAAAAAAGTGCAATCCCACGCTTGTTTTTTCTTTGTCTTTTTTGCTAGGTTCACCAAATGCTAAAACTGACCTGCCACTATGATTCTACCTAGTCATAGACACCAAACATATCTAGGTTCTTTTTTATCTAAGTGGTGAAAAAAAATTCCAAACTTTGATTAAAAAAAATTGCGCCATTTTCCAATACCTGTATCATCTCCATTTTTCGTGATCTCGGGTTGGGAGAGGGATAATTTTTTTGCATGCCAAGCTGATGTTTTTAATGATACCATTTTGGCACAGATAATAATCTTTAATAATAATCTTTATTTTTATATAGCGCTAACATATTCCGCAGCGCTTTACAGTTTGCACACATTATCATCACTGTCCCCGATGGGGCTCACAATCTAAATTCCCTATCAGTATGTCTTTGGAGTGTGGGAGGAAACCGGAGTACCCGGAGGAAACCCACGCAAACACGGGGAGAACATACAAACTCCTTGCAGATGTTGTCCTTGGTGGGATTCGAACCCACCGTCCAGAATTTGACAGTGGCATTTAATAGGTTAATAGCCGCGGGTGGATCGCGATTCCATCCGTTGCTATTGCGGGCGGATCGCGATTCCACCCGTGGCTATTGCGGGCGGATCGCGATTCCACCCGCGGCTATTGTGGGCACATGTTAGCTGTTCAAAACAGCTGACATGTCCCGGGAAAAATGTGGGCTCTCCACCGGAGCCCACATCAAAGGGAGGGAGTCCGATATCAGCATAAATGTACGCCCGATGTCAGAAAGGGGTTAAACTCTGAAAACAAAGTGATATAATTATGGACCGTTTGGGAAATCTGTTGCCTGTTGGTGTGAGAAGAAATAGATTCTTCACAGCTAAAAACATACAAGAATCCAGAGATTATGGACGTTGGGTTTCTATCCTGATAAACAGGATCTGTCAGCAGACACATTTGTACATTATACAATAACAATTCTGTAGCCTCTTTTCTTAGAGCTCTGTATTGGGCTTTTCCACCATTATTGTTCCTGGAAATATATGTATATATTGACAACTAGGTGTAACTATTCTCCTTGAAAAGTGATTATACACTACACCCTCCAATCACTGTCAAACTAAGTAGGAATGCACCACATTTACAAGAGGAATAGTAGTTGTAGGGAAGGTGACCTGACGTACGGACGGACGTGTCAGAATGGAGAAAGATAGGTATGCACAGTATAGGTAGGTGTCAGTTATTATAGAGGGGAAACAGCTAGGAAAGTGTAGTGGACGTGCAGTACCTTGGGTGGACATTAGATGGCAGGGAGGAGTGTGAGCAAAGGACTTTACAGCAGCTTAGGGCTTTAGAAACCGTTGGTCATGGGGGGCGAGGTGACAGTTGGAGTGACAGTTTTAAGGAACCGGGTTAGCTATAAATTCTGAGGGAGGGTTCCAGAAGATTCCAGTCCCCAGGGGGAGCTCAAGTGACAGGAGGACTATGACAGTCTGTGCACTCTGAGGAGAATCCAGACCAGGGGGACTGAGGAGAGAGGACGTCAGGGGGGTGGTCCTGACAGGAAAGGACCGCAGTTGAGACGAGGTACTGGGTGTAAGACACCGTATGTGACACGACGACTGAGCAGTAGAAGCGCTGTTGGTTAATGGGCCTAAGGCGGCCACAGTTACGGAACTGTCAGGAGCGTCGACAGTAAAGGAGGGGACGGTGTGTGCAGACACGTCTCCAGTGTACGGTGTGAGAAGCGGCTCTGGAAACGGAGGGCCGCGAGGTGTGCCGTCAGTCGGACGGCAAGTGAAGAAATAAACTTGGACCTGTTGCACCCAGAATCTGCCTCCATCGTGTCTCTGTTATCATCTCTGCGCGGTATAAAAGTAGGACCACCCCCCCCAGCTCGGCACCCCACCACCGACACTACATTTGGCGTAGTCGGCAGGATAGACGCCGCTAATACATCATCTTCTGCGGCAGGCCTGCCTCAAAGACTGGAAAAGGACTTGGACTACTCTTTGGATTACAATTACCTGTGGATTACAAATGACCTACCTGTGGAATACAAATGGGAAGCGCTGTGGCGGATCTGTGTGGCCAGCAGAGGATCCGGGGCGGTACCAGGTACTGTGCAGTATGGCGGTGTTGCTTCAGCGCAGAGGAGAGGTCCGGGTGTTTGCAGTCATGTTGAATGGACTGGGACCCCCTCCAACGTATCCCAAAAGGAAGCAGTATGTGCCTGGAGATCGACGCTTCCATATATTGGACCCTGACAGGAGGGTGGAGAGGCCTGCCGACACCTCACCTCACAGAGGGAGTGGCACAGAAGAAAAACCTGACTGCGGCTGTCTGATGCCATTTGAGTGCTGCCCAACGGACGGTATGAGACTCTGCAGGTGTCGGGGCATCGGCCGCCTAGAGTGGCAGTGGCGGCAGGGGATGGAGCTGTGCCAGAAGTCGCCCTCAGAGCCACGGGAGAGCAGCGGGATACTGAGCTGGGGAGCGGAGCCTGAGCGGAGTCAGCGAGAACGGCCGCCACCAATACCAGCAGAGGACTTCTCAGCGGAGCCCCCGAGTTTGGGGGAAAGACCCGCGGGACAGTGGAGCGAGGGACGGAGGCTGCGGGTGAAGCCGCGTATTGATGTGATGGAGGCCGCAGCGCCGGGGAAGGTGAGAGTACCCCCGGCACCACCAGTGCCTCCGCCAGCGGCCCTCATCATTCCGCCACAGCACGCTGCCCCCTGCGCACCAGAAGGCCTGGGTACATCGAGCCCAGTGGTGTATGCAGAGTTGTGCGAGGCCCCTGCTCAAGACCCTGAGGTACCCCGTCTGGAGCCGCCAGTACGGAAGTCATCCAAAGAAGACGCTGCTGCGTTCCCCCTGCTGATAGCAGCTGCGTCGTTGGAACCGGCCGTTACTCCGGCTCCATTGGAAGTAGTGGATGCGGCCTGTCCTGAGGCCGCGGTTATGCCGCTGCTGAAGTCGACTGCGGCCGACTTAGTGGGCCTTGTGATTCCAGCCTCCAAGGACCCGGTTGTCCCCATTTGCCACCTGGCCCCAGCGGCTGTTGAGCCGCAGGAATCATCGGCCGCCTCTGATCCACGTCCTTCCTCGGTTAAGTCCCGCCCACCGGACTCCAGGGCTCATGCCGGACCCTCTGTTTGGGTCGCAGGAGTTATAGAGAAGAAGAGGGCCAGGGGGCAGGAAGTCTGGAACCTGCTCCATGAGAGGGGAGAGGCTGGCATGGCGGCTGCACGACCCCCGGGACGGCTCGTTTATACTATCTTGCAGAAAGGGACACTTCTTGCATCCTGGGAGCTCCACGGTTGTGGGGTCCCATACTACTGACCACCGAAAGGAGGATTGAACTGTCAGGAGTTCGTTGCACCGTTGTGCAGGTCAAAAGGACAGTTCGCGGTCAGCTTTTAAAAAAAAAAAAGAAATGTTTATCTGTGATTTTTATGTCTGTTTTTCTATGTTCCTCTTACAGGATAGTTTGTGTTTACTTGTTAGACTGACAGAGCGGGGATACTTAGAAGAGAGGGAGTGTCCATGTCCAAGGAAGGGAGGAGGAAAGGAGACATGCAATGTTATGTTATATTTTGGTTTTAAAAGCAAGAAAAAAAAAAAATTATAAAAATGGGTACTTGTGCTATTATAAAGTTGTTTAATGTATAATATGCCAAAGTAAATGCAACAGGTCCGGGTAAGGGAAGGTCTGCGGGACCAAAGGAAAGTGTGAGATCCGGTAGGGATCTAAGAGTTGAGGTCTGGGAGACCGGGACGCCGACCATGACATGTAATTGAAAGAAGGAAAATGAGTTGGAAGACGTGAGAAAGACAGCCGTCCTAGGTCAGGTCCCCAACACCACGGACACCCCTGAAGAAGGAAAGGCGGGCGCCGGCAATGATCTGGTAGGTGAGTGGCCTCGATCAAGGCGTACCGGATAGTGAAAGGTAACAGTAGGGGAGAGTAGGGGAAAGATACACGCCGTAGAGAGAATACGGGTGTACCTTGCCCAATGTGAAAGACGTTGTCATGTGGCGTGCGCGCTGGTGAGTAGCAGTAGGCTGCTCAGAGCATAGTGCTCCCAGTAAGGTTCGGCCCCCGCAGATAGTGGGTTTGGCTCAACAGCTGGTCCGACAACAGAATGTAGGTGTAGCTTCAGAACGACAAAGGCAGGGAAGACGATTGTCGAGGACGACAATGGACAAAGGAAGGGGGAGTGTAGGGAAGGTGACCTGACGTACGGACGGACGTGTCAGAATGGAGAAAGATAGGTATGCACAGTATAGGTAGGTGTCAGTTATTATAGAGGGGAAACAGCTAGGAAAGTGTAGTGGACGTGCAGTACCTTGGGTGGACATTAGATGGCAGGGAGGAGTGTGAGCAAAGGACTTTACAGCAGCTTAGGGCTTTAGAAACCGTTGGTCATGGGGGGCGAGGTGACAGTTGGAGTGACAGTTTCAAGGAACCGGGTGAGCTATAAATTCTGAGGGAGGGTTCCAGAAGATTCCAGTCCCCAGGGGGAGCTCAAGTGACAGGAGGACTATGACAGTCTGTGCACTCTGAGGAGAATCCAGACCAGGGGGACTGAGGAGAGAGGACGTCAGGGGGGTGGTCCTGACAGGAAAGGACCGCAGTTGAGACGAGGTACTGGGTGTAAGACACTGTATGTGACACGACGACTGAGCAGTAGAAGCGCTGTTGGTTAATGGGCCTAAGGCGGCCACAGTTACGGAACTGTCAGGAGCGTCGACAGTAAAGGAGGGGACGGTGTGTGCAGACACGTCTCCAGTGTACGGTGTGAGAAGCGGCTCTGGAAACGGAGGGCCGCGAGGTGTGCCGTCAGTCGGACGGCAAGTGAAGAAATAAACTTGGACCTGTTGCACCCAGAATCTGCCTCCATCGTGTCTCTGTTGTCATCTCTGCGTGGTATAAAAGTAGGACCACCCCCCCAGCTCGGCACCCCACCACCGACACTACATAGTACTCAGTTGTCAGGTTATTGACGAATTTCCATAAGGAGAGCAGGGTCGTCTTATTTTGCTTTAATTATTGTATTGTTAACGTTGTTACTTATGACTTTATGTTTGGAACTGTTAAACTGTAAAGCACTGCGGAATATGTTGGCGCTATATAAATAAAGATTATTATTATAAGGAATAATGGAGAAATTGAAGAATGCAGCGTTCTAATGGCCGCATACACGATAGATAGCAGCTATCTCTCCTGACTCCTCCATTCACATTACACTGCTGAGATGAATGATCAACAGCAATCTTTGCCAACTCCACCATGCACAGGGAAGCTATGCGCGGCCGGGCGCTCTCTATGAGAAAGCCGCCGCCAGACTTCTCTGTTGGGGACTTATCTCCTTAGAACAAAATGATTGGCACTCTGAAATCAGACATGCCGTATTCTTATCTCCCACATCATCACATTACATCATCTGTCTGAAACAGTCAAGAAGCCTCCATTTTCCTTAGAATGTTTGTCAAGCCTGCAGATATTGGCGGGTTTAGTCAAGATTAGTCAAATGTGTATGGGGGGGCGAGAAAAACTATAAGACACTATCTAGATGGTACCTTTGTCCCATTATGCTACATGGGATCTTCCCCTCTGTGTCAAACTTGTGCTGGCGGTGTGGCTGTGCAGCCAGGTCAATGTTACATATATGGTGGGTATGCCCATTGGTTGGTGGGTTATGGAATTCTGTTTTCTCACTGTACAATAGTCTCACTGGTAAGAGTCACACCCTCCCCCAAAACTGGCCTATTCTCCATAACTCTAGATTCAGTCTCAAAGCAAAAAATTATATCCTTAGTCACTTTCTAACAGCTGTTAGGTCAATTACTCCACGTCACTGGCAATCCACAAAAACTCACGCTTTCGGGGAAAGAGATGAACAATATTATGAAAATGGAAAACATGATTGCAAATGATGACAACCGACTTGAAGCTTTTCATCATCACCAATGGACATGTTTGATATTATTCAGTGAGGGGAAGGACCTGGTAATATGGCTGTCAGAAAATAATACTTAAAATAGAATGTCGTGGTAGACGCGGTCTCCTCTGGTTTCAGTAATATGTTTTTTTTTGTTCCCACCTCCTTTTTCTCCCCATTCTTTCTCTTTCCTCCTTCCTTTCTTCTTTCCATTCCTCTAGCACACACATAATTATTTGCTTCATGTAAGAGCTTATATTAATACCTTATAAACCTGATTACACTTATACTTTAACATTTAAAGATAACTTAATAGTAACAAACGTCAACTTTTTTATTGTTCTTATTGAACACTAGATGGTGGCCTGATTCTAACGCATCGGGTATTCTAGAATATGCATGTACTTTATTTATGAAGATTTAAGAATAATGCAATGAATACACAGGATTTTCCAGGTAAAATATATACATTATCATTAAATGTTATTGCTCATAGAACTTAATACAACTGAACAAAATTATTGGACTGCACCTGCCGCTGATTGGCTAGCGCCGGTCATCTCCCAGATGCATTGCCGCTGACCTCCGTGCAGCAGGAGATGACCCGGGGCAACCGTCGGGAGATCAGTGGCTAGCGCCGCAGATCTCCCAACGGTAGGGGTGGTTTGCGTCATTCGAATTCCGCACTAATTCGCGGCCGGACTGAACCTGTCGCTGATTGGTTGCGGCCGGCCGGGCGAGACCAATCAGCGAAGCAGGATTTCCGTTACAAACAGAGAGACAGACAGAATTAGACGATTATATAGTAGATAATTGGAATGTTCTGTTTTCATATCAAAGTTATTAAAACCCAATAAAAATATTTAAAGTAAAAAAAAAAATTGTATGGGGTGGGGGTCCTTAAAGGTACTGTCACACTTAGCGATGCACCAGCGATCCCGACCAGCGATATGACGCGGTCAGGATCGGTGGTGCATCGCTAAGTGGTCGCTAGTGAGCTGCCACACAGGCAGATCTCATCAGCGACATAGCAGGGGTCGCTACTTACCTGTCAGACGAGGCGATCCTGACGTCCTCCCGCCCGCTTCCACGCGTCGCTTGTCTCCACAGCACGATCAGCGATAACCAGCGGGGGAGCCGGTCGGAGGTAAGTATCAGACATAGCGATATCGCTAGCAATATCGCTATAACGTCACATCACAAAAACCAGGGACGTTATAGCGATATTGCTAGCGATATCGCTTAGTGTGACAGGCCCTTAAGAAAAGATGCTCTTCAAGGTCCTTTTTGAAGTCTCCTTGACTAGTAATATCCCATCCAGTCCCTATAAGTAGGGGATTTCACAAGAGATTAGACTTGGCCTGTGCTGGAGTTGTGCAGTGGTAAAGAGAAAACAGCCATCACAGTAACCAAGTGAAAATAAACTTTTCAGTTTGGAAAAAATAAAACATTTCTTTTCAACTTGAAATATTGCAAAGAAACAAAAAGCTACCACGCTAATCCAACCTTAAAAAGGCTGAATAAAGTAGTCCCCGAGTTGTGTGGAAAGCCATCCGTCCTGCTCCACAGCGGTAATTGTATGTTATCAGCAGTGTTTATTTAAGAGGATGAGCATAATGAAAAGTCAGAAATTGCCCCTCGTCAGCATGTCTGGGATACAGGATATGCAAAGTGTTATTAAGTATGACGGAAAGTGGCATGGCTTAGATGGTTTGTGGTATGCCCTTGTATAAGCAATGGGTGAACCTCCTGCCACAATACAACAGGGAGAGACAAGGAGGGCACAAAATGTAACCAGTTGTGCCTCCACTGAATAAACATTAAAAGGAATACAATGTTTATCCTTCTTTTCCTCTAAAATCATTACATAAAGCAGCTCTGTATAATTTCGCCACCCCCCTCGAAACAAAAATAAATAAAAATCCGGCCCAAAATAATAAAGGATTCAGAGACAGTAGATTTAGTCGCCTGGAAAATCCTATGACTGCATCAGTAATCTTTAAGCGCATCAGGTAAAACGTTGATACATTGCAACCGCAAACTATAAATAAATATTTTCTCCTTACCTTCCAGCAAACACTCCGGAACCTGCTGCTTCTCAGCTGCCCATTAATCCCTTTCAGACGGATCGCTGCCAAATAATTGCTGTTTACAAAAAGTTCTTCCCATTCTTTGCTACGGAGGTAAATAACACAGATGCATTATATTTAAGAAACATATCGCGGGAGCGCTCCTACTTCGCAAGTTGCCAGAATACAAGGCACATTCCTAAGACTTTTTTCTTCCATTCTGTTATATCTCTTTCTTTCTTTTTTTTACAATTATTTTATTCACGCATAGTTTAAAAACGCATGGATGTCTTTTTTGGACACATTTCTTCTCCTGGATTTAATGAATATGTAGATCGCTATAATTATGCCAGCTACTGAAATTCATAATGCCTATGGAGGCCATTCCATTTTCTCTAAAATGTTGGGACTGCAGTTCAGTGAATAAACAAGAAAAATGAATATTAATACCGGCACGACCAGATTTCCGTACACAGGCAGGAGAGAAAAGCGCTGGCAGAAATGATCTGAGAAGAACCGGAGCTAATAACTATTAGCGCCTCGATAAAATATTTGGTTTTAAATTGACTTTTCTTTTTTTTTTTTTATCTCTAGCCTTAATGATAGACCGGGCTGTTAAACATAATAGAGGACTGCATTACTTAACCGGTAGTGCTATTACCACCGGAACGGCTTACACTTATTTCTACATGAACAGTTTTAAATTTTTAACAGGTGCAGGCATATTTAAATAAAAAAGCATAAAAAAAAAAGAAAAAAAAAAACAAAAAAAAAGCCAGACTGTATAAACTGTTAGGGAAGGCAAGCTTGAGCACCTTGCAGTACCTATGGCTGACTAGATAAACAACCTAAATATGCCTCCCAGGCTTAGACACACAAGGGGCCGAACACCTGTGCCTCATTAATATACAAGTAAATCTGCTCTACTGGGAAGCGATTGGAAATTAATTGTCCCAAACCATTTACAGAGTTTGAACAAAAGAATTTCACTTGGCTTCTTCTCCGTCGTTCTGTGAATCAAACGCCACGAATGACACATCATCGGCTCGAGAACAATACGCGGTGACCTGACGAGCGGATGCTTGTTACAATTAGCAGACACAGACAAGGTCATCTTGAAATAACAGAATAATTGAAGATGTGTTCTATTTTTCTTAAAGGATAAGATGTATTGACTAAAATAAAAAAACAGTATTAAAATGCAATACCTAAGGAACAACCATTCCAATATTGCAAAAACAAGAAACTTTGCAATTTCCCTCTTATTAATCATCCTCGACGTTGTGAAGAACCATTCTGATCGCTGCCCATTGTCTAAGTTACTGGCTGCTGCAACACTCCAACACTGGTGGCTGGTCTCCTAGGCAATGAGTGCAGTGCATTCAAGCTCAAGAGCTTGCAAGCGCTGCCCTAAAGCTTTCCAGATTGTTGATTCCAGAGAATTTCAGTTCCCGTGCACTCCTCCGATATTGAGGGGTTCAAAGCTGCCTCTGCTTGCAGCATCAGAGAAATCACATTTCGGACCAGCAGCTTAAAGAAGCACTCCTCCCATCAAATATTTTATTCTCATAATATATTGCAGTCATCATATTATATAGCAACGCATACTTACAATTGCTCATTTTGCCTTTCTACAAGCTGATTCTTCTCTTTTCCATTAGGTCTATGACATCACGTGATTAAAAACTGACTAACTGAATCTTTCTAAGCTCTGTTTTAAAAATGGAAGTCTCTTACCTCTGCATGAGTCATCATTAGAACTACAATTATAAATCACTGAAAAGTGTTAATTTTGATAAATCTTTTCTGTTTCTTATGTCACCTCTTGGCTGGCTTATTTTACAACAATATCTGTTGCCAATATAATGGTGCCCGTAATGAATAAATGTGATAAATTTACTTTCAACACTTTTAACGAACTATGCAAAGAAAATAATACCTTTGGCAGAACGTGAAAGCATTTTGCTCCCCTAATGACCGCAATCGACTACCAAAAGATAGACCAATCCTCTTAATACAATTGATATCAAAAACATAAAAAAAAACTTGTCAGTGGATTAGCTGGGCTTGGAATTAATTGATAAAGGTGAATAATAAGGTCAAAATACATTAAGTGGGTGATCCAACATAGCAAAATATTTTAAAAAAGAGCTTCCATTGTTCTGCATTACCGATATAACAGCTGCCATTGTTGAGTAGTGATGCAAGTCTAGCGGCATATGACCTTGGTGGCCATTAAATGGCTGTAGCGGTCACACTCCGTCAGCACATACGGTAATTAAAAACTGGAGCACTGCAGAAGGGCACCCGGAATGGATCGCAGGGGGACAGAATAGGTGAGCAGTGATGTTTTTATTATTTTATGACACTGACAGCAGTTTCATAAAAAATGATGAGCTGAAAAATCCCTTTAAATGTTGCTGTTGGGTTACATAACACCACACTGGACTTTCATATTAATGAAACTAAATATAGATAATTAGGCTGCAGCTAAGAAAATAGTTACCATCAAAATATTACATTCTTTTTCTACATATGGCAGATTCCGTTTTTTTTTTTTTTTATTGGTGACTGTGGTCAATTGTGGAATATCTGTAACTTGTTATTCTGGCTGTCATCTTCTAAAACACATGAGTTTGTTCTGATCATTAAAGGGTATTATTTACTTTCCACCTACATCCATACAATTCCAAATCTTTATCAAGCAACACTTGTTCCCATTTCAATAACATTGTTGGGTACTTCATTTCTCTTATTAGAGGGAACGAAAAATGAGTCATCATCCGAACACTATGCTCTTGATATCACTGCACAGTACATTTTCCAGTTATTTTGTCAACTGTCAATTGAAATATACTGCTTACTGTATCTGAACTTTACAGGGAACCTGTCAGCTGATACACGCTGCCCGATCTACGGACAACATATATTAGATGCTTGCTGCATGATTTTAGCTATGTTTGTTTGACTCTGAAACGCTTAGACTCCTGTTATGATTGGGTCACCGAGGAGGAAAACAAAACCAAGCTAAGTCACAGAAAACGAGAGAGGTTGGCAACTATGCGGATTGCAGACCCCTGATCCTAACCACACAACTAACAGCAGCCGTGGAGCGTACCTGCGATGATTCTAGACGCCTCGTCACAGCCGGAGGACTAAATAAGCCTAAAGCAAGAAAAGGGGAAATCTAAACTGCCCCAGAGCAGACCCCAAAGGAATAGACAGCCCCCACACATGTATTGACGGTGAAACAAGATGAAAGCACAAACACAGGTAGGAAATAAGCTGAGCAAACGATGGGGCCCACACTAACTAGAAAGGACAGGAAAAGAAAGATACTGTCTGCAACCGCCAAAAAACCCTGCAAAAAATGTCCAACACTTCTGATAGCAAAAAAAAACCCCGAAGTCACTAGACTTCACCCACTATATCAGCACTCTGGCATATTCTGAGAACAGAGCAAAAAGAGGCCAATCTAATAAGGGACAAAAGCAAACTGGCACAAACAGTAACATAAGAGTGGAAATTCAGCACAGCCCCAGCCGAGGCTGGCTGACCACACAAAAACTGAATAGACAAAACCAAATCAAATGTGAATATTAGCAGAGAAAACTTAGCTTGAGAAGACAGGAACTGAGCTGGAAACCAAGACCTCAGGAGGCAGGAAAAAAATCACCAGCATGGGAATAGGGAGTCGGCTGTCTTAAATCCAGTCTGAGACTCCAGATGTCCAATCGTCGTCCTCATTATCAGGTGGCAGGTCTCTGCTAACTAGATCAGCTTCATTACCTCCTGCCACCACCAGAGGGAGCCCGCAGAGAGAACTCATGACTCCTCTGTCAGCACAAACAGCTCCCTCACCAGAAACCAGAGGCAGACCAGAAAATGAGTTCACAACAGACTCCATATAGAAGGCCTAGGAGTGATGATCCTACTGAGAGATTGCCTTTAAGATACTGTAAATTTTGGAAGTAATTTTTCTACTGAAAATCATTGACCTTGTTGCAAAGAGGTCTATTTGAGGGAGACTGTACACTGGACACTAACTGATGAAAGACCTTTGGGGATAGTGACCATTTGCCCAGATCCAAACTTCAAGAAGTCCAAGATGAACTGTAGAAAGAGAGAGTGCCTAATTTCTGCCCAATGCAAAACTCTTGCTTGCAACAGGTTCAAACAGATGGTGATTTTTCCACCCTGGCGACAAAAGAAAACCAGTGCTGGTTTATTGTCTATGTTAATTAGAACATGATGGCTTTGGATCAAGGCTAGGATTTCTGAAAGGACTTCCACATTTTTAGATGTTCCGTGTAGCTTGAGGATTTAAGATTCACATGATGGGACCATCTTCTCTACTAATGTGCTCCTCAGTCCCACTAGCTTGAGTGATGAGATAAAGCTGATCCAGAAGCCAAGGAACTCTTCTGCACAAATTTTGAGATTGGTCTTCCAAATTTATAGAAGTTTCTTGTAGTTTAAAAATTGAATAGACACATAAGTGGACCATTTTCTTGGCAAAGTTATCTTTACGAAATGTGCTCCTCAGCCCCACCTATTCAGGTCAGTAGTGATGGGAAAGACCTGATCGAGAAGCTAAGGAACCCCCTCTAGTTAAGTTGTGGGTGAAGAGACACGATCTCAGAGAGGACTTGACTTCGGCTGGTATGAAAATCCTTCTTTCCTTTCAGTAGTATTGACTTCTGCTCCAGTTGGAAAGAATGAATTTTTGAAAAAGTTGTATGAAATTCAGCACATACTACGGTAGATATGCAGGATGTCAAGTGGCCCACAATTGAGTACATATTCCGAACTGAGAAGGAGCGACAAAAAAGAACATTTGTTTTTATTTGATTTTGCATCAACAAGACTTTGGGTTCTGGAAGAAAAGAGGTTTGTTCTAAGTCTAAGAAAAATCCCAAGTCCACCTTCTTGGAGAGAGGTCTGACTTTTCATAGTTGATTATCCAGCACAAGGCTAGAAGAAGGACTATTGTTACCTGAATGTATTTTAGGACTTGGTCCCTGGAAACTGTTGAGAATGAGGTTGTATAGGAAGATGATATTAGGCATCTTCCAAGTCTATGGTCAACAACAAGAAATATTTCTTCATAAATTTTTTTGCTGATGAGATCGTTAGATTACAAATTTGTTTAGTGGCTTCAGGTTATTGAACACTCTAAATTTCCTATTTCATTATCTTATTAAGAAATGTTTTGAGTACTTTTACCCTGTCCCTCTACTGGCACAAGACAAATAGCGCCCAAATGAATAGACCCCAAACTTCATCTAGAAGATGTGAAAAATCTATTGAAGTTAATATTGTGATAACAAATTTTGTAAGGGGAAGTCTATGAGATAATCTTATTTAATGACGGTCTCTGGGAGAAAAGCTCCCACTGGTCGAAAAAAAAATTAAAGTCACCAACTCACACAACTGACATTGTTTGGAGGAAGAAGGATTTTTCCTATTGGGATTTGAGAGGAAATTCTTTCCTTTTTCCTTGTGCCTGCTCATTTTACCCTTGGACTTTTGATCTTTTTGAGCACAGCATCTAGGCATCCCCAAAAACGGTCTTTTTTTGGGGACTTGTCCTATGGGAACCCTTTTCCAAGATAAGAGGCCTTTTGCAAAATTTTATCTAGATTTGCACCAAAAATTAATTGACGATGTAGACACACTACAGGTTATTCTGAAAAGTTATCTGGAACCACAGTTATACTTTAAGGCCTCATTCAAATGGACATTTTTCAGTTGGTATGCTGTCCTTATGCGCAGTAAACAATATACTGACCAATATTAACCTATGTGCCTGTATACGCAAGCAATTTTCCACACAGATGAATGGTCCAAGTAGAAAAAAAACTGCATTCTGGTCCATTTTGCAAACCAGACAAGTACATGTAAAAACAGGCCTCTGCTGCACCTATTAGTGTTGTGGATGTGACTAGCCTGATTTTAACAACAATTGTTGGAATCTTACTTAATTTAGTAGTTACCTTATATGGAGAAGGACATATATGTTAATACAATAGCACCTACTTAACTTTCCTGACGTATGAGTAGACAAAAGGAACTGCTAACAAAGACATTTAAAGAACAAAAGAAAAACAGTCATTGCATGCCCCATTAAATGGGTTGTCTGGCCTTAAGCCCCCGTCACACATAACGATCTCGCTAGCGAGATCGCTGCCGAGTCACAAGTTTTGTGACGCACAGCGATCTCACCAGCGAGATCGCTGTGTGTGACACTGACCAGCGACCAGCCCCCTGCCGGAATCGCTGATCATTGATGGAAAGCCCTGGACATTTTTTTGATCGCTGGTCTCCCGCTGGCCAGCACGCATCGCTGCGTGTGACAGGTGGAAGACCAGCAATCAGCGCACTGGTAACTAAGGTAAACGCAGGGTTTCTAAGCAGCGTGCGGTGCTTAGAAACCCGATGTGTACCTTAGTTACCAGCGCGCTGATGCAGGGAGCTGGTAACCAAGGTACACATCGGGTTTCTAAGTGATGCACGCCCCTTAGAAACCCGATGTGTAACTTAGTTACCAGCTCCCTGCATCAGCGCGCTGGTTACTAAAGTACACAGCGACGCCGCACGCTCGGCGTCGCTGGTGCTGATCGCTGGTGAAGCTGTCTGTTTGACAGCTCACCAGCGATCATGTAGCGACTCACCAGCGATCCTGACAAGTGGATATCGTTTTCGGGATTGCTGGTGAGTCGCTATGTGTGACAGGGCCTTTAGGCTACAAGTCTGCAGTCAATCTTGTCACTACAGACCTCTTGATCCTTACATCGCACACTGCATGCTGAGAAGACTCTCCGGTGCTAGGAGCAGCAGGCATGTGACTGATATTCATACATACGGTCACATGCCAGCAAGATAGGTGCAGCCTTGCTCAATCCAAGCGTTTTGAGGGAGGCCAGACACGTCTAGTCTGAATGTGGCTGGAAGTATGCACATCACATACTTGTGGTAAGGGGAGATAGTAGAAAATCAGAATAAACATGAGAGTGGCAGTATGTAAATGAAGACAACTAGGCATATTTTACCATAAAATTATACTGGTCAGTTACTATGTTATACTGATTACATATGCAAAAATAATGCTAACGTAACCAAACCCTTTAATAAAGAAGGATGCCTATTTTGGGGGACGATGTAGCTAGAAAGAATATTTATCACTCTTAGGAAGATCCAGCACATAGATACATAGATATATTACAAAAGACAGTCAAATTAATATCAACAGGCATCATGCAATACTTGATTTTGCCTGTGGGGGCAGTGCAGGGAAATTAAATACTTGTAGTCAGACTCACTTACAAATTACTGTTGTCCTCTTGGAATACAAGCAGTGGGACTGCCTGTGATGAGCTTTCTTAGCTTCCTTTTACTCTATGACTAAATGGCAACTCTAGCCATGACTCGGGTGGTACGGCCAAAGATTGCTGTACACTTCTACAACACTGCAGTGAAAGTAAATAGAAACACATTGCGACCTGCAAAGCCCAATCTCTGTAACAAGTAACTCACCAAAAATTCGGACTGGCTCCGATTTACCTGTTGAGATTGCGGGCCACAAAGCGGCGCCATTCATTTGTACTGCACTGTAATATAACAGCAGCATACAGCGACCTTTGACAAGACAACCTGCGTCACGGACAAAGTAGCTGTGCAGCCTCGAGACTTGGTGATCCTCATACCTATCCTGATATTAAGGTCTTTATGAACACATTTAAACATTTATCCTAATATTTCCTTAATACAAAATAATCAAACTTTAAATTGACACACAGATAGTATTTATGATAAACTATATAAATTGTAATTACTTTTTTAACAGAGACGAGCTCTGTACCAAGGACAATCCATGTGCAGCTCCAAAATACAGATCTTTAATGAGTAAAGGGCACTGTGCATAGAGAAAAGCCACAGGGTAGACTGATTTCCAGCAGGGAATAACTGTTTATTAAGCTAAGAATATTTGATCTGAGGAATTGCTAAGTATACTCCAAGCCTGATATTTAATGTAATCTAAGTCAGTCTAGAGCTATTAAGTTGTCTCTAAATACTTGAAGTGTAATGTCCTTTACTATATATGTTAAGATGATGATAAATGTGGGAAGAGTGGAGCAGTTAAGAAACAGAATGAAGTGATTGTTGAGATGATTTGCTAAAATATCATCAGCAGGTATAACGTTACGTCCTCCGCTTGCTGCAAGAATAGGGAGTACAATGTGACAACTGACATAAAACTGACATTTTCCTGCAGCTAAAATGATATTCTGATATATCACAGATACAATGATGATCCAGAACCAACACCAATTTCCCAAAACAGTCATTCTTCATGAAGGGCTCAAACCAGAAGTTTTACAGCGTGAATGTCGGGCAAAGATAATGTATAAAACCACTGTAATTTATGTTTAAACCTTTCGTGCAAGAGCCTGTCTTTGCCTTTGTGACCAGGCGAATTTTTACAATTCTGACCAGCGTCACTGTATGAGGTGATAACTCCGGAACGCTTCAATGTATCCCACCGATTCGGAGGTTTTTTCGTGACATATTGTACTTCATGAAATTTGTTCAATATAACTTGCGTTTATTTTTAAAAATTTCGCGAAACTTTTAAACATTTCTTAATTTTCAAACTTTTACTTTTTATGCCCTTAAATCAGAGAGTTATGTCACACAAAATAGTTTATAAGTAACATTTCCCATGTGACTACTTTACATCAACACAATTTTTGAAACATGATGTTGTGTTGTTACGAAGTTAAAAGGGTTAAAAGTTGATCAGCAAGTTCTCATTTTTTCATAAGATTTACAAAACCATTTTTTTACAGACCACATCACATTTGAAGTGACTTTGAGGGGCCTATACGACAGAAAATACCCAAAAGTGACACCATTCTAAAAACTGCACCCCTCAAGGTGCTGAAAACCATATTCAAGAAGTTTATTAACCCTTCAGATGCTTCACAGGAATTAATGGAATATGGAAGGAAAAAATAAACATTTAACTTTTCCCCACAAAAATGTTAATTTAGAGCCAAATTTTACATTTTCATAAGGGTAACGGGAAAATGAACCATAAAATCTGTTGTGCTATTTCTCCTGAGTATGCCAATACCCAAATATGTGGTGGAAAACTACTGTCTGGGTGCACAGCAGTGCTCCAAAAAGAAGGAACACCGTTTGAGTTTTGGAATGCGAAATAGGCTGGAAACGCCATGTTGCATTTGGAGGGCCCCTGAGATGTCTAAACAGTGGAAACCCCCCACAAATTACCACCTTTTGGAAACTAGATCCCTCAAGGAATTAATCAAGATGTGTGGTGAGCACCTTGAATCATCAAGGGCTTCACAGAATTTTATAATGTCGACCCTTGAAAATGAAAAAACACATTTTCCCACATACATGTTATTTTAGCCTCAATTTTTTATTTTAACAATGGTAGCAAGAAAAAAAATGGACCCCTAAATTTATTGTGCAATTTCTCCTGGGTACGTCAATACCACATATGTGGAGGAAAATTACTGTTTGGGCGCACAGCAGGGCTCGTAAGGGAAGGAGTGAAATTTGACTTTTGGAATACAAAATTGTCGTGAATCAAAAGCTGACACCATGTCGCATTTTGAGAGCCCCCGAGGTGCCTAAACTGTGGAAAGCCCCCAACAAATGACCCCATTTTGCTAACTAGAACCCTCAAGGACTTCATCTAGATGTGTGGTGAGCACCTTGAATCTTCAGGAGCTTTACAGAATTTTAAAATATTCAGCCGTGAAAATATAAAAACACTTTTTTTTAACAAAATTGTTATTTTAGCCTCACTTTTTTCACAAGAAAAAAACGTACACCTAAATATGTTGTGCAATTTTTCCAAAGCAGGTATCCCATATTTGTTGGAAAACAATTGCTTGGGTGCACTTTAGGGCTGTAAATGGAATGAGATATTTTGGCGGAATAGGTTGTGGATACCATGTTACATTTGAAGAGCCCCTGACATGCCAAAACAGCAGAAACCCCCACAGGTGATCCCATTTTATAAATTACACCTCTCAAGGAATTAATCTACAGGAGTAGTGAATGTTTATAACCCTCAGGCAATGCACAAACTTGTATAAAATTGGGCTGAGTAAATGAAATATTACTATTTTTTCCACTAAATCGTTGCTTTGACCACAAGTTTCCAATTTTCAAAAGGGATAATAGGAGAAAATGAACAGTACAGTTTGTTATACAATTTCTCCTCTCTACATCAATACCACCATAAGTGGCCGAAAACTACTTTGAGGCACAGTGCAAAGCTCAAAAGGGAAGGAGCCCGTTATTACAGTACAGATTTTGCTGCACTGGCTTGAGGGGCCGTGTCACATTGGCAGAGCGCCTGGGGTTGCAGAACAGCAGAAACCCCCATAAGAGACCACATTTTACAAACTACACCTGAATTCATCTAGGGGTGCAGTGATCATTTTGACACCACAGGTGGGGGTCACAGAATTTTATACTATTGGGCAGTGAAGAAAAAATAGTTACATTTTTACCACAAAAAAATTGTTTTAGCCCCAGATTTAACATTTTTACATGGGAAATCGGTAAAAACGGTGCCAAAATGTCTCACAATTTCTGCTGAACGTGGCATTACCCCATATGTGGCTGTGCAGTACTACTTAGCCACACAGTGAGACTTGGGACCAATGGAGCGCTATTTGACTCTTAAAGAACAAATTACACTGGTCAACACAAGAAAATCATCAGCAAAGGTAATATGTCTGTTTTATGGAGTCTGATGTGCTGATCCCAAAAATATGCTTAGTTTTGCTCTATCACAAAATTTTTGAGATAGAAGTACTTTTAATCATCTGGTGGTGTGGAAAGTCGTGACTAATCCAGGCCTTATTCATTTTTATCAGAGTGAGCCTGTCAGCATTTTCTGCTGACAGACGAAAGCGCCTGTCTATTATTGCCCCCCCCCCCCCGAAGGCAATAAAAACCTGCTCAAACAAGACAATAGCGGCAGGGCAGCACAACACCTCCAAGGAGTACAGCGATAGAACCTGCCAAGTGTCCAGCTTGGAGACCCAATAGTTGAAGGACACAGAGGAATTAGGGACTATGCTGGTTTGGTCGGTAAGGTATTGCTTGACCATCTTTAAAAACTTTTCCCTCCTTATCAAAAATACCCATTCATCAGGGCCTGGATGATAGGAGGGTGTCATGAAATTGGCCTCTGCTGTACCTGGTGTGTCTCCTTCACCTCTCCTCCTTGGATGGGCAAGGAAACTTGCCCCCTGCCGCTAGCATTGTCTGATGGGAATATTTTTAACATATTTCCCACAATAGCCTTCAGGTATAGCACCATTTTAGTAGTCTTCTCCATCTGAGGAAGGAGAGATCAGGTCATCCTTCTAGTGTGGGATTAGCAGGATGAATAACCAGTTCTCTTGTTTGGCCAAGATGAATATAACATAAGGGTCACGGGAAAGCTAGAAGTACATAAAGTCAACCCTATGTGCCAAACTCCCTACAGCCAACACTTCCCTGTCTTCACCATGATGATGACTCTCCATCTTCTCCCCCTTGTCAGACCATCCATGTCGGCCGAAGCTTGTGTGGATACTAGCCTCTGTTGCGCTAGCAAACAGCTCCTGTTCCTCCTCAGCCTCCTTTTCCTCATTCACACATTACATCCGTGCTTGTCGAGTGCCGAGCACCCTGATATCACTCGAGTATGTTTGGGCAAGTTACCACCAATACATAAGATAAGTGATAACTTTATGATTGCTTAGGGTCTGACTGCTGGGTCCCCCACAAATACTGAGAACATTGCTCTGAAATGCCATTCAATGTCTATGGGACTACCAGAGATAGTCAAGCTTAGAATTTTCAATCGCTCGCAGCGCACTGTTCCATTCTAATGGGTCATGTTAGAGTTAAATATTTAGGGTAAGTGCAATTGGCCTCCTAGGATCACCAAATTATAACCAAGCCCTGGGGATAGATGATGACTTATTCTAAAGGGACATTTCAGAATTTCTGGGGTCACAGTGGTTAGACTCCTTACGATCAGTTAATACCTTTCCCAGGTGTGAATAACCTTTTGAGAATGTTGCGAGTTGTTCAAAAGGATAATCTAAAAGTAGTGCCATTAGGGTTTTATTAAGATACAACACCTGTTTGCTCCAGAGGTTGTAATACAATCTAAAGATGGCAAAAAAGCATTTAAATTGGATTTCTAAGGCATTAACCCTCTAATAGGGACCAATACAAAAGCAGAGACAAAGTACTGTATATACTCGAATATAAGCCGAGATTTTCAGCCCATTTTTTGGGCTGAAAGTCCCCCTCTCGGCTTATATTCGAGTCATATACACCGGGGGGGTCGGAGGTGTCAGGTCATACTTACCCGTCCTGACGCTGTCTCTTGAGCCCCCAGCTTCTCCACGCTCTCTCTTCCTGCCTTCAGCGGTCACGTGGTACCGCTCATTAAAACTCATGAATATGCGCATATTCATGAGTTTTAATGAGCGGTATCACATGCAGCGGCAGCACATGGAGTAATAATCTAAGGAGCTTCTTATGGGGGCAGTATATGGGGGAACAATCTAAGGAGCTTCTTATGGGGTCAGCATATGGGGGAATAATCTAAGGAGCTTCTTATGGGGTCAGTATATGGGGGAATAATCTAAGGAGCTTCTTATGGGGTCAGCATATGGGGGAATAATCTAAGGAGCTTCTTATGGGGTCAGCATATGGGGGAATAATCTAAGGAGCTTCTTATGGGGTCAGCATATGGGGGAATAATCTATGGTGCTTCTTCTGGGGACACCATATGGGGGAATAATCTATGAATCAGTTCCCACCCTAGGCTTATACTCGAGTCAATAAGTTTTCCCAGTGTTTTGTGGCAAAATTAGGGGGGTCGGCTTATACTCGAGTAGATACGGTATATAACGTAAGTGCCAGTTTATGCTTAGGAATCTTATGTGGCAGTACTTAAAACTATGCCAACTCATAGTGTCTGTGCACACGTTGCGTTTCTTCTGCTCAGTTCTGTCACCCAACCTGAAGGATTTCTTAGTACCAGCAAAGAGAATGAGATTCCTGAAGACTCATGCAGATTTTTGATCTTTTTTCTTGGAGATTTGCATCATATGTAAATCTGCAGCATGCCAATTCTTTCAGTGTTTCTGCTGCAGATTTGAACCATTCTAATGAATGGGGAAAAAAATCTGTAAAAAAAACATGAAAAAGGGAGTATTTTAAGCGTTTTTTTCCTGCTAAAAATGCAAATCGATCCATCCTAAAACCTCCAAATTGCATTCTACACCAAAAGGCCTAATTCACATGTCCGTGATTAAACATGTACGTGAATAATTAGTACCGGTGTCATCAAAACTTCTCCTATACTTTATAATGTTAAATACAGACGGCAAACAGACTATACACTGATGCCATCCATGTGCTCCTGTGTTTTTCACAGACTCAGACTTGTATTGGCTATTTTCATCAGTGATACCGGAAAAAAGCTGAAATGTTTCTCCACATCTTGAAAATGGTAAAGAATTAAGACACAAAGAAAATTACAATATTGAATTGAATAGCCTCTTTTTGCTGAAAAATTTTAATTTGACTACACCTATAAGATAAAGAAAGTAATGATGCCTTCATATGATTAGGGAATATATGGTCAAACAAAGCTTTAAGCATGGGAAGGATGTGTGTCTCCAGAGAGGGGAGGAAAAGAGCGCTATTTTATGTCTATATACAACATTTTGGAACAGAATTATCTTGTTCTAAAAAGCAGGGCTGTGGAGTCGGTAAGCCACAGTTGCGACTCCGACTCCGACTCCTGGATTTTATCAGGCTCCGACTCCGACTCCGGCTCCGACTCCTTCATAAATGGCCAATTCATAACAACAAATTTACTGTTGTAAAATATTAAACATCGTGCTTATTCAGTTTCTCACCATCATATAAGTAATCAGACCACTTAGAGCAAAAACTACATTTATTAGAATACAATTAGAATATAGCAAATAACTTTTATAAACTTTTCTAAACTGTAAGTAAAAATGCAATAAACACTTTTATGCAGTTAATAAGAAGAAATCTATAAATTTGTCCTCAGAAAAAGTATTGCCTCTGTCAGATCCTCCTTCATGGATGCCCTCAAATCTGATCGAATTATTTTGAGAGCAGAGAACAACCTCTCTACACTAACTTGTGTTGGTGGCAAAGCAGTAACCACTCGGGCAACATCTCTGACAATGTCAGGATACAGAGGACTCGCTTGTTGCACTGTTATTTTTGATGAACGGTCAAATTTCTCAATTTCTTTTAGTGCACATGAAAAATTCTGCTGAAATGTACTGGCTGTGTTCCTTGATGGGGATGACTCTTCTTCTATGCGGGAACGCTTTGCACGGTCCTTGTGATCCAAATATTTTTCGAAATTAAATTCTTCATCAGTTGATGATGAGGGTGAAGATGTGGCAGGACGACCAAATTCTTCTTGTTCCTCCTGACTGTTCTGCAACCCTTTCATCCTTACTGCTATTTCAAACAGAGCTTCTTTTCCTTTACTTAGCTGTTGATCATCTAGAAGAATCCGATGCATTGGGTCTACATAAACAGCTGCCAAAAGAATGTTATTTTGTAATAGTAGCTCCTCTCTCCGTTTCATTGATGTAGCAATGCCACTTGCAATTAACCCTCCTCTTTGGGACAGGCGAAACATCAGGTTCTTCCACTCCTTTAAGAAAATACCTGGAGTTAAGTCCTCTGCTTGTAATTTTTTAGTCACTGTAAATGGGTGCTCTAGCAATTTTTCCAGCTCAGTCACCTGATTCCACTGACTTTCATTTAGCGTCAGTTGAGGGTTAGCCATGTCTACAAGAAAGGTTTTCAGTTCAACCAAGCGCTGAATCATTAAGTAAGTACTGCCCCATCGTGTGGCTTGATCAATAATTGCCCATTTTCCAGCACGTCTCTTCAAAATTGAGTCAACTTTAGGGGTTCTGGCAACAGTAGCCAATTTTCTCACCTTGCCAATCAGTGCAGCAGCATGTCCTTCTTGCAGACTGTCTCTTATAGCCAGCTGTAGCGTATGCACAACACAGCGCATGTGATGAATGAAAGAACATATTGACACAGTTTCAACAAGATCATCTAAACTATCATGTTGCTGTTCATCTGAAGCAACTTCAGTTTGCTCCTCAGTTACAATACTGTGTTCCTCTATTTCAAACATTTCTGTGTCTGTGGACCCAGAATGTTCTTCTAGCTGCTGGTCACCATCATTACTCTCATTCATTAGCTTAATAGTACTTATCATATTTGAAGCAATGTCAGTTACGACAGAAAGAACTTGCTCTTTTTTAAGTTCATAGTCTTGCAGAACCTTTTCCACCAAGACCTGGAGAAACTCACTGGTGTGATGAGCTTTGGTGTCTTTTACTGCCAATGTCTTGGGAACTATTTCATTTTTGTCACAAACAAATCGGACATTGATGGCAAAATAGTTCACTCTGTGACGTGTGCAGGCATCCATTTTAAGAAACAGAAAGCGTCCCTTGAGAGTTTTTTTAAGTTCTTCCTTTTGTTTAAAAGCTTCTTCGATTACTAATTTTCTAATACTCTCTCTCTCCAGAGAAACACCAAGCTTGCGGGCCATTTCCCCATTCAGACACATAAAAGCTGGTCGTGAAAATAATGAAATAGGCACACTATCCTTTACAACAAGCTCTATGATGTTTTTTAAATGTATCTGTCATTGTCACAGTAACTTTGTCACTGACAAAATATCTTGCAACTGATGGCTGCAAAGTTCTCTGCTCCTTTGTTTGGCTGGAAGAGCTGGGCACTGGTTCATTGGTTTGGATGCAGTCTTTCTCATCCACTGCTTTCAGTACTTCTGGATGAAAGCGCTGTAAATGTCTCTTTAGATTAGAAGCTCTGGTAGGAGCATTTTTATCTTTGCCTGAATATGCACTCATCTTGGCTTCACAGCATTTGTTTTCGTCTGGATCATTTGTCATACACTGACAGACATAATGTTTTCTATCTTGAGTGATGGTGAAATGTTCAAATACAGCTGATTTAATGTGATGCTTCTTTGACATTCTCAGGTTTTTAATTCTGCATTCACAATCCAAATGACAATTGTTTTTCCTAAAAACAATTGTACAAAATTATTGCCAGGTCGTACAACTGATATAGTGGTCAGTAATACTGTTATTATTCCTCATGTACTCACAGTTAACTGATGCAAAGTTTGTTGAAAGGATAATACTTCTTACAGTCTTCCTCTTCTGAGTAGCAGGCAGCTGTGAGATGCTTGGAAGACGCACACCTAGTATGATCTAGTCTAGAGGAGGAGCTTTACTACTAAGAATTTGCAACACATTTTCACTTTCAGTTTCATACATTGTAAGTAGGGGGGTTGGGGCAGCATGAGGTTAACCAAGTATAAGATTAGATAAGGGCAGTGGAGAACAGTGACACACAAGAAGTAAGAAATGTCTCTATCTCCAGCAGAACTGCTTATCACTGTTGTTCATAGTTTGATAGAACATATACACTCACTGGCCACTTTATTAGGTACACCATGCTAGTAAGGGGTTGGACCCCCTTTTGCCTTCAGAACTGCCTCAATTCTTCGTGGCAGAGATTCAACAAGGTGCTGGAAGCATTCCTCAGAGATTTTGGACCATATTGACATGATGGCATCACACAGTTGGCGCAGATTTGTCGGCTGCACATCCCTGATGCGAATCTCCCGTTCCACCACATCCCAAAGATGCTCTATTGGATTGAGATCTGGTGACTGAGGAGGCCATTTGAGTACAGTAAACTCATTGTCATGTTCAAGAAACCAATCTGAGATGATTCGAGCTTTATGACATGGCGCATTATCCTGCTGAAAGTAGCCATCAGATGTTGGGTACATTGTGGTCATAAAGGGATGGACATGGTCAGCAACAATACTCAGGTAGGCTGTGGCGTTGCAACGATGCTCAATTGGTACCAAGGGGCCCAAAGAGTGCCCAGAAAAAATTCCCCACACCATGACACCACCACCACCAGCCTGAACCGTTGATACAAGGCAGGATGGATCCATGCTTTCATGTTGTTTATGCCAAATTCTGACCCTACCATCCGAATGGCGCAGCAGAAATCGAGACTCATCAGACCAGGCAACGTTTTTCCAATCTTCTACTGTCCAATTTCGATGAGCTTGTGCAAATTGTAGCCTCAGTTTCCTGTTCTTAGCTGAGAGGAGTGGTACCCAGTGTGGTCTTCTGCTGCTGTAGCCCATCTGCCTCAAAGTTCGATGCACTGTGCGTTCAGAGATGCTCTTCTGCCTACCTTGGTTGTAACGGGTGGCAATTTGAGTCACTGTTGCCTTTCTATCAGCTCGAACCAGTCTGCCCATTCTCCTCTGACCTCTGGCATCAACATGGCATTTCCGGCCACAGAACTGCCGCTCACTGGATTTTTTTTCTTTTTCGGACCATTCTCTGTAAACCCTAGAGATGGTTGTGCGTGAAAATCCCAGTAGATCAGCAGTTTCTGAAATTCTCAGACCAGCCCTTCTGGCACCAACAATCATGCCACGTTCAAAGGCACTCAAATCACCTTTCTTCCCCATACTGATGCTCGGTTTGAACTGCAGGAGATTGTCTTGACCATGTCTACATGCCTAAATGCACTGAGTTGCCGCCATGTGATTGGCTGATTAGAAATTAAGTCTTAACACACAGTTGGACAGGTGTACCTAATAAAGTGGCCAGTGAGTGTATATTTGAGTAACATTTATAAAATTCATATGAAAGTTCAATTATGAAATATTAATACATTTTTTTTAAAGCTGGAGTCGGAGTCAGTACATTTCTACCGACTCCGACTCCAACCAAAACTAACTCCGACTCCGACTCCACAGCCCTGCTAAAAAGTGCAATCATGTGAAACACAATGCATTAAATAGCCAATCTTACCATTGAAAAAGGCCTTAAGTGTCTCCCCTCTCTGCTTCTGATCTATTGTTGAACTGTACAGTGACTTACAAAAGTATTCACCCCCTTGTTAATACCTCACAATCCGGAATTTCCCTGTTTTGAGGGTTTGCATTAGTTCATGTAAAGAACATGCCTGCAACTGTGATCATTTAGTTTTCTTTATCTTGTGAAGCCATCAATAGGACAAAATAACTGAAAACTTCATTGTACATAACTATTTATCCCCCTAAAGTCAGTACTTTGTAGAGCCTCCTTTTACAGCAATTACAGCTGCAATTCGCTTTGGATAAGTCTCTATGAGCTTCCACAGCTTGCCACTGGGATTTTTGCCCATTCCTCAAGGCAAAACTGCTCCAGCTCCTTCAAGTTAGATGTTTTCCTCTGATGAACAGCAATCATCAAGTCTGACCACAGATTCTCAATTGGATTAAGGTCTCAGCTTTGACTAGGCCACTCCAAAACATTTACATGTTTCCCCTTAAATCATTCAAGTGTTGCTTTAGAAGTATGCCTTGGGTCATTGTCTTGTCGGAAGTTGTACCTTCGTCCCAGTCTCAAATCACTGACAGACTGAAACAGGTTTTGTTCAGGAATATCCCTGAATTTTGCATCACACATTTTCCGCTCGATTTGAACCATTTTGGTGCCAAACATAGCTTTTACCTTGGTGGCAAAAAAGTTTAATTTTGGTCTCATCTGACCACAGCACCTTCCTCCATACATTTGGGATGTCTTCCACATGTCTTTTTTGCAAACAAAAAACAAGCCTTACAATTTGTGTAAGTAAAGGCTTTTTTTCTGCAACCTCATCCATAAAGCCCACTCTATTGAGTGTATGCCTTATTGTGGTCGTATGGAAAGATCCTCCAGTCTCTGCTTGGGAACTCTGCAGCTGCTTCAGGGTTAACTTTGGTCTCTGTGCTGCCTCTCTGATAAAAGCCCTTCTTGATTGAGCTGAGAGTTAAGGTTGGCAGTCCTCTCTTGGCAGGTTTGTTGTGGTACCATGTTCTTGTTATATTTGATGATAATGGATTTGATGGTGCTCTGGGGGATCAGAGATTGGAATTTTTATTTATATAACCCAACCCTGACTTGTACTTCTCAACAACTTTGTCCCTGACTTGTTCAGAGATCTCATTGGTCTTCATAGTGTTGTTTGGCTAGTGGTGCCTCTTGGACCGCCCCTGACACATAGTGCCGGGTGTCAGTTGTGATAATCAGCTGACACCCGGCCGCGATCAGCGGCGCTCACCATGTGGGCGCCGCTGATCGCGCTAGACGTACTATCCCATCCATGGGCATTGGGGCCCGGGTCCCATGGACGGGATAGTATGTCTGATGTCAGAAAAGGGTTAATGGTGTTACAGCCTATGTGGCATTTCAGTAAAGCTGTCTATATACTGACAGACCATGTGACACTTACATTGCACACAGGGGAACTTACTTTCGCTAAGCATGTGACTTATGAAGGGCCACTTAAAGTGTTTTGTTATTCAAAACACATTCAATACTTGGATTTCCAGGTTCTCTTCAGGGTGGTACATGCACAAAGGATGATTGATATAGCACAAAAACAGAAAGAAATGGAGCACTCACCAAGTCCTTAGTGATGAATTTCTTTAACCCCTTTCTGACATCAGACGTACTATCCCGTCCATGGGACCCAGGCCCCTATGCCCATGGACGGGATAGTACGTCTAGCGCGATCAGCGGCGCCCACGTGGTGAGCGCCGCTGATCGCGGCTGGGTGTCAGCTGATCATCACAGATGACACCCGGCACTATGTGTCAGGGGCGGTCACGGACCGCCCCGACACGTTAACCCCTTGCACACCGCGATCAAACATGATCGCGGTGTACCGGGGGTTAAAGGGAAGCATTGGCAGGGAGGGGGCTCCCTCCGTGCTTCCCTGAGCCCCCCACAGCAGCGCAATGTGCAGCGCTGCTGCGGGGGGCTCTTTCCCTGCAGTCCCCCGGATCCAAGATGGCGACAGGGACCTTCGGGGGCCTGCACTGCCTGTGACAGATTGCTGATCTGTCACAGTGATCTGACAGATAAGCGATCTGTCACAGGACAGTGATGTCCCCCCTGGGACAACCTAATAAAGTTTTTAAAAAAAAGGTGTAAAAATAATTTTTAAAAAATTGCTAAATAAATTTAAAAAAAAATATTCCCTAATAAATTCATTTTTTGGAAATAAAAAAAAATAAATAAATAAAAGTACACATATTTGGTATCGCCGCGTCCATAACGATCTGCCCTATAAAACTGTCCCATTAGTTAACCCCTTTAGCGAACCCCTTAAAAAAATAAAAATAAAAAACGAAGCAAAAAATAATGATTATCATACCGCCGAACAAAAAGTGAAATAACGCGCGATCAAAAAGACACATATAAATATCCATGGCACCGCTGAAAACGTCATCTTGTCCCGCAAAAAACGAGCTGCCACACAGCATCATCAGAGAAAAAATAAAAAAGTTATAGCTCGCAGAATAAAGCAATGCAAAAATAATTATTTTTTATATAAAATTGTTTTTATTGCATAAAAGCGCCAAAGCATAAAAAAATGACATAAATGAGGTATCACTGTAACCGTACTGACCCGAAGAATAAAACCGCTTTATCAATTTAACCGCACGCGGAACGGTGTAAACGCACCCCCCCAAAAGAAATTCATGAAACGCTGGTTTTTGTTCATTCTGCTTCCTAAAAAGTGGAATAAAAAGCGATAAATAAATGACACGTGCCCGAACATGATAACAATAAAAACGTCAACTCGGCCCGCAAAAAAATAAGACCTCACTTTACTCGGTGGGTCAAAATACGGAAAAATTATAGCTCTCAATATGTGGTGATGCAAAAACTATTTTTACAATAAAAAGCGTCTTTTAGCGTGTGACAGCTGCCAAAAATAAAAACCGCCATAAATAGTAAATCTAACCCCCCGTTATCACACCCTTAGTTAGGGAAAAATAATAAAATTAAAAAAATGTATTTATTTCCATTTTCCCATTAGGTTTAGGGCTAGGGTTAGGGCTAGGGTTGGGGCTGAGATTAGGGTTAGGGGAATGTTGGTGTTAGGGTTGGAGTTAGAATTGAGGGGTTTCCACTGTTTGGGCACATCAGGTGCTCTCCAAACGCAACATGGCGTCTGATCTCAATTCCAGCCAATTCTGCGCTGAAAAAGTCAAATGGTGCTCGTTCCCTTCCAAGCTCGGCCATGCGCCCAAACAGTGTTTTACCCCCACATATGGGGTATCAGCCTACTCAGGACAAATTGCAAAACAACTTTTGGGGTCCTATTTCTCCTGTTGCCCTTAGGAAAATAAAAAATTGGGGGCAAAAATATTTTTGTGGGAAAAAAATATGATTTTTTTTATTTTCACGCCCGGGCGTTATAAACTTCTGTGAAGCCCTTGGGGGTTCAAAGTTCTCACCACACATCTAGATAGGTTCCGTGGGGGGTCTAGTTTCCAAAATGGGGTCACTTGTGGGGAGCTTCCACTGTTTAGGTACATTAGGGGCTCTCCAAAGGCAACATGACACCCGCAGAGCATTCCACCAAAGTCTGCATTCCAAAACGTCACTACTTCCCTTCCGAGCCCCGACGTGGGCCCATACAGTAGTTTTCTCCCACATATGGGGTATCAGGGTACTCAGGACAAATTGAACAACAACTTTTGGGGTCCATTTTCTCCTGGTACCCTTGGGAAAATAAAAAAATTGGGGACTAAATGATCATGTTTGTGGAAAAAAATACGATTTTTTTATTTTCACGCCTGGGCGTTATAAACTTCTGTGAAGCACTGGGTGGAGTTCAAAGTGCTCACCACACACCTAGATAAGTTCCTTAGAGGGTCTAGATTCCAAAATGTTGTCATTTGTGGGGGGTTTCTACTGTTTAGGTACATTAGGGGCTCTCCAAAGGCAACATGACACCCGCAGAGCATTCCATTTCCATTTGGAAAAATAAAAAAATTGGGGACTAAATGATCATGTTTGTGGAAAAAATACGATTTTATAATTGTACGGCTGTACGTTATAAACTTCTGTGAAGCCCTTGGGGGTTCAAAGTTCTCACCAAACATCTAGATCAGTTCCTTGGGGGGTCTAGTTTCCAAAATGGTGTCATTTGTGGGGGGTTTCCACTGTTTAGGTAGATCAGGGGCTTTCCAAATGCGACATAGTGTCCGATCTCAATTCCAGCAAAAAAAGTCAAATGGCGCTGTTTCCCTTCCGAGCTCTGCCATGCGCCCAAATAGTCGTTTACACCCACATATGGGGTATCAGCGTACTCAGGACAAATTGCACAATAACTTTTAGGGTCCTGTTACCCTTGGGAAAATAAAAATTGGGGGTGAAAAGATCATTTCTGAGGAAAAAATATGAATTTATAATTGTACGGCTGTACGTTATAAACTTCTGTGAAGCCCTTGTGGGTTCAAAGTTCTCACTACATATCTAGATAAGTTCCTTGGTGGTCTAATTTCCAAACTGGGGTCACTTGTGGGGGGTTTCCACTGTTTAGGTACATCAGGGGCTCTCCAAATGTGACATGGTGTATGATCAGAATTCCAGCCAATTTTGCATTGAAAAAGTCAAACGGCGCTCCTTCCCTTCTGAGCTCTGCCATGCGCCGAAACAGTGGTTCCCCCCCACATATCAGGTATCAGCGTACTCAGGACAAACTGCAAAATAACTTTTCCAGTCCAATTTCTCCTTTTACCCTTGGAAAAATAAAAAAAGAATTGAACCTGAATAATTTTTTTTGTGAAAAAAAGTTAAATGTTCATTTTTTTTTTTTTTTTAAATATTCAAAAAATTCCTGTGAAGCACCTGAAGGGTTAATAAACTTCTTGAATGTGGTTTTGAGCACCTTAAGGGGTGCAGTTTTTAGAATGGTGTCACTTTTGGGTATTTTCTATCATATAGACCCCTCAAAGTGGATTCAAATGTGATGTGGTCCGTAAAAATAAAATGGTGTTGTAAAAATGAGAAATCGTTGGTCAACTTTTAACCATTAAGCTTCCTAACAAAAAAAATGTTGGTTCCAAAATTGTGCTGATGTAAAGTAAACATGTGGGAAATGTTACTTATTAAGTTTTTTGTGTGCCATATCTCTGTGATTTAAGGGCACAAAAATTCAAAGTTGGAAAATTGCGAAATTTTAAAAATTTTCGCCAAATTTCCATTTTTTTCACAAATAAATGCAAGTTATTTGAATTAAATTTTACCACTAACATGAAGTACAATATGTCACGAGAAAACATTGTCAGAATCACGGGGATCCATGGAAGCGTTTCAGAGTTATTGCCTCATAAAGGGACAGTGGTCAGAATTGTAAAAATTGGCCCGGTCATGAACGTGCAAACCACCCTTGGGGGTGAAGGGGTTAATCCATGGTTAGGATAACATCAACATCATAATAAAGTGTGGTGTGCAGGTGGCATGGGAGTAAGCAGGTAAGTCCATCAGGCTTACCTAATTGATGCTTTTTTCCATACTTGATGCTGTCTTTAAATATCATGGAGGTTATCCAAAATATTAGATTGAGTAGATTTTGATGTGGAGTGTATTCATCTTTGCATCAACAAATTTGAGTAAAAGTCAAGAATTTAACCCCTTCATGACCAAGCCTATTTTGACCTTAATGACCAGGCCATTTTTTGCAATTCTGACCAGTGTTCCTTTATGAGGTAATAACTCAGGAACGCTTCAACGGATCCTAGCGATTCTGAGAATGTTTTTTCGTGACATATTGGGCTTCATGTTAGTGGTAAATTTAGGTCAATATTTTTTGCGTTTATTTGTGAAAAAATCAGAAATTTGGCAAAAATTTTTAAAATTTCGTAATTTTCAAATTTTGATTTTTTATTCTGTTAAACCAGAGAGTTATGTGACACAAAATAGGTACTGAAAAACATTTCCCACATGTCTACTTTACATTAGCACAATTGTGGAATCAAATTTTTTTTTTGTTAGGAAGTTATAAGGGTTAAAAGTTGACCAGTGACTTCTCATTTTTACAACAAAATTTACAAAACCATTTTTTTTAGGGACCACATCACATTTGAAGTCACCTTGAGGGGTCTATATGGCAGAAAATACCCAAAAGTGACACCATTTTAAAAACTGCACCCCTCAAGGTGCTCAAAACTACATTCAAGAAGATTATTAACCCTTCAGGTGCTTCACAGGGACTAAAGCAACGTGGAAGGAAAAAATGGACATTTTAATTTTTCCAACAAAAATTTTCTTTTATCGTTCATTTTTTTCATTTTCACATGGGCAACAGGATAAAATGGATCCTGAAATTTGTTGGGCAATTTCTCCTGAATACATCTATACATCATATGTGGTCATAAACCACTGTTTGGGTGCACGGCAGGGCTCGGAAGGAAAGGAGCACCATTTGACTTTTTGAATGGAAAATATGCTGGAATATTTAGCGGTTGCCATGTCGCGTTTGGAGTCCCTGTGTGCCTAAACATTGGAGTTCCCCCACAAGTGACGCCATTTTGCAAACTAGACCCCCCAAGGAACTTATCTAGATGCCTAGTGATCACTTTGAACCCCCCAGGTGCTTCACAAATTGATCCGTTAAAAAAAAAGTACTTTTTTTTTTTTCACAAAAAAAAATTTTTAGCCTCAGTTTTTTAATTTTCACATAGACAACAGGATAAAATGGATCCTAAAATTTGTGGGGCAATTTCTCCTGAGTACACCGATACCTCGTTTGTCGTCATAAACCACTGTTTGGGCGCACCGCAGGGTCCAGAAGGGAAGGAGCGCCGTTTGACTTTTTGAATGGAAAATTAGCTCCAATCGTTATCGGACACCATGTCGCGTTTGGAGAGCCCTTGTGTGCCTAAACAGTGAAAACCCCCACAAGTGACACCATTTTGGAAACTAGACCCCTTAAGGAACTTATCTAGATGAGTACTGAGCACTTTGAACCTCCAAGTGCTTCACAAAGGTTTATAACGCAGACCAGTGAAAATAAAAAAATCATTTTTTAGCACGCTATTTTTTATTTTCACATGGCTAACTTGAGAAATTGGACCACAAAAGTTGTTGTCCAGTTTGTCTCGAGTAGGCTGGTACCCCATATGTGGGGAGGAACCACTGTTTGGGCGCAGAATGGAAGGAGCGCCATTTGACTTTTTGAAAGGAAAATTAGCTCCAATCGTTAGCGGACACCATGTCATGTTTGGAGAGCCCCTGTGTGCCTAAACTTTGGAGCTCCCCCACAAATGACACCATTTTGGAAACTAGACCCCCTAAGGAACTTATCTAGATGCATAGTGAGCACTTTGAATCCCTAGGTGCTTCACAAAAGTTTATAAAGCAGAGCTGTGAAAATAAAAAATATTTTTTTTCCTCAAAAAATTATTTTTTAGTCCGCAATTTTTTACAGTCATATGTTAAAGTTTGGGCACCCCTAATAATGTTAACCTTTTTTCTTTATAACAATTTTGGTTTTTGCAACAGCTATTTCAGTTTCATATATCTAATAACTGATGGACTCAGTTATATTTCTGGATTCAAATGAGGTTTATTGTACTAACAGAAAATGAGCAATCTGCATTTAAACAAAATTTGACCGGTGCAAAAGTATGGGCACCTCAACATAAAAGTGACATTAATATTTCGTAGATCCTTCTTTTGCAAAAATAACAGCCTCTAGTCGCTTCCTGTAGCTATTAATGAGTTCCTGGATCCTGGATGAAGATATTTGTGACCATTCCTGTTTACAAAACAATTCCAGTTCAGTTAAGTTTGATGGTCGCCGAGCATGGATAGCCCGCTTCAAATCATCCCACAGATGTTCAATGATATTCAGGTCTGGGGACTGGGATGGCCATTCCAGAACATTGTAATTGTTCCTCTGCATGAATGCCTGAGTAGATTTGGAGCGGTGTTTTGGATCATTGTCTCGCTGAAATATCCATCCCCTGCGTAACTTCAACTTCGTCACTGATTCTTGCACATTATTGTCAAGAATCTGCTGATACTGAGTTGAATCCATGCGACCCTCAACTTTAACAAGATTCCCGGTGCCGGCATTGGCCACACAGCCCCAAAGCATGATGGAACCTTCACCAAATTTTACTGTGGGTAGCAAGTGTTTTTCTTGGAATGCTGTTTTTAGCCTCCATGCATAACGCCTTTTTGTATGACCAAACAACTCAATCTTTGCTTCATCAGTCCACAGGACCTTCTTCCAAAATGTAACTGGCTTGTCCAAATGTGCTTTTGCATACCTCAGGCGACTCTGTTTGTGGCGCGCTTGCAGAAACGGCTTCTTTCGCATCACTCTCCCACACAGCTTCTCCTTGTGCAAAGTGCGCTGTATTGTTGACCGATGCACAGTGACACCATCTGCAGCAAGATGATGCTGCAGGTCTTTGGAGGTGGTCTGTGGATTGTCCTTGACTGTTCTCACCATTCTTCTTCTCTGCCTTTCTGATATTTTTCTTGGCCTGCCACTTCTGGGCTTAACAAGAACTGTACCTGTGTTCTTCCTTTTCCTTACTATGTTCCTCACAGTGGAAACTGACAGGTTAAATCTCTGAGACAACTTTTTGTATCCTTCCCCTGAAAAGCTATGTTGAATTTTCAGATCATTTGAGAGTTGTTTTGAGGAGCCCATGATGCCACTCTTCATAGGAGAATCAAATAGGAGAACTACTTGCAAGTGGCCACCTTAAATACCTTTTCTCATGATTTGATACACCGGCTATGAAGTTCAAAGCTCAATGAGGTTACAAAACCAATTTAGTGCTTCAGGAAGTCAGTAAAAAGTAGTTAGGAGTGTTCAGATCAAGAAAATGATAAGGGTGCCCATACTTTTGCACGGTCAAATTTTGTTTAAATGCAGATTGCACATTTTCTGTTAGTACAATAAACCTCATTTGAATCCAGAAATATAACTGAGTCCATCAGTTATTAGATATATGAAACTGAAATAGCTATTGCAAAAACCAAAATTGTTATAAAGAAAAAAGGTTAACATTAATAGGGGTGCCCAAACTTTAACATATGACTGTATGTTCACAAGGGTAAAAGGATAAAATGGACCCCAAAAGTAGTTGTCCAGTTTGTCCTGAGTACGTTGGTACCCATTATGTGGGGGGGACCACTGTTTGGGCACACTTCGGGGTTCGGAAGGGAAGTAGTGACATTTTGAAATGCTGACTTTGATGGATTAGTCTGCGGGCGTCATGTTACATTTGCAGAGCCCCTAATGTACCTAAATTGTGGGAACCCCCCCACAAGTGATCCCATTTTGGAAACTAGACCCCCTCAAGGAACTTATCTAGATGTGTGGTGAGCACCTTGAACCCCCAAGTGCTTCACAGAAGTTTATAACGCAGAGCCGTGAAAATAAAAAATCATTTTTTTCCTCAAAAAATATATTTTTAGCCCGCAAATTTTTTTTTTCCATAAGGGTAACAGGATAAATTGGACCCCAAAAGTTGTTGTCAAGTTTGTCCTGAGTACGCTGGTACCCCATATGTGGGGGGAACCACTGTTTGGTCAAACATCGGGGCTTGGAAGGGAAGTAGTGAGGTATTGAAATGCCGACTTGATGGAATGGTCTGTGGGCGTCATGTTGCTTTTGCAGAGTCCGTGATGTGACTCAACTGTGGAAACCCCCCACAAGTGACCCAATTTTGGAAACTAGACCCCCCAAGGAACTTATCTAGATGTATGGTGAGCACTTTGAACCCCTAAGTGCTTCACAGAAGTTTATAACGCAGAGACGTGAAAATAAAAAAAATCATTTTTTTTCTTCAAAAAATGATATTTTAGCTCGCAATTTTTTATTTTCATAAGGGTAAGAGAAATTGGACCCCAAAAGTTGTTGTCCAATTTGTCCTGAGTACGCTGATACCCCATATGTGGGGGGGAACCATTGTTTGGGCACAAGTCAGGGCTCGGAATGGAAGTAGTGACATTTTGAAATGCAGACTTTGATGGAAAGGTCTGTGGTTGTCATTACGTTTGCAGAGCCCCTGATGTGCCTAAACAGTAGAAACCCCCCACAAGTGACCCCATTTTGGAAACTAGACCTTCCAAGGAACTTACCTAGATGTCTGGTGAGCACTTTGAACCCCCAAGTGCTTCACAGAAGTTTATAACGCAGAGACGTGAAAATAAAAAAAACATTTTTTTTCCGCAAAAATAATTTTTTAGCCCCCAATTTTATATTTTCCCAAGGGTAACAGGAGAAATTAGACCACCAAAGTTGTTGTGCAATTTGTCCTGAGTACGCTGATATCCCATATGTTGGGGTAAACCACTGTTTGGGCACACATTGGGGCTTGAAAGGGAGGGAGCACCGTTTGACTTTTTGAACGCAAAATTGGCTGAAATCAATGGTGGCACCATGTCGCGTTTGGAGACCCCCTGATGTGCCTAAACAGTGGAAACCCCTCAATTCTAACCCCAACACACCCCTAAACACAACCCTAACTCAAACACACCCCTAACCCTAATCCCAACCCTAACTATAACCCTAACCACAAGCCTAACCCTAATCTTAACACTAATTCCAACCCTAACCCTAATTGTAACCCTAATTCCACCCTAACCCTAACTCCAACCCTAACCCTAATTCCACCCTAACCCTTATTTCAACCCTAATCCCACCCTAACCCTAATTCCAACCCTAGCCCTAACCCTAATGGAAAAATAAAAATATTTTCTTTATTTTATTATATGTGCCTACCTATGGGGGAGATAGAGCGGGGTTTAATTTACTTTTCATTTCATTTTGATCACAGTGAAAGTGATCAAAATGAATGAATCGAATCTGCAGCCGGCAGATTCGGGCGGGTGCACTACGCATGCGCCCGCCATTTTCCAAGATGGCGGCGCCCATGATCCGGGACCGCGGGACACCCGGAGCGACAGCGCCACTCGGTAGGCACCAGGGGGTGGGAGGGGGAGTGATCGGACTGCGGGGGGAGCGGAGAGAGGCAGGGGGAGCTGATGACAGCTGCAGCACATCGCCGCTGTCATTCGGCCGCCGGTGTGAGGGGGGTCACATTACTGTCTCCAGCCATGTCCAATGCTACTGCAGCATCGGCCATGGCTGGATTGTAATATTTCATCAATTTCATTGATGAAATATTACTATCGCTCTGATTGGCTGTTTCACTTTTAACAGCCAATCAGAGCGATCGTAGCCATGTGGGGACGAAGCCACCCCCCCGTGGTGAAGAACAAAGCCCCCTGTATCTGCAAGTCGGGTGACCTTTTAGTGACCTCGGTCACCCGACCCGCACGGGGGCTTTAAAGTCATGACGCCACATAGGCGTCACTGGTCAGATTGGCACAGGTTTTCATGACGCCTATGTGGCGTCATTGGTCGTGAAGAAGTAAACCTAACTTTTTATGAAATTCAATTTTGTCAACATTTTGGAAATTGTTCTTGCATTCAGTGAGATACTGATTAAAGTCTTAGTTTTTAAAGCACGGGTGTACTCATTTATCCTGAGCAATATATATATACAGAAGTGTCATTTTTTTTATCAATTGACAAAAAGCAAATTGAATGAACAAAAGATAATAAAAATCCAATCAATACTTGATGTGACCGCTCTTTGCCTTCAAAACGGGATTAAAGCATCAATTCTTCTAGGTACTTACACACAATTTTTGAACTAACTTGACAGGAAGGTTGTTCTAAACATCTTGGAGAGTTAACCACCAATCACGCAGAACCATCATTGATGCATTTAATTAGCTTTAAATATATACTTCAGCAGGACAGCGACCCGAAACATACAGCCAATATCAGAAAGAACTTTCTTCATTGTAAAGAAAACCAAAAAGTCCTGGAAGAGATGACATGGCATCTACAAAGCCCTAATCTTAAAACCATCAACTGTATGTAGAATTGCATGAAGAGACAGAAGGATGTGTGCAAGCCTACATAAACATGCAAGCCTACATATGTGGTTAGTTCTTTAAGATGTTTGAAATAACCTCCCCGCTGAGTTCCTTCAAAAACCGCGTGGAAGTGTTTTTAGATGAACTGATAAGTTAATACTGCTTTGAGGGCAAAGGGAGGTCACACCAAATATTGATTTGTTTTAGACAACTATTTTGCACATTCATTTTATATTACATTAAATGATAAAAATAAACTGTTAATAATTCTACCATTGAAGACATTTTAACATTAACTTTGCAACATTTTATTTACACATGCCTAAAAGTTTTTGTAAATTACTATATATACAGTTCTGGCAAAAATTAAGAGACCACTGCACAGTTTTATAAAAATCAACTTCTCTACAGGGGAAGCTGGTTGGGGCTCAACTCCATTTGGAAGTGCATTGAGCAGCAGGGTGGTTTGCTGGTAACAGGGAAAAAAAAATCTCTTAAATCTTCTGCCTGGGCGAGTGTGAACAAGCTGAGTGTGACCTGAGCGTAAGTGCGAACTGTGGTATGTGTGTGACTTGTGATTCAGTGACTTTGGATTCAGAGAGTTTCCAAGGGTGGTATTACTGAATTACTGTTATATTTCATTAATACTTTTTATTTATTTTTACTTTTCTGTCTGGTGAAATTCCCACTAGGATGTGCTCCACTATTGCCAATGCCATCCAGTGTACGTCTTGCCGCATGTATGAAATCCTTGAACAGCCGGTCGAGGGTGCATACTGCTGTGCGAGACATGAGCAGGTTGTGCATTTGGAAGCCCAGATACTGGATCTAAATGTGCAGCTGGCAACACTGAGATCCATAGACAATATGGAAAGGAGTCTTCTGCTCACTGAGCAGACGCTCAGTGGGATAGATGAGGGGGGGATGATAGGTTGGAGCTGCAGGGCAGTGAAGCAGCTAGCTGGGTGACAGAAGGTGGGGTAGAGGGAAGAGCGCCAGGGAGGCTAGTCCTGATCTGGCACACCCCAATAAGTTACTAAGTTGGCAGATGAGGGGGGTGTCAGTACAGGGGTAGCACTGCTGCCGCAGGGCATGCCCTCTGAAAGCCGGAGTAGTGTCTGTTCCAGTAAGGGGGGAAATAGGAGAGCAGGGCAGGCCAGACAGGTGCTGGTAGTGGGGGACTCAATTATTAGGGGAACCGATAGGGCAATGTGTCACAAAGACAGGGATCGTCGAACGGTGTGCAGCCTACCTGGCGCTCGAGTCCGACACATCGCTGATCAGGTTGACAGATTACTGGGAGGGGCTGGGAAGGGTCCAGCGGTCATGGTGCACATTGGCACAAATTACAAAGTTAAGAGGTAGGTGGAAGGTCCTTAAAGATGATTTCAGGGAATTAGGCTGCAGGCTTAAGGCAAGGACCTCCAAGGTGGTATTTTTGGAAATACTTCCTGTACCACACCAGAGAGGCAATGGGAGATTAGGGAGGTTAATAAGTGGCTCAGGAATTGGTGTAGGAAGCAGGGGTTTGGGTTCCTGGAGAACTGGGCCGACTTCTCAGTTGGCTACAGGTTCTACGCTAGGGACGGGCTGCACCTCAATGGGGAGGGTGCAGCTGTGCTGGGGGAGAAAATGGCTAGAAGGTTGGAGGACTGTTTAAACTAGGAACTGGGGAGGAGGAATTATAATTAATTTTGTTGGAACATAAATATGACATGGTGGGGATATCTGAGACATGGCTGGACGAGAGCCATAGTCCGTTCAGAAATGACCGTACAAATAAGTGAGGGGGAGGTTTGTGTTTACATGTAAAATTATCCTTAAAACCCATCCTTAGTGATAATATATGTGAATCTAATGAAAATGTAGAGTCACTGTGGGTGGAGATAAGGGGAGGGGGAAAAATAATAAATTACTGATAGGGGTTTGTTATAAGTCTCCAAAATTAATGGAAGCAACAGAGAATATCCTCATAAAGCAAATAGATGAAGCTGCGACTCGAGAAGTCATTATTATGGGGGACTTCAACTACCCTGAAATACATTGGGGAACCGAAACCTGCAGTTCCAGCAAAGGTAATGGGTTTTTGACAACTATGAGAGACAATTACCTTTCACAACTGGTTCAGGACCCAACAAGAGGGGGGCACTGCTAGACCTAATATTAACCAACAGGCCAGACCGTATATCAAATGTAAGGGTTGAGGGTCATTTGGGTAATAGTGAAAACAAAATAATAAGTTTTCATGTATCCTTTAATAAGATGTGTAGTAGAGGGGTTACAAGGACACTAAACTTCAGGTAAGCAAATTTACAACGGATGAGAGATGATCTTGGTGCAATTAACTGGGACGATATCCTGAGACATAAAAATACACAAAGAAAATGGGAGACGTTTATTAGCATCCTGAATAGGACCTGTGCACAGTATATACCGTATAGGAATAAACATAATAGAAATTGGAGGAAACCACTATGGTTAAATAGAGCTGTAGGGGGCGCAATAAGTGACAAAAAGAAAACATTTAGAGAATTAAAGCAAGTAGGTAGTGATGAGGCATTAAATAAATACAGAAAATTAAATAAATTCTGTAAAAAGCAAATCAAGACAGCAAAGATTGAGACAGAGAGACTCATTGCCAGAGAAAGTAAAAATAATCCCAAAATATTCTTTAACTACATAAATAGTAAGAAACTAAAAAATGATAGTGTTGGCCCCCTTAAAAATAGTCTGGGTGAAATGGTGGATGAGGATGAGGAAAAAGCCAATATGCTAAATGACTTTTTTCAACAGTATTTACACAAGAAAATCTCATGACAGATAACATGATCAGTGATAAAAATTCTCCATTAAATGTCACCTGCTTAACTCAGCAGGAAGTACAGTGGCATCTAAAAATCACTAAAATTGACAAATCCCCGGGCCCGGATGGGATACACCCCCGAGTACTGCAGGAATTAAGTACAGTCATAGACAGACCATTATTTTTAATCTTTAAAGATTCCATAATAACAGGGTCTGTCCCACAGGACTAGCGTATGACATATGTGGTGCCAATATTCAAAAAGGGGACAAAAACTGAACTTGTAAATTATAGGCCAGTAAGTTTAACCTCAACTGTGGGTAAAATTCTGGAGGGTTTTCTAAGAGATACTATACTGGAGTATCTGTAGAAGAATAACCTCATGACCCAATATCAACATGGGTTTACGAAGGACCATTCCTGTCAGACTAATCTGATAAGCTTTCATGAAGAGGTAAGTTCCAGACTGGACCAAAGGAATGCAGTGGTCGTGGTGTACATGGACTTTTCAAAAGCTTTTGATACGGTTCCACACAAAAGGTTGACACATAAAATGAAAACAATGGGGATAGGGGAAAATATGTGTAGGTGGGTTAAGAGCTGGCTCAGGAATAGGAAACAAAGGGTGGTTATTAATGGAGCACACTCGGACTGGGTGACTGTTAGCAGTGGGGTACCACAATTGGGCCAGCTTATTTTTAACATATTTATTAATAACCTTGTAGGGGGCATAGAGAGTAGTATTTCAATATTTGCAGATGACACTAAACTCTGCAGGGTAATCAATACAGAGGAGGACAATTTTATATTACAGGAGGATTTATGTAAACTAGAAGCTTGGGCTGATAAATGGCAAATGAGCTTTAATGGAGATAAATGTAAGGTCATGCACTTGGATAGAACCAACAAGATGTATAATTATGTGCTTAATTATAAAGCACTGGGCAAAACTGTCAGTGAAAAAGACCTGGGGGTATGGGTGGACGACAAACTCACATTTAGTGGCCAGTGTCAGGCAGCTGCTGCAAAGGCAAATAAAATAATGGGATGCATTAAAAGAGGCATAGATGGTCATGAGGAGAACATAATTTTACCTCTATATAAGTCACTAGTGCGACCACATTTAGAATACTGTGTACAGTTCTGGTCTCTGGTGTATAAGAAATACATAGCTGAACTGGAGCGGGTGCAGAGAAGAGCGACCAAGGTTATTAGCGAACTGGGGGGTCTGCAATACCAAGACAGGTTATTACACTTGGGGTTATTTAGTTTGGAAAATCGAAGGCTTCGGGGTGATCTTATTACAATGTATAAATATATGCGGGGACAATACAAAGACCTTTCTAATGATCATTTTACTCTTAGACCTGTGACGGGGACAAGGGGGCATCCTCTACGTCTGGAGGAAAGAAGGTTTAAGCATAATCATAGATGCGGATTCTTTACTGTATGAGCAGTGAGACTATGGAACTCTCTGCCATATGATGTTGTAATGAGTGATTCCCTACTAAAATTTAAGAAGAGACTGGATGCCGTTCTTGAAAAGTATAATATTACAGGGTATATACACTAGTTTTCTTAATATTGCGTTGATCCAGGGAGCTAGTCTGATTGCCGAATGTCGAGTCGGGAAGGAATTTTTTTCCCCAATGTGAAGCTTACTGTTTGCCACATGGTTTTTTTTGCCTTCCTCTGGATCAACTTGTTAGGGCAAGTTAGGATAGGATATGGGTTGAACTAGATGGACTTAAAGTCTTCCTTCAACCTTAATAACTATAACTATGTTACATATCTGACAGCCATTCCATTTCAGTGCCAGTTGAATTCCAACTAGAGTACACCTCATTCTACTTAATGTGCTTCTGATCAGGTGATCACCTGAACCAAATCTTATTTAACGAAGGAAAGTACAAAAAATCCTGCTGTGGTGTTCACAATCCTCTTGCAATAGGACAAGCTGGATGGCCATACAAGTGCTAGTAAATTCCTAAAAGTAATAAGGAATGAAAAAATAACTTTGCAATGCACTTTTTGTTATTTTGACTATTTCTCATTTTCTGAAAATACAAAATTTAGTGCTTAGAAATTCGAAGACATGTTCTCCGGAGTAATTTACATTTTACTCAAAAATATACCTATAAAGAGAAAAATCAGACAAACTGAAAATTTTGCAGTGGTCTCTTAATTTTTGCCAGAGCTGTATGTATATATACATACACATATATATATATATACATATATATATATATATATATATACACACACACACATACATATACAGTGGGGCAAAAAAGTATTTAGTCAGTCAGCAATAGTGCAAGTTCCACCACTTAAAAAGATGAGAGGAGTCTGTAATTTACATCATAGGTAGACCTCAACTATGGGAGACAAGCTGAGAAAAAAAAATCCAGAAAATCACATTGTCTGTTGTTTTTTCATTTTATTTGCATATTATTGTGGAAAAGAAGTATTTGGTCAGAAACAAGCAAACAAGATTTCTGGCTCTCACAGACCTGTAACTTCTTCTTTAAGAGCCTCCTCTTTCCTCCACTCATTACCTGTAGTAATGGCACCTGTTTAAACTTGTTATCAGTATAAAAAGACACCTGTGCACACCCTCAAACAGTCTGACTCCAAACTCCACTATGGTGAAGGCCAAAGAGCTGTCAAAGGACACCAGTAACAAAATTGTAGCCCTGCACCAGGCTGGGAAGACTGAATCTGCAATAGCCAACCAGCTTGGAGTGAAGAAATCAACTGTGGGAGCAATAATTAGAAAATGGAAGACATACAAGACCACTGATAATCTCCCTCGATCTGGTGCTCCACGCAAAATCCCACCCCGTGGGGTCAGAATGATCACAAGAACGGTGAGCAAAATCACAGAACCACGCGGGGGGACCTAGTGAATGAACTGCAGAGAGCTGGGACCAATGTAACAAGGCCTACCATAAGTAACACACTACGCCACCATGGACTCAGATCCTGCAGTGCCAGACGTGTCCCACTGCTTAAGCCTGTACATGTCCGGGCCCGTCTGAAGTTTGCTAGAGAGCATTTGGATGATCCAGAGGAGTTTTGGGAGAATGTCCTATGGTCTGATGAAACCAAACTGGAACTGTTTGGTAGAAACACAACTTGTCGTGTTTGGAGGAAAACGAATACTGAGTTGCATCCATCAAACACCATACCTACTGTAAAGCATGGTGGTGGAAACATCATGCTTTGGGGCTGTTGGGGCTATATATATATAGTGCCTTGCGAAAGTATTCGGCCACCTGGAAATTATAAACCTTTTCCCACATATCATGCTTCAAACATAAAGATTACAAATGTAAATTTTTGGTGAAGAATCAACAACAAGTGGGACACAATTGTGAAGTTGAACGAAATTTATTGCTTATTTTAAATTTTTGTGGAAATTCAAAAACTGAAAAGTGGGGCGTGCAATATTATTCGGCCCCTTTACTTTCAGTGCAGCAAACTCACTCCAGAAGTTCATTGTGGATCTCTGAATGATCCAATGTTGTCCTAAATGACTAATGATGACAAAATATAATCCACTTGTGTGTAATCAAGTCTCCATATAAATGCACCTGCTGTGTGATAGTCTCAGGGTTCTGTTTGATGCACAGAGAGCATTATGAAGACCAAGGAACACAACAGGCAGGTCCGTGATACTGTTGTGGAGAAGTTTAAAGCCGGATTTGGATATATATACACACACACACAATACTGTTAGATAATGAAGCTCTCACTCCCTAACACGAAAAAAACTACTGTTTTTATTCAATGCCTATAATGATTCCTTAAGAAAAAGATGTTCTCTCCAGTAATGAGTCAGAGGACAGTATAGTTTAAAACGAAGCATTAAACTTTAATCTCTAGCAAATTGCAATTGCCCTTCAGGAATTCAGCTCGTTTATGAGCCAAAATAAAATGTCAACTTCAATGGCTTTCTTTACAATAATAGTAGACAAGCCATTACGATGTTTTTAGGAAAATAACATGTAAAGCGGAAAGTTAAAAAATAACTCACCTTGATTTTTATTTGATAGGTCAACGTTATTTCATCTAATAAGATAATTAAAAACATGCAAGCAGCTGGTACAGCGGCTAAACAGATTAATGTAATAGTCTGTAGTCATATGTGCTGGCAAGGGGCTCCCCTTTTTGGCGATGAGAAGGTCAGCTGCCCTTGAGAAAAAGTGAAAGACAGTCTCCACTCTTCTCAGTAGTCTGAGGTGTCTAAGAAACTGTTCTGTGACCAGCAATGTATCATCACCCACAGTGATACATTTATTCCCAAGCTCCAGTATGAAGAAGTAACACATAACCAGAAATGTGAATTCCTGTAGCATTTTTCTATCATCTGATAACAAGAAAATGTATGACGAAGAAAAAGGCTTTTTTGTCCATTTATGAAAAAGTAGATTTGCAATTTTAATAGCTTTCCATAAATCAGTAACAAAAGCGAATGTAGGAAAGCTTTTTCAATATCTTCTTACGAAGTGGGCTCCATTTGTTGCCCTACACACATCCAAACTTGTGGTTGCATGATGTCACAGACATGGCAGTGTATTAATCATAGTTCAGTTTATCAGGGGTTAATCTGACTGGGGCCTCAGCAACAGCTTAAATGAGTTTGTGCTGTTTGATAGGTTCTTATTATCTCTCCTCATGAACAGGTCTGACATGATTGGGCCAGAGAAAGGGCTCCAAAATGTAAACTATAAAAGTGCACCATGACTTTACGGACACACTGTATAGGACATGGTGATTCCGCATGGTTCAATAAACACATGCGGAATCACCTGCGTTCAAAAGCCGGCAGCGCTTTGGAAGGAGAGGACATTTGCTGCATCCAAAGCGCTGCCGGTTACTGGCCGAGGGGAAGTAGCCTTAACGTCCTACTAAAATCAGTCTTCAGGGACAGGAGACTGATTTTCAGCTTCACTGAGAGATCAAGTTACAGCTGCAGTCCATCAATGTATAGAGAGGGAAGGGGGGCGGAGAAGGAACAGTTGCAGAGGGAGGGGAAAATAAAGAGAGAAACAGACAGACATTGCTGCAGCTTCCAATAATTGTTTTACTGTTTCACTCTAGTGATGCAACAGTACTGAGAAGAGTTGTTGGAGATTCAACACTTGGCTGAGATAGAACATTTAATACAAGCAGTAGGCGCTGGACCTCTCTGACCTCTCCCGGCGCCTGCACACTGCAGTATTCTGCTATGCCCTCAGCAGGGCAGAGCAGTGCACCTGCGCTGGAGCCACAACAGGAAGGAAAGAAGAGGATGGCATTGTATGAAGATTGGAGGCGCCGGATCGGATGGCGATACCCATCGGACCGGACCGCTTCCCCCCCGGTGAGTATAATCTAACTCTTTTTTCTTATCTTTCAGGTTAGATCGGGGGCTTATCTACAGCATTACAGAATGCTGTAGATAATCCCCTGATGTCGGTGCCGGCAGCTCATATTCGAAAGAAGGGGTGTCAGATTCCCTTTAAGAGACCAATGCAAAATTTACAGTTTGTCTGATTCTTCTCTTTATCGGTATATTTTTGAGTAAAATGTAAATTGCTCTTTTATTCTATAAACTACTGACAACATGTCTTTGAATTTCTAAGCACTAAATTTTGTATATATTTTCAGAAAATGAAATGGTCAAAATAACAAAAAATGCCGTGCTTGCAGACCTCAAATAACAACAACAATACTAATGTCTTAACTCAGGAAGAGTTCAGAAATCAATATTTTGTGGAATAACCATGATTTTTAATCACAGCTTTCACACATCTTGGCAGTCTTTCACACTGCTTTTGGGTGACCATATGCCACTCCTGGCACAAAAGTTTAAATAGTTCTTCTTTGTTTGATGGTATGTGACTATCCATCTTCCTTTTTGTTACATTCCAGAGGTTTTCAATGGGGTTCAGGTCAGGAGATTGGGCTGGCCATGACAGGGATATGATGTTGTGGTCCTTCATACATATTGATTTACCTAGCTGTGTGGCATGGCGCATTGTCCTGCTGGAAAAACCAGTCCACAGAGTTGGGGAACATTGCCTGAGCAGAAGGAATCAACTGTTTTTCCAAGATAACATTGTATGCGGCTTGATTCATACCTCCTTCACAAAGATTAACCTGCCCAATTCCAGCCTTGCTGAAGCATCCCCAGATCACCACCGATCCTCCACCACATTTCACAGTGGGTGCAAGACACTGTGGCTTGTACGCCTCTCCAGGTCTCCGTCTAAGCATTATACGACCAGGTGTTGGGCAAAGCTGAAAACTACACTCATCAGAGAAGATTACCTTACTCCAGTCCTCTATGATCCAATCCTTATGGTCTTTCGCAAACTTCAGTCTGGCTCTCCTTTGCTTCTCATTGATGAAATGCTTTTTTCTACCTTTACATGACTTGAGCCCTGCCTCTAGGAGCCTGATACGAACTGTTCTTGCCGTGCACTTCACCCCAGCTGCCATTTGCCATTCCTTTTGTAGGTCAGTTGATGTCATCCTGCGATTGCTGAGTGACATTCGAATAAGATGACGGTCATCCCGGTCAGTGGAGAGTCGTTTTCACCCTCTGCCGGTCTGTAGCTTTGTTGGCCCCAATGTCTGCTGCTTGACCTTGTTGTAATGGACTGCCGTGTTAGAAATTTTAAGGATGGATGCAACATGACGCTCACTGTATCCCTCTGATACTTAAGTCAGAATTGAGCCCTTCTTTTCCTCACTCAAGACATTTCTTTTCAACTCCTTTGGCATAGTTAAAAGTTATTTTTTCATTCCTATTACTTTTGGGATATTACTAGCACTTGTTTTGCCATCCAGCTTGTCCTATTGCAAGAGGATTGTGAACACCACAGCAGGGTTTTTTTTAACACTTTCCTTCGTTAAATACAATTTGGTTCAGGTGATCACCTAATCAGAAACACATTAAGTAGAATGAGGTGTACTCTGGTTGGAATTCAACTGACACTGGAATGGAATGGCTGTCAGACATGTAGAGAAGCTGATTTTTATAAAACTGTGCAGTGGTCTCTTAATTTTTGCCAGAGCTGTATATAGACTTCCATGAGCACCACCTATAACTTAATCTCTCAGTGAGCTCAAAATTCATCTTTATCTCTGCCTCTGAAAACAGACTTTATCAATTAGTTTTTAATTTTCAATTGCACTCTCAATTTTTGGAAAGTTGTTTAAAATCTGAGATGCACACTAAAAGGGGTGTAAATGAAAAACATGGCAGCTTACTTCCAGAAACAGCCCCACATATTACCATAAATTGTGTCTGACATTGCAGTTCAGCCTGATATAAAGAGGTCCAAACACACAGTTTTCTTGATATAAAGAGGTTATCCACTATTCAGAAAACCCTTTCTAAATACCCCCTAGTAAAATAATAACATCTAGAGCACTGGATCTCACAGGGAGTGTGTGATATTATGTCACGTGATCCCTGCGGCCAATCAGCACTTACTTCACTCTCACTGCCTTCAGACGAATCACATACATCCAGAGGACGTGAGAGAGAAGGAGCTCTCATTTCCTCGACATGTTTGTGATTTGTCCAAAGGCGGTGAGAGTGAAGCCATGATCAGCACCGGAGTTGAGTATATGTGTTATTATTTTACAAGGGGGGAAACAGTCATTGAGAAGGGGTTGTCAGAGTAGCGCAAAACCCTTTTAAGGGTATGTGCACACGTTGCGGATTCTGCTGCAGATCCGCAGCGGATATGGCCCTGCGGGTCTGCAGCAGAATCTCCTGCGTTTACAGTTCCATTGAAGTCAACCTATTTTCAAAAACGATGTGCACATGCTGCGGATTTTTCCATGCAGATTAGCTGCGGGTTCAAATCCGCAGCATGTCAATTCTCTTTGCGGCTCCGCAACGTTTTTACACCTGCTCCACTATAGGAAAACACAGGTGTAAAAACGTAGGGGAAAACCGCACAAAAACTGCACTAAATCTGCAGGTAAAACACAGGTCATTTGACCTGTGGATTTAGCCAAATCCGCGCGGAAAAATCTGCAGAGTAATTCGCAGCGTGTGCACATACCCTAAGTGAGTTTAGCTGCAAAACCACACCAAAGCATGCACAGAAGAAAGGAGCCATGTTTTTCTAATTATAAGCAACCCCGTCAATAAACGAATATATAAATGTCTATCTTTCATGCAGTTTATATCCAGCCTGTACGTTTGTAAGACCACTATAAAATAAAAGCTATTCATATCTAGAAGTAAAGTGGAACAGTGGTAAGTAGTCACAAACAATTCTTAAAAGAGGTTGTGCAACATTAAAACATAGTTTAAAAACCGTTAGAAATATAGTAAAGTTCTGAAAGAATCCATACTCACCTAGTCGTTCTGTCAGCAATGCAGATCTAAGCCTCATGCAGAGCTCCTGGCCTTTGCAGACAATTGGTGGTCGCAACGTTTAGGTGCTAACCATATGTGAACAAAGATTGGGAGTTCTACATGAAACTTAATTCTCGATCACTGGTGAAGAGACTAGTTGATTATGCTCGCTCTTGGAATTCTACAATAATAGCAGACTTAAAAAAAAAAAAACCCTATTGTCGCATAGCCCCTTTAAAGAGGATATCCGGGACTTTGTGAAAATGTGCCTAAGCACTAACAGGAGGGTAGATGCTACCTACCTGCCTGTTGTGCCCATCGCCGGCACAGAGCTGTCACAGACCACTCCTGTTGGAAATTCAGCTGCCTCTGCTGACGTCACATCAACAGAGAGGCTTCTTTTCTGCTCTGGTCTGTTGACGGGGAGGGACTTCAACATCATTCTGACTTACGGCCAGATTCCCGCTACCCAACTCGGGGGAGCCGACTGTCAATCAGAATGATGTCAGAAGTCACATTCCTGTCAACAGAGCAGGGCAAAAAAGAAGCTGCCTCTCTGTCAATGTGACATCAGCGGAGGCAACTGAATCCCTGGCAGGAGTGGTCTGTGCCTACTCTGTGCCGACGATGAACGGCGCCAAGCACAACAGGCAGGTAGGTAGCAACTACCTTCCTGTTCGTGCTTAGGCACTTTATTTTGCTTTTCACAAAGTCCCGGATAATCCTTTTAAGTCTGGACAATTTTACCTATGATTTTTTTCTACAGCTGCAAAGCTAATCTCTCCTGTAGTGTTCACGAATTTATTGCACTATCTTCTAATTATTTCAGAAAATCTTTTCTAAAATTCTTTTAGCTGGGTGTAAAATAGTTAGGTGTTATTTTACAAATCAAATGAGCTCATATGTTTAGCAGACGTTGGCTTGTAATGTGCTCTCACACCATTTCATAGCCTTGATGTGCTGTCAGACATGTGCATATATTGGCCAACAGCTTGCAATTAATATATTCTTGCTTGTGCACAGTATTAAACCCAGAAAATACTCTGCAATTAGTAAGAACATTAGATGAATAATGTTCTATTTTGATTAAAGAAATGCCTGGAGTCAAACAGTCATGTAAAACCAGGAAGTCATCAACCAATACAATATGGGAGATTTCGGGTATATTCGTTCAGGTTTTGATATGGCTTTTTCAGGCTCAAAAATCCACAAAATAAAAACTACACAACTAAATTACAGGAGAGTTTGTTATGCTTTTTTTTCTTCAATTGATTGATTTTATTTTTTTGTTCTTTATTTAATTCAGAAGTCAAATTTGGAGCATTTTTCCAAGGAGAAACGCTTCAAGAACTGACACATTGCTTCTTTTATCACATGGAAAGAAGTAAAAAAGCAAAATCTACTGCAAAATCCACATCAAAAAACTAGTTGTGAACAGAGAGATTTTTGTTGTGGAATTTTCAGGCTGAAAACTCGATGTCCAAAAGCCACAATAAAGAAAAAAAATAGATTTTTGGAAGCAAATTTTGCGCGTGTGGCCCATTCCTCATTGAATCAGTGGCCATGTGAAAAGCACACTGAAATGTTGCCAACTCGAAGTTGCTCCAACATTTTGCAACTTTTGCTATTTTTAAGCCACTGAGTGACATTTCTGGAGGAGACACATGGCAGTTTAAAGATGTGGCAAGTTAATTAAGAGGAGCATGTGTATTAACTAAAAGTGAGGAATGCAAGTGCTCTCTCTATTTGAGATTGCCTGGGATGCTTGGGTATGCATCAAGTATCGCACTTGCTCGAGTAACATGTCAGATTCCCTGCAGAAGCAATTTCGAGACTGTTAGCCACAAAACATGTGAGGATTGACCGTGTTTGCCAGGCAATCCCCGCATGTGTATGCCAGGCAATCCCCGCATGTGTATGTCAGGCAATCCCCTCATGTGTATATCAGGCAATCCCCGCATGTGTATGTCAGGCAATCCCCTCATGTGTATGTCAGGCAATCCCCGCATGTGTGTAAGGCAATCCCCGCATGTGTATGCCAGGCAATCCCCGCATGTGTATGTCAGGCAATCCCCGCATGTGTAAGTCAGGCAATCCCCGCATGTGTAACATAGTTTTGAAGGCTGAAGGAAGACCTTATGTCCATAAAGTTCAGCCTATTTTTAGTGCAGCTGTTCTGCATTGTTGATCCTGGGGAAGGCAAAAAAACCCACAGAGTAGAAGCCAATATTCTCCATAGGGAAAAAATTCCTTCCCCTAAGCTGGGTCAACCAGCTACCTATAATATTATGTTATTCGTAACCTTCTATACTGTTACTCACAAGAAAAGCATCCATTCCTTTCTTAAATTCATTCAGTGAGTTGGCCATCACCACTTCCTCAGGAAGAGAATTCCAGAGCCTCACTGCTCTTACCGTGAAGAACCCTCTTCTATGCTGGTGCAGAAATTGTCTTTCCACCAAACGAAGAGAATGCCCCCTTGTTCTTGTCACAGTCCTTGGTACAAACAGTTCATTGGAGAGATCTCCGTTTTGCCCTCTGATATACTTGTACATATATATTAGGTCTCCCCTAAGTCTTCTCTTTTCTATAGTAAATAGACCTAATTTTGATAACCTTTCTGGATATTGTAGTGAACTAACTCCATTTATCATTTTAGTAGAAGTAATTGTAGCATCTGTTTCTCATTCCCATGTGCATAACCTTACACTTATCTGTGTTAAACCTCATTTGCCATTTTTCAGCCCAATTCTCCAATTTACTCAAATCTGTCTGTAGTTGCAAACTGTCCTCCTTTGTGTTAACTACCTTACATAGTTTTGTATCATCTGCAAATACTGATATTTTACTGTGTAAGCCATCCACTAGATCATTAATAAATATATTAAATAGTAGGGGGCCCAATACAGAACCCTGTGGTACCCCACTAGTAACCCTGGCCCAATCTGAGTATGCACCATTAATAACCACTCTTTGTTTTCTATCACTAAGCCAGCTACCTACCCATCTACACACATTTTCCCCTAACCCAATCTTTCTCATCTTACTTACCAATCTTTTATGTGGGACAGTGTCAAATGCTTTAGCGAAGTCGAGATAAATGACATCCAATGATTCTCCTTGGTCCATTTGAGAGCTTACATCCTCATAGAAGCTGATCAGGTTAGTTTGACAGGAGTGATCCTTCATAAATCCATGTTGATATGGAGTTAAACATTTATTAACATTGAGATATTCCATAATGGTATCCCTTAGAAACCCTTCAAAAATTTTACCCACAACAGATGTTAAGCTTACCGGCCTATAGTTTCCAGGTTCCCTTTTACACCCCTTTTTGAATATTGGTACCACACTTGCTTGCCGCCAATCAAAAGGAACAGACCCTGTTTCTATAGAGTCTTTAAATATAAGGAATAGAGGCCTGTCTATCACATTACTTAACTCCCTTAATACTCGAGGGTGAATGCCATCAGGGCCTGGTGATTTGTCCATTCTAATCTTACTAAGGCGGTTCTGCACTTCTTCCTGGGTTAGGTAGGTAATACTTAATGGGGAGTTTACATTATCACTCTGCATTTCCCCTGGCAAATCCTTTTCCTGTGTGAACACTGTTGAGAAAAAAGTATTTAAAACATTTGCTTTTCCCACATCGCTCTCTATGATTTCACCCTCATTGTTCTTAAAAGGGCCGACACCATCAATTTTAATCATTTTACTGTTTATATAATTAAAGAATAGTTTGGGGTTTGTTTTACTTTCCTTAGCAATGAGTCTCTCAGTTTCCACTTTTGCTAAATGTATTTGTTTTTTTACACATTTTATTTTTTTCTCTATAACTTTTTAATGCTTCTTCATTGCCTTCTTGTTTTAGCTTCTTAAATGCCTTGTTCTTGTTATTTATTGCCCTTTTTACATCCTTATTTAGCCACATTGGTGTTCTCCTGTTCCTAGCCCTTTTATTTCTGTACGGTATGGCTAGCTCGCAGTGGGTGTGTAAAACTGATTTAAATATTTCCCATTCATTTTCTGTGCTCCTATTTTTGAGGACATTGTCCCAATCAATTCGGCGAAGGTCCTCTCTAAGCTGATCAAACTTTGCTTTCCTGAAATTCAGCGTTTTTGTAGCCCCCTTCCAGGGCACCTTACTGAAGGACAAGTGGAATTGTATTATATTGTGGTCACTGTTCCCTAGGTGCCCATCGACTCGTACTTCTGTTATTCTATCTGGCCTGTTGCTTAAAATTAAGTCCAGAAGGGCTGTCCCTCTAGCTGGGCCCTGCACAAGTTGTGACAGATAATTATCCTTGGTCACTGACAGATATTGGTTTCCTTTCTGAGATACGCAGGTTTCGGTTTCCCAGTCTATGTCGGGGTAGTTGAAGTCCCCCATAATAATCACCTCATTGGGATTTGCTGCTTTGTCTATTTGTTTCAATAATACATTTTCAGTGGTTTCTGTTATATTTGGTGGCTTATAACAAACCCCTATGAGGATTTTATTACTTTTCCCTCCTTGTATCTCCACCCATAGAGACTCCGCCTCTTCATTTCCCTCTTGTATATCTTCTCTTAGTGTGGGCTTTAAAGTGGACTTTATATATAGACAGACTCCACCCCCTTTCCTTTTTTTTACGATCCCTCCTAAACAAATCATATCCTTGCAAGTTAGCCGCCCAGTCATAGCTGTCGTCTATCCATGTCTCAGTTATTCCTACTATGTCGTATTTTTCCTCATACATTACCAACTCCAGACCTTCAATCTTATTGGTCAGGCTTCTTGCGTTGGTCAGCATGCAGGAAAGAAGTTTTGCTTCCTTTTTCTTAGCTTCCTTCTGAGTACCCTGTCTGGGGTCCTTTTTACCACATCTAGTATCCTTGATTAGTTTGTCCTTCTGCTGCATGTTCTTGTCTGCTGTTTTTCCTCCCATCCCCTCTTCTTCTAGTTTAGTCAGGCGATCCCCGCATGTGTATGTCAGGCAATCCCCGCATGTGTATGTCAGGCAATCCCCACATGTGTATGTCAGGCAATCCCCGCATGTTTTGTAGCTGTCGTAACAGTTGCAAAACATGCAGGTGTGGGGACTCGAACATGTTACTCGAGAACCCACGATACTCGGTGTATACCTGAGCACCCTAGGCAAACTCGAGTAACGAGCCCTTGCAATCATCACTATTAACTAATTAGATTAAATTTATTGTAGCGCACAGTTCTAAGCTTAAAAATAATTCTATTTTTAAGATTAAATGAGACATATCAGTTTTATTATAATTATACTGAATTAACTTTGTTTACTGGTATTGCATATAGTCCCATTTTCTGGGAACCAACAATATACCTTGGTCATAGCACCAGTGCACGCAGCTCGCCCCATAGAAGCATCGTAATGAGTGGACCATATAGTTCAGCACGTTGCCTGGGAGATGCAATTTGCTGGTGTCATCTTGCTTCCCACAAGGAGAACAAGACCCTGTGGGGCTTCAATCCTTCTGTTTGTATATTAAACGTGATGCACTTTACACAAAGAAAAATTACATAATGCAACAGCAATCTTCATATGTACCAAGAATATGCAGTGCCATGACACTGCAAGAAGAGTGCTATCGTTACAGAGGTTTATGTGGAATTTCTTCCTTAAGTAAGGACATATTTAAAAAGAGAGGTTTCTAGTGTAGCACCAATGTAAATATATAGTAAGTCATTGTAAGAGCTGTTCCATAACTCCAACTTTACCGGAGGCTGCTGTGTCCAACATCTCCTCAATAATTTACATACAAGTAGGTACATTCTAGTGAGAAGAGGGGTCCTGTGCAAGAAATATTGCAGGCCAACAGCTCATCATCATGCACAAATACACCTGCCTTGGACGTGGTAGTGGGCCCCCTTATTTCTTGGGCCCCTGTGACGCCACATAGCTTGCACTCATGGTATGTCTAACCCTATATGTTAGATAATCTAATTAACACAAGCCATTGTTAGCTGACATAGGTGTTTTTTTTTAAAGATCACTATAAAAGCCAGAGGAAAGTGACTCATAGAATCATAGAATCGTAGAGTTGGAAGGGACCTCCTGGGCCATCTGGTCCAACCCCCTGCTCAAAGCAGGATTCGCTAAATCATCCCAGTCAGATGTCTGTCCAGCCTCTGTTTGAAGACTTCCATTGAAGGAGAACTCACCAATTCTCGTGGCAGCCTGTTCCACTCATAGATCACTCTAACTGTCAAAAAGTTTTTTCTAATATCTAATCTGTGTCTCCTCCCATTCAGTTTCATCCCATTGCTTCTAGTCTTCCCTTGTGCAAATGAGGACTCTGCAGGACCAACCCTGTCATTGATTTCAGTGGGCATCATGTAATACTTTACTTCCCCTGCTGGAGCACTGCGTCTCAGCAGGGCTCTTATTTTTATGGAGACCCTTCTAACAAATATGTGGAACAATCCCGTTCATGTTTTAATTGTCCCGTTAATGAGTTCATAACCTCACAGTCCGTCTGCAATGTCTCTGTCAGGAACACCGCACTGCACTTGCTCACTGAGCCAGTGCGCGTGTCCTGAGTATGACAAACTGTGCTCAGAGATACAGCAGCAGAGAAGGTGTGTGCTTTCAGACCAAAAGGACCTGAAGCACGTGACTGCTGGGGGCGTGGCCTAGACCTCAGAGCGCTAGGAGCTACAGGAAACATGGATTTTTGTGATAACTCACCGTAAAATCCTTTTCTCCGAGGCGCTCATTGGGGGACACAGATACTGTGGGTGTATGCTGCTGCCACCAGGAGGCTGACACTAAGTGAAAAAAAGAGGTTAGCTCCTCCTCCGCCGTATACATCCTCACCCCTATTGCGGGCGGAAATCAGATTGGTACCAAAGCAGTAGGAGGACAACAAAATCAGCCTTAATACAGGTACAACATGTCCAAAACACCACCCTTATATCAAATTAGTAAATGCATATAAATTTAAACAAAAAAAGAGCCAACTGGCTAATAGGGTGGGTGCTGTGTCCCCCAATGAGCGTCTCGGAGAAAAGGATTTTACGGTGAGTTATCACAAAAATCCATGCTTCTCCTTCGCCTCATTGGGGACACAGATACTGTGGGACGTCCTAAAGCAGTCCCTGGGTGGGAAATTGACTCACCGATCCAAGCTACATGCACCTCTTGTTTAACGGTGCGCCACCGCTGCTTGGAGAATCCTTCTACCCAGGCTCGCATCCGCCAAGGCCTGAGCATGGATATTATAATGTTTGGCAAATGTGTGCAGGCTGGACCAGGTTGCTGCCTTGCAAACCTGTTCCGCCGAAGCCTGGTGCCGAAGCGCCCAAGAGGCGTCCACTGCCCGAGTAGAGTGCACTCTGATCCCTGCTGGAATCGGCGTGCCTCTGATGCGGTAGGACTCCTGAATAGTCAAACGAATCCATCTGGCTATGGTCAATTTCGAGGCAGCGAGTCCCCTCCTGCGCCCTTCGGGAAGCACGAACAGCATGTCCATCTGACGAAAGGGTGCAGTCCTCGACACGTACCTCCGGAGGGCTCTCACCATGTCTAACGTGTGAAGAGCCTTTTACACACGGTGCACCGGTGCTGGACAAAATGAAGGCAAGACAACATCCTCATTAATGTGACATGAGGACACGACTTTCGGCAGAAAAGGAGGGGCTGGTCTGAGAACCACCTTATCCTTATGGAAAGTGAGGAATGGGGCTTGGCAGGATAGGGCTGCCAGTTCTGAAACCTGCCTGATGGAAGTGATGGCCACTAGGAACACCACTTTCCAGGAAAGGTACCTCAAAGAGATATCCTGAAGCGGTTCAAATGGCGCTTCCTGCAGAACACTTAGGACCAGGTTAAGGTCCCAAGCGTCCATAGGTGCCTTATAGGGAGGTACCAAGTGGGAGACTCTCTGGATGAAAGTCTTCACCTGCAGACTGGTAGCAATTCTGCGCTGGAACAGGACGGATAAGGCCGATATTGGTCTCTTGAGGGAACTTGGGGCTAAGCCCGAGTCTAGCCTCGACTGGAGAAAACTCAAGATGTTGGGGATCGAGAATCACCAAGCAAAAAACACCTTCCAGGTGTGGTGGTAAAGCCGTGCTGAAGCAGGCTTCCGGGCGCTAATCATTGTAGCGACCACCTTGCTCCTGAACCCTGCCAGGGTTAGAATCCAAGATTCAACGGCCATGCCGTCAAACACAGGGCCCCTAAGTTCGGGTGGCAAATCGGCCCCTGAGAAAGTAGATCTGGGCGCTCTGGCAGGCGCCAAGGAACGTCGACGAGCAGCTGCATTAGATCTGCGTACCACGCTCGACGGGGCCAGTCTGGGGCCAGCAGAATCGCCGGAACCCCTTCCGTCTTGATTATCTTGATGACCCTCGGAAGTAGTGGTAGCGAGGGAAATAGATATGGGAGGCGAAACTGGTTCCATGGCAGAACCAACGCGCTCACAGCGATTGCCTGTGGGTCCCTGGCCCGAGCGACATACGTGGGCACCTTGGCGTTCACTCCAGACGCCATCAGGTCCACATCCGGAGTTCCCCACAGCTGACAAATCTGCCGGAAGACTTCGGGGTGTAGAGACCACTCTCCGGATGAAAGACCCTGTCGGCTGAGAAAGTCTGCCGCCCAATTTTCCACGCCCGGGATGTGGACAGCCGAAATCACCGAGTGGTTTGCTTTGGCCCACTGCAGAACGTGCCCTACTTCGCGCATGGTTGCTCTGCTGTGGGTGCCCCCCTGGTGATTTATGTAAGCCACCGCCGTGGCGTTGTCCGATTGAATCCGGACAGGGCGGCCTGCTAGAAAGTGATGAAACTTTTGCAGAGCCAGCCGAATTGCTCGTATCTCCAATAGGTTGATCGGGAGGCGTGCCTCCTGTGGCGACCACCGTCCCTGGGTCGTGTGGTGGCGAAACACCGCTCCCCAGCCGAGGAGACTGGCATCGGTTGTCATCACCAACCAGTGGTCTGGGGGGAAAGGTTTCCCCTGGGTCAGAGAGGCACTGGTTAACCACCATCCGAGCGTCTGCCTGACCTGAAAGGACAGTCGGCACTGCTGATCGAGCGTGAAGGGATTCTTGTCCGAAGCTGACAAAAGGGCATGCTGCAGGGGGCGAAGATGGAACTGGGCGAACGGTACCGCTTCCATTGCTGCCACCATTTTCCCCAGACTCCTCATCCCGTATCGGATGGTATGAGGGACTGGTTGACGAAGTGTCCGGACTCCCTGCCGGAGCGCTAGCACCTTTTCCTGAGGGAGAATTACCAACCCTCGGCGAGTGTCGAAAATCATTCCTAGGAAGGAGATCTTTTGAGCTGGCACAAGGGATGACTTCTTCCCATTGACCAACCACCCTAAGCGGGCAAGAGTATCTAGCATGATGTTGACATTTTCCTCGCATGCCCGTATTGAAGGGCCTTTGACCAAGAGGTCGTCCAGAAAAGGCAAGACGACTATACCTCGAGAATGCAGTATGGCTATGACAACTGCCATAACCTTTGTGAACACTCTGGGAGCCGTGGCTAGCCCGAAGGGTAGTGCTACGAACTGAAAATGTAGATCGCTGATGGCAAAGCGTAGAAATCTCTGATGAGGAGGAAAAATGGGAATATGCAGATATGCATCCTGGATATCTATTGAGGCCAAGTACTCTCCCTGCTCCATGGCCGATATGACTGACCGGAGAGACTCCATCCGGAAATGTCTGATCCTGATGAATTTGTTCAGAAGCTTCAGGTCCAAAACAGGCCTGACAGACCTGTCCTTTTTGGGAACCGCAAAACGGTTGGAATAGAACCCCTGATTTTTTTCGTGTTCCGGCACTGGAACAATGACTCCATTGTGCTGGAGCGATTTGATGGCTCCCAATAGAGCCCTTCACTGGGCATCCATCCTGGGAAGCCGGGAAAGAAAAAAACATCTTGGAGGGTATCTGACAAATTCTATTTTGTAACTTGAGGCCACCAATTCCTTTACCCATGCATCGTGAGCGACATTGACCCAGACATGGAAAAACCAGAGTAGGCGGCTGTCCACCTTGCTGGTGTCGTCTGGTAAAAGCCTCGAGTCATTTGGCCGACGATCTTTGGGATCTGGATCCCCTCGATCTGGGTTGCTGAGTACGCATTCTCCCCAATGGGTTGGCTCTATATGAGACCTGCCGCTCCCTATCCTGGTTGGGGCGGCCAGAGGTGGCGGAATTGGCCGTTGTAGTCCACCCGGTGTTGCGAAAGGCCCGAAAATGTGCCTGAAATGGGTGACGAAAAAGCGGTTTGACCTTTTGTTGAGGGAGAAACCCGCTCTTTCCTCCTGTGGAGTCGGAGATAAGTTGATCCAACTTCTCCCCAAATAGGCGGCCGCACTGATAAGGCAGGGAAGTCAAGGACTTCTTAGAAGTAAAATCGGCTTGCCATGTCCTTAACCATAGGGCTCTTCTGATAGAAATTGCAATAGCGGCAGCAAGTGCCGAGCAATTGGCCGCATCCAAAGACGCATTGATTACATAGTCTCTGGCCATCGCCATCTGACCTGCGACCTCCGAAATCTCTGCAGGTGGATCCTGCTCCTGGGCGACCTTGTTTAATGTTTCTGACCATGCTATCATAGCCTTGGTTACCCAAGTTGCTGCAAACGAGGGAGCGAGTGCTGACCCTGACGCCTCATATACTGAGCAAGCTAAGCTCTCTATAAGGCAATCCGTGGGATCCTTAATCGAGGAAACACTAGGGACGGATAGCAGGGTCTTAGTGGCTAGGCACGAAACCGGAGGATCCACCATCGGGGATTCCATCCATCTTTTACGGAGGTCCGGAGCAAACGGATACCTCCTTTTGAGTGCCTTTTGACCAGAGAAACGCCTGTCTGGACGTTCTCTGAGCCGCTGCACTATGTCCTCAAACTCCAGGCGCAAGGAAAAAATTCTGTGCGGGTGCTTCACTCGCTTAAATGCCACTTTATGCCCCGAAGCCGCTGCGGGATCATCCTCAATCCCCAGGGTCTGATTGACGACTTCTATGAGGCTGTCCACTGTTTCACATGACCCTGGAATGTCCAGGTCAAGGGGCTCATCTGAGTCCCAATCTGAGGTCTGCTCGCTATCAACCACTGGTAACGGGGAGCGAGAAGCAGAGCTTATGGATGCCAAGGCACCGGATGGACTGGGCGACACCTTGTGGATTTGTTTCCTCCGGGTCTGCCTGGAGTGAGAGTGGCCCCTGCAGGCAGGAGGCTTTTGTGAGGTGGAGGTTCCCTCTAAGGCCGGCGAGCCACTGTCCCTGCCCCTATCTGGGGCTTGAAGGGACTCTATTGCTCTCGTAAGCGACGCCATGGACTGTGACAGTGATAGGGCCCACTCCGGGGGATTTGACACATTGGTCACGGTCGCAGGGGAGGGCTCCTGGGCGCGTTTGGATTTGCAGACTTCGCATAATCGCTTGCTCTGTGCCCGCGGAAACGCAGCCCAACAAGAGATGCATGCAGCGTAAAAAGAACGTGTGCGTCTTTGCTTTTTCGGACATGCTGTAGCTGTCCGCTGCTGGGGATGTGGGGAGGAGGTAGCACCTCGTTTTCCCTGTAGCGTGGCCTCTTGGGCAGCACTTACCCCAGTCCTGCACCCCCTCGTCCTGGCTGCTTCCTTAAAATCGCGCGCCACCAGCTTGTGGGAGTGAGCCAGCATGTAAAACCGCTCTAGGGGCGGTACTTCCGTTCTGTGGCCTAGCTGCGCTCTGAAGCCGGGGCCTAAATTTTTTCACCGCCGGCCAGTGCGGGGCGGGCCGCCGGAAGTGATGCGCGGCCCCAGGGGCGGGACTTCCGGCCACGACCTAGCTCCGGCTGAAGCCACGGCCTCAATTTTTCCCCTACCCGACTGGGGGGGGGGGGCGCGGTACACAAAAAACAAGGCGCCACTAACTGCGTGGCTCCACCTGATGGATCCAGCCACCCTCAGCCTTGCATGGCCGGTGGCCTCCGCCGGCTGGGGGCTCCAGCCCAGAGAAGCCTGAGCGCAGGTGTGTGAGGGGGCCTTGATAAAATAGGACGGTGCAGGCACCCTAACTCCATCTAACCCCTTCAGGGGGTGAGGAGAGGGACCGTCCGCCACCTTGCAGCACCACAGTCTAAGCATTGGTGGAGCAGTGGGGGCCGCACGGACCAGTCTTGTGCCTCTGTGCAGCCCATGGTTTCAATACCTAGGGGTGGTCAGAGCTAAGTCCGGCATTGTGTCCCACAACGCAGGAGAGGATACGTGGAGGAGGAGCTAACCTCTTTTTTTCACTTAGTGTCAGCCTCCTAGCGGCAGAAGCATACACCCACAGTATCTGTGTCCCCCAATGAGGCGAAGGAGAAAACTCCTAGCAGGGTAACGACGGGTCAAAGTTACCAAGGGGCATAGACAGGGACGTAAACAGATCAGGCCGGGGTCAAAGAACAAGATAGCACGACAAAACCAGGGGTTTAGACAGAACGGATAGTCAGGACGTAGCCAATGAGTCATACACGGATATAGCTGCAAAGTACAAAAGGGGCAAGCAAAGAATAGTCGGGTCACAGGCAATGAGTCATACACAGAGAGGTTAGTGCAGTACAGAATCAACAGGCAAACTCAACGGAAGACAGAACTGGGTCAGAACCATATAGCAAGCTAGAAGACAATGCACAGGCACACAGGGGTCAACACACTCGGCCAAAGGCAACAGTATAACTGACAGGGATTGGAGCTTCTAATGGCTATAAGAAGCTCTTGCAGAACCAAAGAGAGGCCACAATAATTAACCCCAGGCGTGCAGGTCAAAGCCTGCACTAAGTTCAAGACATTAACCTCTGACGTGCAGGTCAAAACCTGCACTGGGATCATGACAGTCTCCAATTGTCCCTTCTACGTCTACTCACTTAATATTTTAAAAAGCTTTTACTTTTGCATTTTACATAGAGTTGAAAAGTGCTAGATTATTCAATGATCCAGGATTAAAAATGAGTTTATGACTAATCTTGAAGCAAGTGGAATCTGTATTAACCCGTTAGTGATACCAGCTGTACATTTACTGTAGATGTGTGCACTTCCTGTACCACCTGATCCCGGGACAGTAACTGTTGCAATCAGAGATAAATCTAATCACAACAATTTAACCTGTTAGATGTCGCTGTCAATCGTGATCACAACATTACAAATTTTTAGCAACGGAGGTGGGGTGGGGGGGAAGATTCCATCACTCATCGGGGTGCTGATGAGTTTGAAAGGCAGCAGGGGGCCTAGTACATCTATGAAGCACAGCCAAAGAAGGAAACTGTACGTTAGACTTCAGTATTGAATAAGAGTGCAGGTACAGGTTACCTAAAGGACCCTTTACATTTAGCGATGCACCAGCGTTCCTGACCACGATACGACCCGGTCAGGATCGCTGGTGCATCTCTAAATGGTCGCTAGTGAGCTGCCAAACAGGAACGGTGTCCTTAATTCCGATGGAGCGGAACATAGTGAGGAGGAGCTGGTGATCCACAATGTCGAATGCTGCAGAGAGATCCAAGAAAATTAGCACGGAGTAATGACCATTAGATTTAGCTGTTAGTAGATCATTAGAGACTTTAGTGAGGGCAGTTTCAGTAAAGTGTAAAGAGCGGAAACCGGATTGGAGAGGGTCGAGAAGAGAGTCATCAGAGAGATCGCTGATAAGACGGCAGTGGACCAGGCATTCCAGGAGTTTAGAGATGAAGGGAAGATTAGAGACAGGTCTATAGTTAGCGGCACAGTTTTGGTCGAGGGATGCTTTTTTAAGTAGTGGATGTATGATGGCATGCTTAAATGAGGAGGGAAAGATACCACAAGAGAGAGAGAGGTTAAATATTTTTGTCAGGTGGGCAGTGACAGCAGGGGATAGGGACTGGAGAAGATGTGACGGAATTGGGTCACTGGTGCAAGTGATTGGGCGAGAAGATGCAAGGAGCTGTCTTGCTTCTTCTTCTGTGACTGGTTCAAAATCAGAGAGTGAGCTAGATGCAGTGGGAAAGGAAGGAAAATGCATGGTATGAGGTGATTGGGAGATAATTTCCTGTCGGATCTGGTCAATTTTTTCTTTGAAGCAATTGGCCAGATCGTTAGCTCGAAGCTGCGTGGTTGGGGCCTGCACTCTTGGGTTGAGTAGGGAATGAAAAGTGTCAAAGAGACGTTTAGGGTTTTTGGACAGTGAGGTGATGAGGGTGTTGAAATAGGTTTGTTTGGAGAGGTGAAGGGCAGTGATGTATGTTCTAAGCATAAACTTATAATGGATGAAATCTTTGTGTAGCTTGAATTTTCTCCACAGACGTTCGGCGCACCTGGAGCACCGCTGCAGGAAATGTTTTTATAGGGCGTGCCAGGGTTGTCGCCGGCTGTGTCGTGTTGTTCTATGTATAGGAGGTGAAATTTCATCCAGGGCACTTTGAAGTGTTTCATTGTAATGCTTCAGTGCAGAATCAGGACATGAGAGGGAGGAGATAGGGGCCAATGATGGCTACAACCGTACTTACGCGCAGAACAAAAAAAATACCAGAAAATAACAGAGGAAGGTTGGGGATTTTTCATTCTCACCTCATTTGGAATTTTTTCTCTTTTTTTTTTAGTACAAAAAATATGGTAAAAATCAACGATGTCATTCAAAACTACCACTCACCCTGCAAAAAAAATAGTCCTCATCGACAATGTTTACTGAATACTAATAAAAGGTTGTGGCTTTTAGCAGTACTGTACATGGTACTATGATAACTAGCCCACACTATATACATGAGCCTTTTTGTATTTATTTTTTTATAGAAATTTAGATCTCACTACAAGATCTGATGCTCAATTTGAAAACATCTTTTAACTTGCTGGCTCTGTGCAATTACTAATGAAGAAATTAACATTGTCCTATCTACTTGAGAAAATCCCAAATTAGATATCAACAAACAATGTTTAATACTCTTTTGAATAACACTTTAATCTCTCCTTTGTTCCAGCTCCCTTGTGGGGATTGTAAATCTCTAACAATCATTATATAAAAAGGCTTTTTAGTGAGGCATTCACCAGGAATGTGTGGTAATAGCTCTATACATAAAAGTCATCTCAATGATTGCAACTTGTTTTACAGTACAAAAAAAGTCAGAAGTCCTGAATTATTAATGGATGGCTCTGTCTTGATTAAAAAGGGATAATCAGAGAAGAAATAATTGCAATAATCCAGAAGAATCATGGGAATTTGCACATAGTGTGGGACAGCTCTCTATATTTATTATTTCACACCCAGTTTAAAGAAGAAGTCCCATCTAAGTTTTTATCCTCTTAATATATTGCACTCGTCATATTATACGGTGCTGTATACTTACAATTGCTCATCTCATTTTTCTACCCATCAAATTCTTATTTTTTCTGCTCTATGTAGAAACAGGAAGTCTCTTGTCCCTGCATTTATCATTCCCCACTTCAGCTCCTTACCTAGCTGTTCCCTCCTCCCCTTGTCAGGGACTTTTTCAGTGACTCATTACTTGTGCATAGAAAATTCTCCTCCTGTTTCTACATTGAGCTTAGAATGATTCAGCTAGCCTGTTTTTAATCATGTGATGTCATAGACCTAATGGGAAAGAGAAGAATTAACGGGGAAGAAGAGCAAAATGAGCAATTGTAAGTATAAAGTGCTATCTTGGGATATGTTCAGACAAGGGGGAAGGTAAGAAAGCAGGGCTGTGGAGTCGGTAAGCCAAACCTGCAACTCCGACTCCTCAATTTCTCTTACACCGACTCCGACTCCAACTCCGACTCCGACTCCACGACTCCGACTCCCACACATATTGCTTATATTTAAGTGAAAAATTTATTGTAGTACAATGTGAACCTCAGACATTTAATCATTTTTATGATCCCATAATCAAGATATTTAGATAGAACAGAATATATATTGGTGTACTACCCGGTTTTCATTCTTTTTGGTACAGATACGATATGGATAGACAGATATGGATAAATGGATAGATAGAGCAGATTTCTAATCTGCTTTTGCTATTGAAAACATTATCTATGAGCTCAAAAACCTTTCAGGTGATGCGGTTTTTTAAAAAGATGATCAGCTTTTGCAGCTGAAAAACGTATCCTCAAAAAACACAGGAAAAACGCTGTGTGTGAATGTAGCCTTAGATCAGGAATAGAACAGCCATTTATAGGACATTTCATAACTTTCCCAAATTCCTATGAAAAAATATTCAGCACATCCTGCATTGAATTACTGTACCCAATTTATTATATATTTTAGGAGTCGGAGTCGGTCCATTTTATACCGACTCCGACTCCGACTCCACCAAAATGAGCACCGACTCCGACTCCGACTCCACGACTCCGACTCCACAGCCCTGTAAGAAAGGGCACATCGCTAACAGAATTCTGAAAAAGCAATGCTACCAAGTACTGTTCTTGGACCAAGCAATTTCTCTACAGCAGTGATGAAGACCTTTGGCCAAGGGCCATTTGGATATTTACACCATTATTCGGGAGCCGCATAAAAATATTAACTTGAAAATTAGCCTGCTATATTTGATCAAACAATTAATTAACTCATCCCTAATGTGATTGCTGGACACAGCTTCTCTTTGGTGAGACTTATGATGTTTGGTGATAATGATGATATTACTTCTTGCAACTGCTTTTACAGGTTTGCATCAGTCTGGAGTGCAGTGAGTTTTGGTCTGGAGTGATGAATTTTGTACAGAACGCGCAGCAGTATGTTGTTCTGAACACAGATGTAGATTACACTACATGCCTCGTCAAAGTGGGAAATTAAGCACTGCTCACATTACATTTATAGAATGCAAGCAGTGAGAGATCTGCAGTATATACATCACATAGGTGACACTGGGGTTGGAAAATACACATCACATAGGTGACACTGGGGCCAGAGCATATACAACACATAAGCGACACTGGGTTTGAAGCATATACTGTACGTCTAATAGGAAACAATGGGAATGCTGTACATAAATCACATAGGAGATGCTGGGGCAGGAGCATATACATCACACAGGAGATACTAGGGCAAAAGCATATACAAAACAGGAGGCATGCTGGGGCTGCAGCACATACATCACATAGAGGGTCGGGCAGAAGCATATACATCACATAGGAGACGTTGGGAATGCAACACATACAATAGGAGATGCTGGGACTGGAGTAAATTCAATAGGAGACATTGGGCTGGAGCATAAAGGGAGAAACAGGGGTTGTTGCTGTAATCATCTCTGGGACGGCAGCGCATCGTGAGCCAACTCTGCCCACATATTGACCAGTGTCCAGATATAATCTTTCAACATATGTGCTGCAGCATTCAGTAGTGAACGCTGCATGCGCGTGCTCGCAGTGCAAGAAGGAGTTAAAGGGCCAGTGGTCAGCAAAACGCAACCGCCGGCCCTAGCACTTTGAACCTTGAGAATCTGTCTAGAGGCCAGAGAAAAGGTAATCACAGGCCACAAACGAACCACCGGCTGCTCTACAGCATGTGAACACGAGCATGAAAACCACCACATGGCTTGCCATAAGGGGTAAATGGATCACTTTCTAATATGTTTTATTCCAACTTATAAGAATAAATACAGTGTCATTAATATTTCAATGTGCAACTCAAGAACAAGATTTATCATTCCAATTTGTCTTGTACTGTGTTAACTATTTAAAAGGAATCTTGGAAAAACCCCAGTGGTAAATTAAAATGTACTTTTAATATACAGCTCCTCTATGAGTTTCCGTCTTCCATTTAGAAAAGGGATGAGATACAGCACAACAGAGATTAAGACTACCTTGGGCGTTATTTAAGATATAGACCCTCCTCAATGTCTACACCTGCTGGCATAAATGTTTAATGACCCAATGCCACACAACCATCAGTTAAGCTCATTTTCAACCTGTCTACATAAATACCAGTATTCCAAAAGAGAAAACATCATTGCTAGTGACAATCTACTACATATTGCTATACATTGGCAAAAGAACTTAACTTTAAAACTGAAGCTATCAAACCATGTCTTGTGAACATTTTTTTTCTACTCCAAGGACCACCATGTGACTCTAGGGTGAAGAAAGCTTTGCAGATATATGGAGGTACACAAAATATCTGGCTGGGGAAATCTGCATCTCTACGTCATATATTTGCAGCTCAGTCAATGTATACTATGCAACCAATGCAACACACAGCTAAAATAACAAAGGAGTGGCTTCAGAACAACTCTGTGACCATTGTTGACTGGCCCAGCCAGAACCCTGACCTAAACCCAATTGAGCATCTCTGGAGAGACCTGAAAATGGCTGTCCACCAACATTCACCATCCAATCTGACGGAACTGGAGAGGATCTACAAGGAAGAATGGCAGAGGATCCCCAAATCCAGGTGTGAAAAACTTGCTGCATTGTTCCCAAGAAGACTCATGGCTGCACTAGCTCAAAAGGGTGCTTCTACTCAACACTGAGCACAGGGTCTGAAAACTTATAGCCATGTGATATTTCAGTTTTTCTTTAATAAATTTGCAAAAAATTCTAAATTTCTGGGTTTTTTCAGTCAAGATGGGGTGCAGAGTGTACATTAATGAGAAAAAAATGAACTTTTTTGAATTTACCAAATGGCTGCAATGAAACAAAGAGTGAAAAATTTAAAGGGGTCTGAATACTTTCCGTGCCCACTGTAGAACAGACAATACGAAAAGGTAAATGGGCATGTGAAGAAAGCCTAATATAAAACAGTACTTGCTGCAAATAAACAGGTTTTCTCAAGTATGAAAAATTGAAATATCTATTCCTTCTGTGAACAATAGTCATAAATGGAAATCCATGTTCCTCTGCCTCCTACCACAAGAACTCTGCACTCTGATCATACCAACACAATCACATCTGTCCAAAGGAAGACTTCAAACAAATAGTGCAAAAATGTCTTAGGTGGCCAGAAGTGTATTTTTATACTCACAAACATAATTTAAAAAAAGGGAATATAAGAACCATAACTCGAGTTTCTCCAATGTTGGCTTCCTCTGGGAATATATTAAGATCATCTAGCCATGTTACTCAGATGTTACTTAAAACATATATACATAAAATATTTAATAACTACAGTAATAAAAACACCAGAAATGCCCAATAGCAGATATATAAAATATTCAACAAATCATACTATTTCATATAAAATCCCTAAAATTACCAGATAATTCTGAATAATATGGTTAGAATACCTAGTATCCTTTATCAAGGTTCCACTCTGAATCTAATGCTCCAATAATGGCTGATGCTCAGTGTGCAAATAAAGTCTCAGAGACTTCCCCTGTTATCAAAATACCAAGCACTGTATTGTCATGCCCGCCATCGGGACAGCGTGCCGGTTCATACAAGTCTCTTGCCAAGGGAAGAGATGGCACAAGAAAGCGTTATGAGAAGAAGACAGGCTGAGGGAGGCGGTGTGATGCTCTGGGCAACGTTCTGTTGGGAAACCAAAAGTCCTAGCTTTCATTTAAGCTTTACTTTGAAATGTATCACTTACCGGTATCTAAATATTATTGGAGGGCAATATGCTACTCCTTCAAGGCAATGGCATTCCCTCACTGGTATGCTGAAGGCCATTTTCAGAAGATTAATACAGACTTCCACATGGCAAAAAAAACCTTTCGGAATGGTTTCAGGAACATGATAAAGTAATAAGGTAATCAAACAACTGTACTGGAAAAACAATACAGGTCCATGGAGGCCCCAACACGCAACTTACAGAATTTGCTAAAGTTCTGGTGCCAGCTTAAAAAAGACACCTTAAGAGGTCTTGTGGAATGCATGCCTCAATAGGACAGCGCTCTTTTGGTAAAATGAAGGACAACAAGAAAATAGTAATCATGTGGGTTTAATGTTATGGCTTATTGGTGCATATGTTTTTTTTATTGGTGCATATGTTTTTTTATATAGTCATTGTATCTATAGAAAATATGGGATATCAAATACTACATTAGCAAAAAATTGACCTAATCTCCCAACTCTGCTCAAATTAGTACATGGCCCCAGCCTTCCTCTTTCTGTATGATGTACAGGACACTCGTACATAAACTGCTGGGAAATGGAAAAAAACAATGGATTCAGAATTTTTTCTTATTCTTCAAGGAAGAGAATGGTAAACAAAAGAAAATATATAGATATATATTTCATTGTACCTAAATGAGACAATGGGATGTAGAATTAACGGTAATTTACTTTTTTTTTTTTCACCTAGAGATCAAAATTTATCCAGAACAAATTCATGAAAAAAATAATACATCAAATTAGTCAATATCAGAAATAAAATATGCAAAGATATACTAAAACCTACATCTTACAAAGAACATAAGTCCAACAAATGTTCTGCTCTTACACACAATACTATGTGATCTGATGAAGAGAAAACAGAATATGTAATGACAGCGACGCATTCAATGGACTGGAAAAGAGATTTTTTTTGCCATGTTTGAATTAATTAATGATGCTAATAAAACTCATAATTAACATCTGCTCAATATGTTTGTGTGTGAAATTGCACCTTTAAATATTCTGAGTGGCATACATAAAATATGCTGCTCAGATCAAAGTAAATGAGAGGAGCAGAAGAAAGAGGTATGGGGATATTTATAATGTGATAAATGGCACAATGTCGGCACACCGATACGGTTCTGAGAGCGCAGAACCACAAATGACAGAGAGAAGTGCTGGAGTTATCGCTATCAAATGCTCTGCATGTACAGTGGCAGGAAATCCCAGGCATTTTTGGTCAAATAAACTCTATCATCTTTGCTGTAAAGTACTAGAAAAGTCAAGCGATGAGGTATTAAAGGGAAAAGGTCAGGCGACTCATGCTGCTCTAACAACAAGCAGAATGAACTGCAGATTGAAGCATATGCATCACAGGAAACATTGGAGCTGAAACATGTACATCAAAGGATACAGCAGGGCTGGAGCACATACATCACAAGAGACAGTGGGGCTGGAGCACATATATCACAAGAGACAGTGAGGCTGGAGCATATACATCACAGGAGACAGTGGGGCTGGAGCACATATATCACAAGAGACAGTGAGGCTGGAGCACATATATCACAAGAGACAGTGAGGCTGGAGCATATACATCACAGGAGACAGTGAGGCTGGAGCACATACATCACAAGAGACAGTGAGGCTGGAGCACATATATCACAAGAGACAGTGGGGCTGGAGCACATATATCACAAGAGACAGTGAGGCTGGAGCATATACATCACAGGAGACAGTGAGGCTGGAGCACATACATCACAAGAGACAGTGGGGCTGGAGCACATACATCACAAGAGACAGTGGGGCTGGAGCACATATATCACAAGAGACAGTGAGGCTGGAGCATATACATCACAGGAGACAGTGAGGCTGGAGCACATACATCACAAGAGACAGTGAGGCTGGAGCACATACATCACAAGAGACAGTGGGGCTGGAGCACAAACATCACAAGAGACAGTGAGGCTGGAGCACATACATCACAAGAGACAGTGGGGCTGGAGCATATACATCACAAGAGACAGTGGGGCTGGAGCACATACATCACAAGAGACAGTGAGGCTGGAGCACATACATCACAAGAGACAGTGGGGCTGGCGCATATACATCACAAGAGACAGTGGGGCTGGCGCATATACATCACAAGAGAGAGTGAGGCTGGAGCACATACATCACAAGAGACAGTGGGGCTGGAGCATATACATCACAGGAGACAGTGGGGCTGGAGCATATACATCACAAGAGACAGTGAGGCTGGAGCACATACATCACAAGAGACAGTGGGGCTGGAGCATATACATCACAAGAGACAGTGGGGCTGGATCACATACATGACAGGAGACAGTGGGGCTGGAGCACATACATCACAAGAGACAGTGAGGCTGGAGCATATACATCACAAGAGACAGTGAGGCTGGAGCACATACATCACAAGAGAGAGTGAGGCTGGAGCATATACATCACAAGAGACAGTGAGGCTGGCGCATATACATCACAAGAGACATTGGGGCTGGCGCATACACATCACAAGAGACAGTGGGGCTGGAGCATATACATCACAAGAGACAGTGGGGTTGGAGCACATACATCACAAGAGACAGTGGGGCTGGAGCACATACATCACAAGAGACAGTGAGGCTGGCGCATATACATCACAAGAGACATTGGGGCTGGCGCATACACATCACAAGAGACAGTGGGGCTGGAGCATATACATCACAAGAGACAGTGGGGTTGGAGCACATACATCACAAGAGACAGTGAGGCTGGAGCACATACATCACAAGAGACAGTGAGGCTGGAGCATATACATCACAAGAGACAGTGGGGCTGGAGCACATACATCACAAGAGCCAGTGGGGCTGGAGCACATACATCACAAGAGACAGTGGGGCTGGAGCATATACATCACAAGAGACAGTGGGGCTGGCGCATATACATCACAAGAGACAGTGGGGCTGGAGCATATACATCACAAGAGAGAGTGAGGCTGGAGCACATACATCACAAGAGACAGTGGGGCTGGCGCATATACATCACAAGAGACAGTGGGGCTGGCGCATATACATCACAAGAGACAGTGGGGCTGGCGCATATACATCACAAGAGACAGTGAGGCTGGCGCATATACATCACAAGAGACAGTGGGGCTGGCGCATATACATCACAAGAGAGAGTGAGGCTGGAGCACATACATCACAAGAGACAGTGGGGCTGGAGCACATACATCACAAGAGACAGTGGGGCTGGAGCACATACATCACAAGAGACAGTGAGGCTTGAGCACATACATCACAAGAGACAGTGGGGCTGGAGCATATACATCACAAGAGACAGTGGGGCTGGAGCATATACATCACAAGAGACAGTGAGGCTGGAGCACATACATCACAAGAGACAGTGGGGCTGGAGCACATACATCACAAGAGACAGTGGGGCTGGAGCACATACATCACAAGAGACAGTGGGGCTGGAGCATATACATCACAAGAGACAGTGAGGCTGGAGCACATACATCACAAGAGACAGTGAGGCTGGAGCACATACATCACAAGAGACAGTAAGGCTGGAGCACATACATCACAAGAGACAGTGAGGCTGGAGCACATACATCACAAGAGACAGTGGGGCTGGAGCATATACATCACAAGAGACAGTAAGGCTGGAGCACATACATCACAAGAGACAGTGAGGCTGGAGCACATACATCACAAGAGACAGTGGGGCTGGAGCACATACATCACAAGAGACAGTGAGGCTGGAGCACATACATCACAAGAGACAGTGAGGCTGGAGCACATACATCACAAGAGACAGTGGGGCTGGAGCATATACATCACAAGAGACAGTAAGGCTGGAGCACATACATCACAAGAGACAGTGAGGCTGGAGCACATACATCACAAGAGACAGTGGGGCTGGAGCATATACATCACAAGAGACAGTGGGGCTGGAGCATATACATCACAAGAGACAGTAAGGCTGGAGCACATACATCACAAGAGACAGTAAGGCTGGAGCACATACATCACAAGAGACAGTGAGGCTGGAGCACATACATCACAAGAGACAGTGGGGCTGGAGCATATACATCACAAGAGACAGTAAGGCTGGAGCACATACATCACAAGAGACAGTAAGGCTGGAGCACATACATCACAAGAGACAGTGAGGCTGGAGCACATACATCACAAGAGACAGTGGGGCTGGAGCATATACATCACAAGAGACAGTAAGGCTGGAGCACATACATCACAAGAGACAGTGAGGCTGGAGCACATACATCACAAGAGACAGTGGGGCTGGAGCACATACATCACAAGAGACAGTGGGGCTGGAGAACATACATCACAAGAGACAGTGGGGCTGGAGCACATACATCACAAGAGACAGTGGGGCTGGAGCACATACATCACAAGAGACAGTGGGGCTGGAGCACATACATCACAAGAGACAGTGGGGCTGGAGCACATACATCACAAGAGACAGTAAGGCTGGAGCACATACATCACAAGAGACAGTGAGGCTGGAGCACATACATCACAAGAGACAGTGGGGCTGAAGCACATACATCACAGGAGACAGTGAGGCTGGAGCACATACATCACAAGAGACAGTGAGGCTGGAGCATATACATCACAAGAGACAGTGGGGCTGGAGCATATACATCACAAGAGACAGTGAGGCTGGCGCATATACATCACAAGAGACAGTGAGGCTGGAGCATATACATCACAAGAGACAGTGAGGCTGGAGCACATACATCACAAGAGACAGTGGGGCTGAAGCACATACATCACAGGAGACAGTGAGGCTGGAGCACATACATCACAAGAGACAGTGAGGCTGGAGCATATACATCACAAGAGACAGTGGGGCTGGAGCATATACATCACAAGAGACAGTGAGGCTGGCGCATATACATCACAAGAGACAGTGAGGCTGGAGCATATACATCACAAGAGACAGTGAGGCTGGAGCACATACATCACAAGAGACAGTGAGGCTGGAGCACATACATCACAAGAGACAGTGAGGCTGGCGCATATACATCACAAGAGACAGTGAGGCTGGAGCACATACATCACAAGAGACAGTGAGGCTGGAGCATATACATCACAAGAGACAGTGAGGCTGGAGCATATACATCACAGGAGACAGTGAGGCTGGAGCACATACATCACAAGAGACAGTGAGGCTGGAGCACATACATCACAAGAGACAGTGGGGCTGAAGCACATACATCACAAGAGACAGTGAGGCTGGAGCATATACATCACAAGAGACAGTAAGGCTGGAGCATATACATCACAAGAGACAGTGGGGCTGAAGCACATACATCACAAGAGACAGTGAGGCTGAAGCACATACATCACAAGAGACAGTAAGGCTGGAGCATATACATCACAAGAGACAGTGAGGCTGGCGCATATACATCACAAGAGACAGTGAGGCTGGAGCACATACATCACAAGAGACAGTGGGGCTGGAGCATATACATCACAAGAGACAGTGAGGCTGAAGCACATACATCACAGGAGACAGTGAGGCTGGAGCATATACATCACAAGAGACAGTGGGGCTGGAGCATATACATCACAAGAGACAGTGAGGCTGGCGCATATACATCACAAGAGACAGTGAGGCTGGAGCATATACATCACAGGAGACAGTGAGGCTGGAGCACATACATCACAAGAGACAGTGGGGCTGAAGCACATACATCACAAGAGACAGTGAGGCTGGCGCATATACATCACAAGAGACAGTGAGGCTGGAGCATATACATCACAAGAGACAGTGGGGCTGAAGCACATACATCACAAGAGACAGTGAGGCTGGAGCATATACATCACAAGAGACAGTAAGGCTGGAGCATATACATCACAAGAGACAGTGGGGCTGAAGCACATACATCACAAGAGACAGTGAGGCTGAAGCACATACATCACAAGAGACAGTAAGGCTGGAGCATATACATCACAAGAGACAGTGAGGCTGGCGCATATACATCACAAGAGACAGTGAGGCTGGAGCACATACATCACAAGAGACAGTGGGGCTGGAGCATATACATCACAAGAGACAGTGAGGCTGAAGCACATACATCACAGGAGACAGTGAGGCTGGAGCATATACATCACAAGAGACAGTGGGGCTGGAGCATATACATCACAAGAGACAGTGAGGCTGGCGCATATACATCACAAGAGACAGTGAGGCTGGAGCACATACATCACAGGAGACAGTGAGGCTGGAGCACATACATCACAAGAGACAGTGGGGCTGGAGCATATACATCACAAGAGACAGTGAGGCTGAAGCACATACATCACAAGAGACAGTGGGGCTGAAGCACATACATCACAGGAGACAGTGAGGCTGGAGCACATACATCACAAGAGACAGTGGGGCTGGAGCATATACATCACAAGAGACAGTGAGGCTGGCGCATATACATCACAAGAGACAGTGAGGCTGGAGCATATACATCACAAGAGACAGTGAGGCTGGAGCACATACATCACAAGAGACAGTGAGGCTGGAGCACATACATCACAGGAGACAGTGAGGCTGGAGCACATACATCACAAGAGACAGTGAGGCTGGAGCACATACATCACAAGAGACAGTGAGGCTGGAGCACATACATCACAAGAGACAGTGAGGCTGGAGCACATACATCACAAGAGACAGTGAGGCTGGAGCACATACATCACAAGAGACAGTGAGGCTGAAGCACATACATCACAGGAGACAGTGAGGCTGGAGCATATATATCACAGGAGACAGTGAGGCTGGAGCACATACATCACAAGAGACAGTGAGGCTGGAGCACATACATCACAAGAGACAGTGGGGCTGGAGCACATACATCACAAGAGACAGTGGGGCTGGAGCACATACATCACAAGAGACAGTGAGGCTGGAGCACATACATCACAAGAGACAGTGAGGCTGGAGCACATACATCACAAGAGACAGTGAGGCTGGAGCACATACATCACAAGAGACAGTGAGGCTGGAGCACATACATCACAAGAGACAGTGAGGCTGGAGCACATACATCACAAGAGACAGTGAGGCTGAAGCACATACATCACAGGAGACAGTGAGGCTGGAGCATATACATCACAGGAGACAGTGAGGCTGGAGCACATACATCACAAGAGACAGTGAGGCTGGAGCACATACATCACAAGAGACAGTGGGGCTGGAGCACATACATCACAAGAGACAGTGAGGCTGGAGCACATACATCACAAGAGACAGTGAGGCTGGAGCACATACATCACAAGAGACAGTGGGGCTGGAGCACATACATCACAAGAGACAGTGAGGCTGGAGCACATACATCACAAGAGACAGTGAGGCTGAAGCACATACATCACAGGAGACAGTGAGGCTGGAGCATATACATCACAGGAGACAGTGAGGCTGGAGCACATACATCACAAGAGACAGTGAGGCTGGAGCACATACATCACAAGAGACAGTGAGGCTGGAGCACATACATCACAAGAGACAGTGAGGCTGAAGCACATACATCACAGGAGACAGTGAGGCTGGAGCATATACATCACAGGAGACAGTGAGGCTGGAGCACATACATCACAAGAGACAGTGAGGCTGGAGCACATACATCACAAGAGACAGTGGGGCTGGAGCACATACATCACAAGAGACAGTGAGGCTGGAGCACATACATCACAAGAGACAGTGAGGCTGGAGCACATACATCACAAGAGACAGTGGGGCTGGAGCACATACATCACAAGAGACAGTGAGGCTGGAGCACATACATCACAAGAGACAGTGAGGCTGAAGCACATACATCACAGGAGACAGTGAGGCTGGAGCATATACATCACAGGAGACAGTGAGGCTGGAGCACATACATCACAAGAGACAGTGAGGCTGGAGCACATACATCACAAGAGACAGTGAGGCTGGAGCACATACATCACAAGAGACAGTGAGGCTGGAGCATATACATCACAAGAGACAGTGGGGCTGAAGCACATACATCACAAGAGACAGTAAGGCTGGAGCATATACATCACAAGAGACAGTGAGGCTGGAGCACATACATCACAAGAGACAGTGGGGCTGAAGCACATACATCACAAGAGACAGTAAGGCTGGAGCATATACATCACAAGAGACAGTGAGGCTGGAGCACATACATCACAAGAGACAGTGAGGCTGGAGCATATACATCACAAGAGACAGTGAGGCTGGAGCACATACATCACAAGAGACAGTGAGGCTGGAGCACATACATCACAAGAGACAGTGAGGCTGGAGCACATACATCACAAGAGACAGTGAGGCTGGCGCACATACATCACAAGAGACAGTGAGGCTGGAGCATATACATCACAGGAGACAGTGAGGCTGGAGCACATACATCACAAGAGACAGTGAGGCTGGAGCACATACATCACAAGAGACAGTGAGGCTGGCGCACATACATCACAAGAGACAGTGAGGCTGGAGCATATACATCACAAAAGACAGTGGGGCTGAAGCACATACATCACAAGAGACAGTGAGGCTGGAGCACATACATCACAAGAGACAGTGAGGCTGGAGCACATGCATCACAAGAGACAGTGAGGCTGGAGCACATGCATCACAAGAGACAGTGAGGCTGGAGCACATACATCACAAGAGACAGTGAGGCTGGAGCACATACATCACAAGAGACAGTGAGGCTGGAGCACATGCATCACAAGAGACAGTGAGGCTGGAGCACATACATCACAAGAGACAGTGAGGCTGGAGCACATACATCACAAGAGACAGTGGGGCTGAAGCACATACATCACAAGAGACAGTGGGGCTGGCGCATATACATCACAAGAGACAGTGAGGCTGGAGCACATACATCACAAGAGACAGTGAGGCTGGCGCACATACATCACAAGAGACAGTGAGGCTGGAGCATATACATCACAAAAGACAGTGAGGCTGGAGCACATACATCACAAGAGACAGTGAGGCTGGAGCACATACATCACAAGAGACAGTGGGGCTGGAGCATATACATCACAAGAGACAGTGAGGCTGGAGCACATACATCACAAGAGACAGTGAGGCTGGCGCACATACATCACAAGAGACAGTGAGGCTGGAGCATATACATCACAAAAGACAGTGAGGCTGGAGCACATACATCACAAGAGACAGTGAGGCTGGAGCATATACATCACAGGAGACAGTGAGGCTGGAGCACATACATCACAAGAGACAGTGGGGCTGGAGCACATACATCACAAGAGACAGTGAGGCTGGAGCACATACATCACAAGAGACAGTGAGGCTGGAGCATATACATCACAAGAGACAGTGAGGCTGGAGCACATACATCACAGGAGACAGTGAGGCTGGAGCATATACATCACAAGAGACAGTAAGGCTGGAGCATATACATCACAAGAGACAGTGAGGCTGGCGCATATACATCACAAGAGACAGTGGGGCTGAAGCACATACATCACAAGAGACAGTAAGGCTGGAGCATATACATCACAAGAGACAGTGGGGCTGGAGCATATACATCACAAGAGACAGTGGGGCTGGAGCATATACATCACAAGAGACAGTGAGGCTGGAGCATATACATCACAAGAGACAGTGAGGCTGGAGCACATACATCACAAGAGACAGTAAGGCTGGAGCACATACATCACAAGAGACAGTGGGGCTGGAGCATATACATCACAAGAGACAGTGAGGCTGGAGCATATACATCACAAGAGACATTGGGGCTGGAGCACATACATCACAAGAGACAGTGGGGCTGGAGCATATACATCACAAGAGACAGTGAGGCTGGAGCATATACATCACAAGAGACAGTGGGGCTGAAGCACATACATCACAAGAGACAGTGAGGCTGGAGCATATACATCACAAGAGACAGTGAGGCTGGAGCATATACATCACAAGAGACAGTGAGGCTGGAGCACATACATCACAAGAGACAGTAAGGCTGGAGCACATACATCACAAGAGACAGTAAGGCTGGAGCACATACATCACAAGAGACAGTGGGGCTGGAGCATATACATCACAAGAGACAGTGAGGCTGGAGCACATACATCACAAGAGACAGTGAGGCTGGCGCATATACATCACAAGAGACAGTGGGGCTGGAGCACATACATCACAAGAGACAGTGGGGCTGGAGCATATACATCACAAGAGACAGTGAGGCTGGAGCATATACATCACAAGAGACAGTGGGGCTGGAGCATATACATCACAAGAGACAGTGAGGCTGGAGCACATACATCACAAGAGACAGTGGGGCTGGAGCATATACATCACAAGAGACAGTGAGGCTGGAGCACATACATCACAAGAGACAGTGAGGCTGGCGCATATACATCACAAGAGACAGTGGGGTTGGAGCACATACATCACAAGAGACAGTGAGGCTGGAGCACATACATCACAAGAGACAGTGAGGCTGGAGCACATACATCACAAGAGACAGTGAGGCTGGAGCACATACATCACAAGAGACAGTGAGGCTGGAGCACATACATCACAAGAGACAGTGAGGCTGGAGCACATACATCACAAGAGACAGTGAGGCTGGAGCACATACATCACAAGAGACAGTGAGGCTGGAGCACATACATCACAAGAGACAGTGAGGCTGGAGCATATACATCACAAGAGACAGTGGGGCTGGAGCACATACATCACAAGAGACAGTGGGGCTGGAGCACATACATCACAAGAGACAGTGAGGCTGGAGCACATACATCACAAGAGACAGTGAGGCTGGAGCACATACATCACAAGAGACAGTGAGGCTGGAGCATATACATCACAAGAGACAGTGGGGCTGGAGCACATACATCACAAGAGACAGTGGGGCTGGAGCACATACATCACAAGAGACAGTGAGGCTGGAGCACATACATCACAAGAGACAGTGAGGCTGGAGCACATGCATCACAAGAGACAGTGAGGCTGGAGCACATGCATCACAAGAGACAGTGAGGCTGGAGCACATACATCACAAGAGACAGTGAGGCTGGAGCACATACATCACAAGAGACAGTGAGGCTGGAGCACATACATCACAAGAGACAGTGAGGCTGGAGCATATACATCACAAGAGACAGTGAGGCTGGAGCACATACATCACAAGAGACAGTGAGGCTGGAGCACATACATCACAAGAGACAGTGAGGCTGGAGCATATACATCACAAGAGACAGTGAGGCTGGAGCACATACATCACAAGAGACAGTGAGGCTGGAGCACATACATCACAAGAGACAGTGAGGCTGGAGCACATACATCACAAGAGACAGTGAGGCTGGAGCATATACATCACAAGAGACAGTGAGGCTGGAGCACATACATCACAAGAGAGAGTGAGGCTGGAGCATATACATCACAAGAGACAGTGAGGCTGGCGCATATACATCACAAGAGACATTGGGGCTGGCGCATACACATCACAAGAGACAGTGGGGCTGGAGCATATACATCACAAGAGACAGTGGGGTTGGAGCACATACATCACAAGAGACAGTGGGGCTGGAGCACATACATCACAAGAGACAGTGAGGCTGGCGCATATACATCACAAGAGACATTGGGGCTGGCGCATACACATCACAAGAGACAGTGGGGCTGGAGCATATACATCACAAGAGACAGTGGGGTTGGAGCACATACATCACAAGAGACAGTGAGGCTGGAGCACATACATCACAAGAGACAGTGAGGCTGGAGCACATACATCACAAGAGCCAGTGGGGCTGGAGCACATACATCACAAGAGACAGTGGGGCTGGAGCATATACATCACAAGAGACAGTGGGGTTGGAGCACATACATCACAAGAGACAGTGAGGCTGGAGCATATACATCACAAGAGACAGTGGGGCTGGAGCACATACATCACAAGAGCCAGTGGGGCTGGAGCACATACATCACAAGAGACAGTGGGGCTGGAGCATATACATCACAAGAGACAGTGGGGCTGGCGCATATACATCACAAGAGACAGTGGGGCTGGAGCATATACATCACAAGAGAGAGTGAGGCTGGAGCACATACATCACAAGAGACAGTGGGGCTGGCGCATATACATCACAAGAGACAGTGGGGCTGGCGCATATACATCACAAGAGACAGTGGGGCTGGCGCATATACATCACAAGAGACAGTGAGGCTGGCGCATATACATCACAAGAGACAGTGGGGCTGGCGCATATACATCACAAGAGAGAGTGAGGCTGGAGCACATACATCACAAGAGACAGTGGGGCTGGAGCACATACATCACAAGAGACAGTGGGGCTGGAGCACATACATCACAAGAGACAGTGAGGCTTGAGCACATACATCACAAGAGACAGTGGGGCTGGAGCATATACATCACAAGAGACAGTGGGGCTGGAGCATATACATCACAAGAGACAGTGAGGCTGGAGCACATACATCACAAGAGACAGTGGGGCTGGAGCACATACATCACAAGAGACAGTGGGGCTGGAGCACATACATCACAAGAGACAGTGGGGCTGGAGCATATACATCACAAGAGACAGTGAGGCTGGAGCACATACATCACAAGAGACAGTGAGGCTGGAGCACATACATCACAAGAGACAGTAAGGCTGGAGCACATACATCACAAGAGACAGTGAGGCTGGAGCACATACATCACAAGAGACAGTGGGGCTGGAGCATATACATCACAAGAGACAGTAAGGCTGGAGCACATACATCACAAGAGACAGTGAGGCTGGAGCACATACATCACAAGAGACAGTGGGGCTGGAGCACATACATCACAAGAGACAGTGAGGCTGGAGCACATACATCACAAGAGACAGTGAGGCTGGAGCACATACATCACAAGAGACAGTGGGGCTGGAGCATATACATCACAAGAGACAGTAAGGCTGGAGCACATACATCACAAGAGACAGTGAGGCTGGAGCACATACATCACAAGAGACAGTGGGGCTGGAGCATATACATCACAAGAGACAGTGGGGCTGGAGCATATACATCACAAGAGACAGTAAGGCTGGAGCACATACATCACAAGAGACAGTAAGGCTGGAGCACATACATCACAAGAGACAGTGAGGCTGGAGCACATACATCACAAGAGACAGTGGGGCTGGAGCATATACATCACAAGAGACAGTAAGGCTGGAGCACATACATCACAAGAGACAGTAAGGCTGGAGCACATACATCACAAGAGACAGTGAGGCTGGAGCACATACATCACAAGAGACAGTGGGGCTGGAGCATATACATCACAAGAGACAGTAAGGCTGGAGCACATACATCACAAGAGACAGTGAGGCTGGAGCACATACATCACAAGAGACAGTGGGGCTGGAGCACATACATCACAAGAGACAGTGGGGCTGGAGAACATACATCACAAGAGACAGTGGGGCTGGAGCACATACATCACAAGAGACAGTGGGGCTGGAGCACATACATCACAAGAGACAGTGGGGCTGGAGCACATACATCACAAGAGACAGTGGGGCTGGAGCACATACATCACAAGAGACAGTAAGGCTGGAGCACATACATCACAAGAGACAGTGAGGCTGGAGCACATACATCACAAGAGACAGTGGGGCTGAAGCACATACATCACAGGAGACAGTGAGGCTGGAGCACATACATCACAAGAGACAGTGAGGCTGGAGCATATACATCACAAGAGACAGTGGGGCTGGAGCATATACATCACAAGAGACAGTGAGGCTGGAGCATATACATCACAAGAGACAGTGAGGCTGGAGCACATACATCACAAGAGACAGTGGGGCTGAAGCACATACATCACAGGAGACAGTGAGGCTGGAGCACATACATCACAAGAGACAGTGAGGCTGGAGCATATACATCACAAGAGACAGTGGGGCTGGAGCATATACATCACAAGAGACAGTGAGGCTGGCGCATATACATCACAAGAGACAGTGAGGCTGGAGCATATACATCACAAGAGACAGTGAGGCTGGAGCACATACATCACAAGAGACAGTGAGGCTGGAGCACATACATCACAAGAGACAGTGAGGCTGGCGCATATACATCACAAGAGACAGTGAGGCTGGAGCACATACATCACAAGAGACACTGAGGCTGGAGCATATACATCACAAGAGACAGTGAGGCTGGAGCATATACATCACAGGAGACAGTGAGGCTGGAGCACATACATCACAAGAGACAGTGAGGCTGGAGCACATACATCACAAGAGACAGTGGGGCTGAAGCACATACATCACAAGAGACAGTGAGGCTGGAGCATATACATCACAAGAGACAGTAAGGCTGGAGCATATACATCACAAGAGACAGTGGGGCTGAAGCACATACATCACAAGAGACAGTGAGGCTGAAGCACATACATCACAAGAGACAGTAAGGCTGGAGCATATACATCACAAGAGACAGTGAGGCTGGCGCATATACATCACAAGAGACAGTGAGGCTGGAGCACATACATCACAAGAGACAGTGGGGCTGGAGCATATACATCACAAGAGACAGTGAGGCTGAAGCACATACATCACAGGAGACAGTGAGGCTGGAGCATATACATCACAAGAGACAGTGGGGCTGGAGCATATACATCACAAGAGACAGTGAGGCTGGCGCATATACATCACAAGAGACAGTGAGGCTGGAGCATATACATCACAGGAGACAGTGAGGCTGGAGCACATACATCACAAGAGACAGTGGGGCTGAAGCACATACATCACAAGAGACAGTGAGGCTGGCGCATATACATCACAAGAGACAGTGAGGCTGGAGCATATACATCACAAGAGACAGTGGGGCTGAAGCACATACATCACAAGAGACAGTGAGGCTGGAGCATATACATCACAAGAGACAGTAAGGCTGGAGCATATACATCACAAGAGACAGTGGGGCTGAAGCACATACATCACAAGAGACAGTAAGGCTGGAGCATATACATCACAAGAGACAGTGAGGCTGGCGCATATACATCACAAGAGACAGTGAGGCTGGAGCACATACATCACAAGAGACAGTGGGGCTGGAGCATATACATCACAAGAGACAGTGAGGCTGAAGCACATACATCACAGGAGACAGTGAGGCTGGAGCATATACATCACAAGAGACAGTGGGGCTGGAGCATATACATCACAAGAGACAGTGAGGCTGGCGCATATACATCACAAGAGACAGTGAGGCTGGAGCACATACATCACAGGAGACAGTGAGGCTGGAGCACATACATCACAAGAGACAGTGGGGCTGGAGCATATACATCACAAGAGACAGTGAGGCTGAAGCACATACATCACAAGAGACAGTGGGGCTGAAGCACATACATCACAGGAGACAGTGAGGCTGGAGCACATACATCACAAGAGACAGTGGGGCTGGAGCATATACATCACAAGAGACAGTGAGGCTGGCGCATATACATCACAAGAGACAGTGAGGCTGGAGCATATACATCACAAGAGACAGTGAGGCTGGAGCACATACATCACAAGAGACAGTGAGGCTGGAGCACATACATCACAGGAGACAGTGAGGCTGGAGCACATACATCACAAGAGACAGTGAGGCTGGAGCACATACATCACAAGAGACAGTGAGGCTGAAGCACATACATCACAGGAGACAGTGAGGCTGGAGCATATATATCACAGGAGACAGTGAGGCTGGAGCACATACATCACAAGAGACAGTGAGGCTGGAGCACATACATCACAAGAGACAGTGGGGCTGGAGCACATACATCACAAGAGACAGTGGGGCTGGAGCACATACATCACAAGAGACAGTGAGGCTGGAGCACATACATCACAAGAGACAGTGAGGCTGGAGCACATACATCACAAGAGACAGTGAGGCTGGAGCACATACATCACAAGAGACAGTGAGGCTGGAGCACATACATCACAAGAGACAGTGAGGCTGGAGCACATACATCACAAGAGACAGTGAGGCTGAAGCACATACATCACAGGAGACAGTGAGGCTGGAGCATATACATCACAGGAGACAGTGAGGCTGGAGCACATACATCACAAGAGACAGTGAGGCTGGAGCACATACATCACAAGAGACAGTGGGGCTGGAGCACATACATCACAAGAGATAGTGAGGCTGGAGCACATACATCACAAGAGACAGTGAGGCTGGAGCACATACATCACAAGAGACAGTGGGGCTGGAGCACATACATCACAAGAGACAGTGAGGCTGGAGCACATACATCACAAGAGACAGTGAGGCTGAAGCACATACATCACAGGAGACAGTGAGGCTGGAGCATATACATCACAGGAGACAGTGAGGCTGGAGCACATACATCACAAGAGACAGTGAGGCTGGAGCACATACATCACAAGAGACAGTGAGGCTGGAGCACATACATCACAAGAGACAGTGAGGCTGAAGCACATACATCACAGGAGACAGTGAGGCTGGAGCATATACATCACAGGAGACAGTGAGGCTGGAGCACATACATCACAAGAGACAGTGAGGCTGGAGCACATACATCACAAGAGACAGTGGGGCTGGAGCACATACATCACAAGAGACAGTGAGGCTGGAGCACATACATCACAAGAGACAGTGAGGCTGGAGCACATACATCACAAGAGACAGTGGGGCTGGAGCACATACATCACAAGAGACAGTGAGGCTGGAGCACATACATCACAAGAGACAGTGAGGCTGAAGCACATACATCACAGGAGACAGTGAGGCTGGAGCATATACATCACAGGAGACAGTGAGGCTGGAGCACATACATCACAAGAGACAGTGAGGCTGGAGCACATACATCACAAGAGACAGTGAGGCTGGAGCACATACATCACAAGAGACAGTGAGGCTGGAGCATATACATCACAAGAGACAGTGGGGCTGAAGCACATACATCACAAGAGACAGTAAGGCTGGAGCATATACATCACAAGAGACAGTGAGGCTGGAGCACATACATCACAAGAGACAGTGGGGCTGAAGCACATACATCACAAGAGACAGTAAGGCTGGAGCATATACATCACAAGAGACAGTGAGGCTGGAGCACATACATCACAAGAGACAGTGAGGCTGGAGCATATACATCACAAGAGACAGTGAGGCTGGAGCACATACATCACAAGAGACAGTGAGGCTGGAGCACATACATCACAAGAGACAGTGAGGCTGGAGCACATACATCACAAGAGACAGTGAGGCTGGCGCACATACATCACAAGAGACAGTGAGGCTGGAGCATATACATCACAGGAGACAGTGAGGCTGGAGCACATACATCACAAGAGACAGTGAGGCTGGAGCACATACATCACAAGAGACAGTGAGGCTGGCGCACATACATCACAAGAGACAGTGAGGCTGGAGCATATACATCACAAAAGACAGTGGGGCTGAAGCACATACATCACAAGAGACAGTGAGGCTGGAGCACATACATCACAAGAGACAGTGAGGCTGGAGCACATGCATCACAAGAGACAGTGAGGCTGGAGCACATACATCACAAGAGACAGTGAGGCTGGAGCACATACATCACAAGAGACAGTGAGGCTGGAGCACATGCATCACAAGAGACAGTGAGGCTGGAGCACATACATCACAAGAGACAGTGAGGCTGGAGCACATACATCACAAGAGACAGTGGGGCTGAAGCACATACATCACAAGAGACAGTGGGGCTGGCGCATATACATCACAAGAGACAGTGAGGCTGGAGCACATACATCACAAGAGACAGTGAGGCTGGCGCACATACATCACAAGAGACAGTGAGGCTGGAGCATATACATCACAAAAGACAGTGAGGCTGGAGCACATACATCACAAGAGACAGTGAGGCTGGAGCACATACATCACAAGAGACAGTGGGGCTGGAGCATATACATCACAAGAGACAGTGAGGCTGGAGCACATACATCACAAGAGACAGTGAGGCTGGCGCACATACATCACAAGAGACAGTGAGGCTGGAGCATATACATCACAAAAGACAGTGAGGCTGGAGCACATACATCACAAGAGACAGTGAGGCTGGAGCATATACATCACAGGAGACAGTGAGGCTGGAGCACATACATCACAAGAGACAGTGGGGCTGGAGCACATACATCACAAGAGACAGTGAGGCTGGAGCACATACATCACAAGAGACAGTGAGGCTGGAGCATATACATCACAAGAGACAGTGAGGCTGGAGCACATACATCACAGGAGACAGTGAGGCTGGAGCATATACATCACAAGAGACAGTAAGGCTGGAGCATATACATCACAAGAGACAGTGAGGCTGGCGCATATACATCACAAGAGACAGTGGGGCTGAAGCACATACATCACAAGAGACAGTAAGGCTGGAGCATATACATCACAAGAGACAGTGGGGCTGGAGCATATACATCACAAGAGACAGTGGGGCTGGAGCATATACATCACAAGAGACAGTGAGGCTGGAGCATATACATCACAAGAGACAGTGAGGCTGGAGCACATACATCACAAGAGACAGTAAGGCTGGAGCACATACATCACAAGAGACAGTGGGGCTGGAGCATATACATCACAAGAGACAGTGAGGCTGGAGCATATACATCACAAGAGACATTGGGGCTGGAGCACATACATCACAAGAGACAGTGGGGCTGGAGCATATACATCACAAGAGACAGTGAGGCTGGAGCATATACATCACAAGAGACAGTGGGGCTGAAGCACATACATCACAAGAGACAGTGAGGCTGGAGCATATACATCACAAGAGACAGTGAGGCTGGAGCATATACATCACAAGAGACAGTGAGGCTGGAGCACATACATCACAAGAGACAGTAAGGCTGGAGCACATACATCACAAGAGACAGTGAGGCTGGAGCATATACATCACAAGAGACAGTGGGGCTGGAGCATATACATCACAAGAGACAGTGAGGCTGGAGCACATACATCACAAGAGACAGTGAGGCTGGCGCATATACATCACAAGAGACAGTGGGGCTGGAGCACATACATCACAAGAGACAGTGGGGCTGGAGCATATACATCACAAGAGACAGTGAGGCTGGAGCATATACATCACAAGAGACAGTGGGGCTGGAGCATATACATCACAAGAGACAGTGAGGCTGGAGCACATACATCACAAGAGACAGTGGGGCTGGAGCATATACATCACAAGAGACAGTGAGGCTGGAGCACATACATCACAAGAGACAGTGAGGCTGGCGCATATACATCACAAGAGACAGTGGGGTTGGAGCACATACATCACAAGAGACAGTGAGGCTGGAGCACATACATCACAAGAGACAGTGAGGCTGGAGCACATACATCACAAGAGACAGTGAGGCTGGAGCACATACATCACAAGAGACAGTGAGGCTGGAGCACATACATCACAAGAGACAGTGAGGCTGGAGCACATACATCACAAGAGACAGTGAGGCTGGAGCACATACATCACAAGAGACAGTGAGGCTGGAGCACATACATCACAAGAGACAGTGAGGCTGGAGCATATACATCACAAGAGACAGTGGGGCTGGAGCACATACATCACAAGAGACAGTGGGGCTGGAGCACATACATCACAAGAGACAGTGAGGCTGGAGCACATACATCACAAGAGACAGTGAGGCTGGAGCACATACATCACAAGAGACAGTGAGGCTGGAGCATATACATCACAAGAGACAGTGGGGCTGGAGCACATACATCACAAGAGACAGTGGGGCTGGAGCACATACATCACAAGAGACAGTGAGGCTGGAGCACATACATCACAAGAGACAGTGAGGCTGGAGCACATACATCACAAGAGACAGTGAGGCTGGAGCACATACATCACAAGAGACAGTGAGGCTGGAGCACATGCATCACAAGAGACAGTGAGGCTGGAGCACATGCATCACAAGAGACAGTGAGGCTGGAGCACATACATCACAAGAGACAGTGAGGCTGGAGCACATACATCACAAGAGACAGTGAGGCTGGAGCACATACATCACAAGAGACAGTGAGGCTGGAGCATATACATCACAAGAGACAGTGAGGCTGGAGCACATACATCACAAGAGACAGTGAGGCTGGAGCACATACATCACAAGAGACAGTGAGGCTGGAGCATATACATCACAAGAGACAGTGAGGCTGGAGCACATACATCACAAGAGACAGTGAGGCTGGAGCACATACATCACAAGAGACAGTGAGGCTGGAGCACATACATCACAAGAGACAGTGAGGCTGGAGCACATACATCACAAGAGACAGTGAGGCTGGAGCACATGCATCACAAGAGACAGTGAGGCTGGCGCATATACATCACAAGAGACAGTGAGGCTGGAGCATATACATCACAAGAGACAGTGAGGCTGGAGCACATACATCACAAGAGACAGTAAGGCTGGAGCACATACATCACAAGAGACAGTGAGGCTGGAGCACATACATCACAAGAGACAGTGAGGCTGGAGCACATACATCACAAGAGACAGTGAGGCTGGAGCACATACATCACAAGAGACAGTGAGGCTGGAGCACATACATCACAAGAGACAGTGAGGCTGGAGCACATACATCACAAGAGACAGTGAGGCTGGAGCATATACATCACAAGAGACAGTAAGGCTGGAGCACATACATCACAAGAGACAGTGAGGCTGGAGCACATACATCACAAGAGACAGTGAGGCTGGAGCATATACATCACAGGAGACAGTGAGGCTGGAGCACATACATCACAAGAGACAGTGAGGCTGGAGCACATGCATCACAAGAGACAGTGAGGCTGGCGCATATACATCACAAGAGACAGTGAGGCTGGAGCATATACATCACAAGAGACAGTGAGGCTGGAGCACATACATCACAAGAGACAGTAAGGCTGGAGCACATACATCACAAGAGACAGTGAGGCTGGAGCACATACATCACAAGAGACAGTGAGGCTGGAGCACATACATCACAAGAGACAGTGAGGCTGGAGCACATACATCACAAGAGACAGTGAGGCTGGAGCACATACATCACAAGAGACAGTGAGGCTGGAGCACATGCATCACAAGAGACAGTGAGGCTGGCGCATATACATCACAAGAGACAGTGAGGCTGGAGCATATACATCACAAGAGACAGTGAGGCTGGAGCACATACATCACAAGAGACAGTAAGGCTGGAGCACATACATCACAAGAGACAGTGAGGCTGGAGCACATACATCACAAGAGACAGTGAGGCTGGAGCACATACATCACAAGAGACAGTGAGGCTGGAGCACATACATCACAAGAGACAGTGAGGCTGGAGCACATACATCACAAGAGACAGTGAGGCTGGAGCACATACATCACAAGAGACAGTGAGGCTGGAGCATATACATCACAAGAGACAGTAAGGCTGGAGCACATACATCACAAGAGACAGTGAGGCTGGAGCACATACATCACAAGAGACAGTGAGGCTGGAGCATATACATCACAGGAGACAGTGAGGCTGGAGCATATACATCACAAGAGACAGTAAGGCTGGAGCATATACAACACAAGAGACAGTGAGGCTGGAGCATAAATTTTTGCTCGACCTCGCATGGCCAGTAAAATACATTTTAAGTTGTTTTCCCCTTTCCAGAACAATTATTTTTATATATTGGACATATGTTTTTTGTCATTGGTGGGTTAGATAAAGCATTTTGGACTGGCAGTGTCTTTCTTTCATTGATTTTTCTTTCTTTTTTGATCTTTTATTTCACACATTGCCTTCTGAGTCCAGCGCTGAGCTGTTAAGACCCTTGTGCTCCCTTCCCACATCAGGCGATCACACGATCACTAGGATGGGAGGAGGAAGCACTGTTTGTTTTCTAAACCTTATACAAGGTGCTCATATGTATATATCATTTGTATATATAGAGTGATCAGGAAGGCAGATATGGTAATCAACCATCCTTCCCTTTTCCATGTGGAGGCTGTCAGTGATGTATGTGTTTGCAGACATGTATGAGAACCGGAATAATGTTTTAAATGGAATCTGTCATCAGGCTTTTGCTACCATCTATGAGCAGCATGTTTTAGGGGTACAGACTTTGATTCCAGCGATGTGTCACTTACTGGGCTGAGTTTTGATTTTTTTTTTTTTATAAATTCATGGTTTTATCTTTTGTGGATCTAATCATTTCTCTGAATGCTGAGCTCTGTATAACTCCGCCCACACCATTGATTGGTAGCTTTTAGTGTATACTATGCAAAAGCAGAAAACTGCCAATCAGTGATGGGGTCAGAGTTATACAGAGCTCATGAATGTGGAAGACTACATGGAAGCAGGATTTCTAGTCCTCTATTGATAATCTCCTGATGATAAAACAGTGACTTCATGAAATCCAAAGCAAGCAGCCCAGTAAGTGACATATCACTGGAATTAGAGCTTCTGTCATTATATTATGCTGCTGTCTGATTAGGTGGGAAAAAACATTTAGTAATCTGCAAGTAATTTAAGATGCCATTGGCTCATTTTTACTATGTCTAAAATTTAGTATAGAGTTTCTCCTAGATGCAATTACATTATTCTCTGTACACTTTAGGTTTATGGCCCCACAAGCAGCAACTACATTTTTTCTGATATAACTCAGTGCTGCTACTGGTTGAAGCTGCAGCACAACGAGCTCATGCCCACCCCAGCACATGATGTCATGGTAGAGGGGCTTCAGCCATTAGCAGGCAATAAACTTGTCACATTGAAAATATAGTACGATCTACAAGAACCATGCTATAGAGCAGGAAGAGCCGAAGAGACTGGTATATACCGTAGGTATTAATTTTAGGAAAAAGTTGTGTATAACTTGTAATTTATTCTTCTTATTCCCTGCTCCTTCTGAGTTTAGGAGTCCAGTAGGTGTCAAGTCACAGATTGACAGGTATGTCTATATGACGGTGAATACAGAATTGTGAGTCACCGATTAGGTCCTGTATTATAGCATGCTGCCAGGGGATCAAGCAGCATTTCGGTTAGGTACATTTCAGCTAAAACAAAATTAATCCAGCTCTTAAGATAAAGAATTTACTGGCTCAACTAGACTTGGGCAACAGGAGGGCGGTCCAACTCAATCACTGCTTAAATCTTATTCTATACCACGCTGCCAGCAAATCAAAAAATATTTTCAATAAAAAGTTCATGTTTTATAAAAGGGTTAGTTGAATTTTACTGATATGCAGTTCCATTATGTGCAATTGTTCCTGTTCTTATACCTTAAATCAGATTTTACCTTTACAAATACATGGCGATCATATGCAATTGGGTATGGTGGGGAGAATGGTTAAAAAGGTTCATTGGGTGAATGATATCGATAGGTTCAACACACGGCAGCACACCCACCAATCAGCTTCTGGTAGTGACCGGAAGTGTATATTGAACAGAACAGCAAATGGGTTCTCAATCGAGAATATAGGTGCGGATTGTGACGGGGTGTGCGACAGAGCAGGAAGAGACACCAGGCCGACAAACAATCCAACAAGATTTACTGGAACAAAGAACTGGGGCAATACAAATGAAGGTAGTTCTGCAGCGTCCATAATGAGTCCAGACAAAGGGCGCAGATCCGGGGCGCCACCCGGCAAAATAGAAGTAGTCCTTGGGGGAATTCAATGGATCCAGCAGATGAGGGACACAACACAGTCCCACATGGCAGCTTACACACGGTCACCGCGATCTCGCCTCAGCATAAGATCCCAGCCCTTCGCAGGTCACCACACAACTGACTCAGCCAACACATGAGTCTATCGTCCTGTATCCTGGGATCAGACCATCTAGGGGCGATGTTCACACCAACTTTTAACATGTGTCTGCACTGAGAAGCTTCCAGAAGCTACCGGCTCCATTCTATCTTACAGGTTTGTGTATTGCATAAGTCCCATGCTGAGTAGAACAAAGACAGAATCCCCCACTAGAAGCAGTACAAGTGAGGTGGACCTAGGCCTGATTACATTCCAGTCCAGGAACACAGGCCAGGGGAGGGACACGCTGTTACACTGATCTCTAGTGGCCAGCAGCTGCGACCACTCATTGATTGGAACAGCACAGTGAAGCTCCATTAAAAGGAATCTGTCAGCAGGTTTTTGCTATGTAATCTGTAGACACCAAGAGATAAGGGCTGAAACACAGATTTCAACAATATGTCACGTTTTTGGCTGTGTGCTGTTGTTCGCTTACAATTAAGGTTTTTTCACCATTACATTATCACTGCCTGGACTACTGCTCCAGTTGTCTGACTCCGCCCCCTTCTCTGATAAGCAGCTCACTGTCAATATAGACAAGGTACATAGAGAGCCTGGTGTGGGCAGAATAAGCTTTAACAGCTCTGCTTCCTGCTGCACCCGGTAAACTAAGTGATACATCAGAATCAGGGTCTCTTTTCCAACACTATGCCGTTCTCTCAGATGAGCTAGCAAAAACCTGGTGACAGATTCCTTTTAAATGTTTACATCCAGACATCATAGGAGATAACAGCATATAGGTGGTGGTGCTGAGTGTCAAACTGCATCAACGCTTTATTGATGACCTACCCTAGAAAAAGGTCCAAAGAACCCCTTTAATGAGGCATGAGGAGAACGGGTCAGCGCTCTCAGGAATAAAGCGGATGTTTTACTATATTCTTTTTAGGGGCTTTATTATCTAAAATAGAGCAAGATATTTTCATGCTGTTTGGGCAAATAGTACACGGGACGTGTCCCGACATGACACCGACTTTCAACGAGACGGCATGGTATTGAGAGTGTAGTGACAAATCCACTTTGAACAAACCTTTTCCTTATATGACTGATCCAATCGTGACTGTGTAATGGAAGTGCTATACAGACAATTAAGAGCTCAATATTTCATGAAATACCTGTATGATATAAAGATGTGTTCTGAATTGGAGGCTGGCGGAGATCTTTTTTCATCTACAGATATTCCTGTAAGAGAAAAAGATGCAATAAAGCGTAAAGTCTTACTAAATCTACCTGTAAAAATGCTAAAATAACCACCGATATGCTTCATAGTAAATCAAAAACAAAGATATGTCAAGATGAGTGTGCTCTAAAAGCAATACATGCAAAAACCTTAGGTAGGTCACTGGAGGGCCACACATATTATAAACATCTCCCGACATGGCATCTCAGAGTTTTTTTGTTTTCTTTTTGACCATTTCATGCCAATCTTCTTGTGTAAAGGTAAGGAAGGACACATCTGTATGGTGAACGAGGTTGACCAATCACTTTACAACGCTCCCGTTTGTAAATATCAGTTGAAGAAAATAACTATTATCAAATTGGAACAGCAATGAGAAATTAACTTTTTTGGAAGCAAAAAAAGTTTTTTTTTTAATGTTCTGCTAATATAAAAGAGGCAGTTACAAAAAAAAAACCTTTCAAACAAGACAACTAAGATGATTAACTTTAGCAAGAATGGCAGCTACAGCGCAACAGAACAGAAGCCAATTTTTTTTAAGTCGCTTCTCTCTTTTTGTCTTGGGCTATTCGTTGCCATTTTTTATGCTAAATTCTTCAACATAGTGCACGCGGTTCATGGATTTTGTGCTTTTGGTCTTCATTTTGGTCTTTAACCTTTTTGCAACTTTTAGAGCAAAAAGTCGCACATCTTGCAAAATGTGCACCAAAATTTCCAATGCACATAAAATCATTTGAGGAGGGGACATTTGCGACAAATTTTGTGACTCAATGAATAGTTGCAAATAATGAAACATCTGGAAACCCAAACTGGGCACACAGTGGTGAACTAAAAAAACAGGAGAGGTTAAAGCAAACCTGTCATCATGTTTGGCTAATTTGAGTTACGGCCACCGCCTTTCAGGGTTTATTTACAGCATTCTATAATGCTGTATACGAGGCCCCCGATCTGACCTGCAAGAGAAGAAAAATAAGTTTTATTATACTCACCCGGGGGGCGGTCCGGTCCGATGGGTGTCGCAGGTCCGGGTCCATCGCCTCCCATCTTGTTGTGATGCCGCCCTCCTGCTTGGTTCATGGCTCTCCAGCATCGCGCTCCTTATCTGCTCTGTTGAGGGCAGAGGAAAGTACTGCAGTGCGCAGGCGCTGGGCCTCTCTGACCTTTCCCGGCGCTTGCGCACTTCAGTACTTTGGTCTGCCCTCAACAGGGCAGATAAGTACGCCTGCGCAGGAGCACGATGCTGGGGAGCCATGAAGCAAGCCGGAGGGCAGCATCTCAAGAAGATCAGAGGCGCTGGACCCGGACCTGCGACACCCATCGGACCGGACCGCCCCCCCAGGTGAGTATAATAAAACTTATTTTTCTTCTCTTGCAGGTTGGATCGGGGGCTTATCTACAGCATTATACAAAGCCGTAGATAAGCCCTGAAAGGCAGTGGCCGTAACTCCTATTGGCCAAACATGATGACAGGTTTGCTTTAAATAAAGTTTAAAAAAAAGATCTGCAAATGTAAAAATGATTATTGCGCAAAACACTAAAAAGTAGCTAAAAACCATGTACAAATATTCCTATAAGTAAAAGAAACATAATGGACACGGTTTCATCTTCTGATCTAATACATGGCCATTTTTCCATTTTGAGTATGAATTATCTATAAAAAGAAACATGGTGAAAGCCGCAGAAAACAAGTTTGGAAATATAAAACTACAAGAACGAAACAGGGGAGTAATTAAGTTGACATAATAAATTTTCATATAGCGTCAATATATCACCCAAACCCAAGACTGAGTAATGAATCTTGTTACATCTGCGTATTAATAGCCTTATAGACCACATAATTGTCTTAAAAATGTGTATTTTATGTTATTTAGCTTACACCCCATGGCATTTCTACGTCAAAAGTGTGAAAGACAGGGAATTACGGCTAGATTAATGCCCTGCAATACTGACACAATCAGATTTCCACATTATTTAATAGAAAACATTTTAGCCTATAACTAAAACGAGAGGTTGATTACGTCTGACAACAGACTGGAGTAAGGATACAGCTGCGGGTTCGGGTTTTCTCAAAACAAATGCGTTCAATATGGAAAACATGGAAGCTATAAAACAAATGGCAAATCGTCTTCTAATATCTGAAAATAGGCTTTTATTGGGGCAATATGTGAATTTTATTGGAACGTGTGATTTGGTTGCTTCGAGAATATGCCGGAGATTTATTTGAGGAATCATTTTGAAACATTTGCACAACCTAATCTCATGCTGCAATATTCTCATTAGGAAACAAGATGTAATATCATTCATGGGTGATCTATAAATGAAGGACACTAAATCAATATAAAAGCCTCATAAATGCTTTTCTTTGCTTAAACTTAAATGACTGCTGAACAGGAGCAATAGCCAAACATCTACAAAATTAGCAAAGAATATCTGGTAAAGCTTTCTTATTGCCAAAAAGAATTTCAGACTACTTTCCTTTAATGGGTTTTCTGGTCTTAAGCTACAAGTCTGCAGTCACGCTATGAAACTGTAGACTTGTCAATCCTCACATCGTGTGCACTGCGCGCTGTGAGGATTCTCCGATACCGGGAGTTTTGGTTGTGTAACTGCAAGTATGTGATTTGCATACAGGGGGTTGCATGCCGACTAGATGGGCACGGTCTTGCTCAATGCAAGGCCGGATACAGTCTAGTCAGAATGTGGCTGGGAGAATGCAAATCACATACTTAGGATCGTATGACTGCCCGAACCCAGAACATTCTACTGTAGCTTAAGACCGGACAACCCATCTGCACTTTATTGCATGAGATAAGTATTTGATGCAATAGAAAAACAGAACTTAACATTTGATATGTTTGCAATTACATAGGTCAGATGTTTCCTGTAGTTCTTGATCAAGATTGCACAAACTTCAATCCTCCATACAAATCTTCTCCAGATATTTCGGGTTTCAGGGCTGTCACTGGGCAAAATTGAATTTCAAAAAGAATTCTGGTGAACATGGGTGAGAACAATCAATTTAAAGATAGAAATATCCTAGGTAACCACCCAAATTTAGAACAAATAAGAACAACTGCATAGTAAATGACAAAAACAAAAAAGACAGCAGTCATAAAGTTCAAAAAAAAGTGCTAACAATTTTATTAAACTGCAAAAAATGAGGCTAAAAGATGGAACGTGATGGATCACAACATCATAAGAAATTGCCCAAGGTGGGTATGCCCATGTATAGGAGTATTCACAGAGGTATATATAAAGACAAAATAGTATGTGCTACAAGCAAAAATGTAACAAGCAATGTCATCATGAAATCATGCATTAATTTGCATATATAGGCCACAATCCCTTGCAGGTGCCACAGCAGGGTGAATAAATAACCTTTTGCTCGTAACACAGAATCACAGTATAATGGATAAATACATGGTTGAGAGTGAAACGCCTTACAGGACCGACCCACACGCCCCGACGCATGTTTCGGCGGTGCCTTTCTCAAGGGGCATGAGAAAATTTCAGTTTCCTCCAAAGAATTTCTATTGGGTTCAGCTCTGGACACTGGCTAGGCAACTCCAGAACTGTGAAATGCTTCTTACAGAGAAATTCCTTAGCTGCCCTGGCTGTGTGTTTTGAGGGATTGTCATGTTGGATGACCAAGTCACAACCCAGCTTCAATGCTCTTACTGATTGTTGGACAAAATTTTGCAATAAATGACCCCATCCATCCTCCCTTTAATATGGTGCAGTTGGCCTGTCCCCTTTTCAGAAAAGCACCCCCAAAAGTATGAGGTTTCCTCCACCATGCTTCACAGTTGGGACATTGTATTTGACGTTAAACTCATCCTTCTTCTTCCTCCAAATACAGAGAGTGGAGTTGATACCAAAAAGTTATATTTTGGTCTCATCTGACCACATGATCTTCTTCCATGCCTCTTCTGGATCATCCAGACAGTTATTGATGAACTTTAAATGGGACTGGACATGTGCTGGCGTGAGCAGAGGGTCCTTGCGTGTCCTGCAGGATTTTAATCTAAGACAGTGTAGTGCGTTACTAACAGTAATGTTTGAGACTGTGGTACCAGTTCTCTTAAGGTCATTGACCAGGTCTTTCCGTTTAGTTCTCGGCTGATTCCTGATCTTTCTCAGAATCATCTTTACCCCACATGGCGATATCTTGCATAGAGCCTCAGACCGAGGAAGATTAAACGTTATCTTGTGTTTCCTCCATTTTCTAATAATTATGCCAACAGTTGTTGCCTTCTCACCAAGCTTTTTGCCTATTGTCCTGTAGCCCATCTCAGCCTTGTGCAGGTCTACAATTTTGTCCCTGGTGTCCTTACACAGCTCTTTGGTCTTGGCCATGGTGGAGAGGTTGGAGTGGTTCACTGAGTGTGTGGACAGGTGTTTCTTATACAGGTAACGAGTTCAAACAGGTGCAATTCATCCAGGTAATGAGCGCAGAGTAGGAGGGCTTCTTAAAGAAAAACTAACAGGTCTGTGAGAGCTAGAATTCTTGTTGGTGATCAAATACTTATTTCATGCAATAAAATGCTATTTAATTATTTAAGAATCATACAATGGGATTTTCTGGTTTTTAGTTTTAGATTTTGTCTATTGCAGTTGACGTGTACCTTCGATAAAAATTACAGACCTCTCCATTCATTGTAGATGTGAAAACATGCAAAATTGGCAGTGTATCAAATTCTTCTTTCCCCACTGTATATACATATAGCTATATATACACTGTGTAATATCACTGTAAGGCCTGTTTCACACATCAGTTTGTCAGCATCAGTCAAGATCCGCTGATTTGCAAAAAAAACGGATCCGCCATTTTTCTTGGCGGATCCGTTTTTTTCCCCATAGACATGCATTACCGGCGGATCTTGACGGATGGTCACCCGTTGGATCCGATATTTTGCGGATCCGCCAAAATTTTGGCGTCCGCTGACATCACTTGACGGACACTGCAACGTTTTTTTCAACGTCGGATCCGCATTTTGGCTTTTCCGGGACATTTAACCCTAAATACCGGCAGAAGATATTCTCTCTCTCGGTCCGCAATATCCACTTGCCCGCTCCCAGTTCCCGCGATATCCACATTCTCGACCCCGGATCCTGCGATATCCACATTCTCGACCCCGGATCCCGCGATATGCACATTCTTGACCCTGGATCCCGCGATATGCACATTCCCAACCCCGGATCCCGCGAGATGCAGATGCCCGCTCCCGGATACCGCGGCATCGCCGGTATTATTTTTTTTCCTTTTCAGGCGCAGTTCCTTTAACATTACAATATTGGCGGATCCCAGTGCAACAACGGTCCGGTGGCTCCCGTTGGTGTTTCGTCAGCCACGGATCCATTTTCCGCCATTTTGGCGGATTTCAACTGACCTGAAAAACTGATGTGTGAAACAGGCCTAATCCTTCGGATCTGGAGAATTATGTTGCCAGATTTTTACTGCTCAATGAATACCATTACTCAATATAGCGGTAACTCAAATAAAAAAAATATATAAACATGGTGGAATTGTGGGGTTTTCTTTTTACCATATTTGGATTTTTTTTTTAACTTCTTTTTCACTATATTGTATGGTAAAGTGAATGGTGTCATTGAAAACTAAATCCAATAAAAAAAACAAGCCCTCATGGGTATGTCAACCAAAAATTCATAAGTATTTGGTCAACATTTTACCTCAGTATCTGTAAGCCAAAATCAGGATGGAAACAATCAGAGGGAAAGTATAATAGAAACACGTCACCACTTCTGTATTTATCACCCACTCCTGGTTTTGGCTTTCAAATACTGAAGTAAAATACTGACCATGTGAACATGGCCTAGGTATGCCTGATAGAGATGTTAAAAAACACAATTTAGCCATATAATGTTATCAGCATAGTACTGACATCATAGAAAATGAGATAGAAAATATGATATCTGCTGGTTATCAGTAGGAATATTTTGCAAATTAGGTTAATTAGCCTTAAATAATGCTTTGCCCACATTCTGCACCAATATTTTGGTATATCCTTTTCACTTTTCTGAGAAATATGAGGTAGTTCTAATTACAGACCAAGTTAATTACAGAACTACAGTACAATAAGAAAAATGAATGATAATGATGGAGTCAACTCGTTTTTGGAAGCAGACGATGTTTTATAGTGACTGAATATAAAATATAATGAATATACTAAAATCACATGTTGGACATATGGAATAACATATAAGTAGTCTTCACATCTACATCCAGAGTTATGTACCGACATTGTGCGCTATCCAAAAATAACTAATAAAAATATTCTGCTCAAATACATACATGCATATATGTACTTTCCCTTCGTACAATTTGAGACATGGAGAAAGTATCTGTAAAGCCTCAGGGGGGAATGGAATACTCCGGTCATCTACACTCTCGATTTTTTATGTTTCCTTCTCCCCCAACATCATCTCTTGGGTGAATAGTCAGGAGGAAGGCTCTCATATACAATATAACCCAGTCCTGGCGAAATCCGCAGCTTTAGACTACTTGTCTCTAAACGTTTAAAAAAATCGTAGTTACTTACCGATAACGGTATTTCTCTGATCCCATGACGGCACCACGGAGAGAGAAGGATCCGCCCTCAGGGACAGGAAACCTACAGATGAAAAAGGCGGTACCTCTCTCCTACATCAGTTGGTTTACAGAGCATTACACAGAACTTTCAGCTGCAAATCAAATGGTTATAAAAAATCCAAAATTCATCAAATTAAACTTAATAGAGGCACCGTGTCGCTAAGTACTAAAGCTAACTAACTCACTCTAATGTGCACACCTGTGTGTGAAAAGGGAGGGGATGTACGGGTGCCGTCATGGGATCAGAGAAATACCATTATCGGTAAGTAACTATGATTTTCTCTTTCCCCCATGACGGCACCACGGAGAGCATTACAAAGATTGTACATCTAGGGAGGGACCACCGCCTCCAGAACCCTTTTCCCAAAGGTGAGATCTGAAGAGGAGGTCAAGTCTAGACGGTAATGTCCGAAAAAAGTAGAGGGGGAAGACCAAGTGGCAGCTTTACATATCTGGTCTATTAAAGCGCCGGCTTTCTCCACCCAGGATGCCGCCATTGCCCTGGTTGAATGGGCCCTTGCGCCCTCCGGGATGGCCGCCCCGCAAGAGGAGTAGGATAGGGTGATGGCCTCTCTTATCCATCTCGCCAGTTTGGCCTTCGATGCTTTTTGACCCTTCTGAGGACCCTGAAAACAGACAAACAGAGCCCTATCCTTCCTAAACTCCCTTGTGGTTAACAAGTATTGGACCAGGCACCTCTTTACGTCTAAAGTGTGCAGTACTTCTTCTGTTTTGTTCTTGGGATTGGGACAGAAGGAGGATAGGGAGATCTCCTGGGTTCTATGAAACTGTGATGGAACCTTGAGGAGGTAGGCCGGGTCGGTTTTGAGAATTACCCTATCACCCAGTACTTGAGTGAAGGGTAAGTGGGCAGACAAGGCTTGCATATCACTAATGCGATGGGCAGAAGTTAAGGCTACGAGGAGGGAGGTCTTAAGGGACAATATTTTTAAGTGGGCCTCCGCTAGGGGCTCGAAGGGAGGTTTGGTCAGTGCGTTTAACACTAGGTTTAGATCCCAGGGGGGTATGGTGAGTAGGGGGATCGGTCTGTATGTACTTGAGGCTCTCATGAATCTCCTAACCCACCGATTTTTGGCTAAGTCATGGTTATACAAAGCTCCTAAGGCCGCCACCTGTACTTTCAAGGTGCTGGTCACTAACCCTTTTTCCAGCCCCTTCTGTAGGAATTCCAGGATTTTGTTTATTGAGATTTCTCCCGTTGGGTCAGAGCCTGATACTGACATGAATTTTTTCCATACTTTCCCGTACGCCTTAGTGGTTACTGGCTTTCTACTTTGTAGTAGCGTGGTTACCAAGTTTGACGAGAAGCCCCTATTGCTTAGGAGTTCTCTCTCAAAAGCCAAGCTGTCATGTGTAAGTTTTTTTATATGGGGGTGGTACACTGGTCCCTGGGATAGAAGGTCTGGAGTTTCTGGTAGAACCCAGGGATCTGTTATGGACATTCTTCTCAGCCAAGGAACCATATTCTCCATGGCCAGAAGGGCGCTATTACCACTACCGTCGCCTTGTCCCCCCGTATTTTCCTCAGTACTAAGGGGATGAGAGATATTGGATGGAAAGCGAAGCCAGATGATAATCCCAGGGAATCGTGAAGGCGTCTATAGCTACTGGGCCCCCCAGGGGATCGATCGAGCAGAAGGTTTCCAACTTCCAGTTTTGACTGTTCGCAAATAAGTCTATTTCTGGCTGGCCCCAGAGTTTCACAATTTGGCTGAAGACTGACTGGCTTAGTTCCCACTCCCCCTGTTTTAGGCGTGTTCTGCTTACATCCGCTATTCAGTTTTCTGAACCTTTTATGTGAAGGGCTGTCAGGGACTCTAGATTGTGTTCTGCTAGGTGAAAGATGGATTTTGTTACCTCCATCAGCGCTTGAGATCTGTTGGTCCCCTGGTGGTTTAGATAAGCTACCACTACCTGGTTGTCTGAGAAGACCCTTGTATGTTGGGAGCGGAGTGAATCCAGAAAATGAACGAGAGCTAGCTTTACTGCCAGCAACTCCTTCATATTTGAGGAAGCTGACTCTCTTCCGAGTCCAGGACCCTTGCGCCACCTGGTTGCCTAGATGTGCACCCCACCCCCAGGGACTTGCGTCACTAGTTAGGATCTTTGTCGCTGGTAACGCCCAGGGAACCCCCTTGGTTAAATTGGCTGGATCTGTCCACCATGTTAAGGAATGTATTGTGTTTGGTGAGATGTCCAATTGCCTGTCTAAATTCCCGTGTAGGGAAACGTCTGCGTCTAATATTTCCCACTGTAAGTCTCGAGTATGGCTTTGTGCCCACTGAACTGCTGGCATGCAGGCTGTCAGTTACCCCAATAGAGACATTGCTTTTCTCAGGGTAGTGACTGGGGAAGCTATCATTTGTGACACCATCAGTGTCATCTTTTGAATCTTCATCTTCGAAAGATAACATTTTTGTTCGGTTGAGTCCAGTATTATCCCCAAGTACTCCTGCACCTGGCTTGGTACAAGTCTGGATTTGGGCAAATTCAGCATCCATCCTAGACTCAGTAGAGATCTCATGACCATATCCAATTGTTGTTTGCAGTGGTGAAAGGTGACGCCTACTATTAAGAGGTCATCCAGGTATGGGACTATCAGGATGTTTTGCTCTCTTATGTGGGCCATTACTTCTGACATTATCTTTGTAAATACCCTTGGAGCAATAGCTAGCCCGAAGGGGAGGGCTCTGAACTGATAATGTTTTATCTCCCCCCTGGATCATCACCGCCACCCTGAGGTATTTCCTGTGGTCTCTGTGAATAGGTACATGGTAATATGCATCTCTCAAGTCTAATACAGCCATGAAGCAAGATGGGGGAAGCATTTTTACACAAGATTTTATTGTCCCCATTTTGAAGTGCTGAATTTCCAGGCACTGTACGATTCGTCTGGCTTCCTGCGAAGGAAGAGAGGGGAGTAGAAGCCTTTGCCTCTGTCCTGGTAGGGGACTTCTTGTAATACGTCCTTCTCCCTTAGATTCATGAGCCAGCTGCTCATGTGATGTTCTTTGGGGCGTTATCACAAAAGAATTGTTTGGGAGGGTACTGAATTTTAGTCTTAGACCTTCCTTTATTATGCTCGGTATCCATGAACTCGCGGATATTTTTTCCCAGGCCTGGAGAAAGTAGGATAATCTTCCCCCGACCCTGGGAGTACCTTCATTATGGCTTTTTGCTGTCGGGGGTTTGAAAAATGTAAAGCCTTTATTTTTATTTCTTCTATCCTCCCATCCTTCTTTGTTCCCTTTTGGGGGCTTTCGTCGCATGAACCTTCTGTTCCGAAAAGGCCGTTTGTGTGCCTGACTAGGGAACCCGGGAAAGGATTTTTTCTTGTCCCAGATGTCGTCTAGCATTGGGCCAAATAAAAATTCCCCCTCACACAGGATTGCGCACAATTTGGTTTTTGTCTGCAAGTCTCCCGGCCAGCATTTCAGCCATAAGGCGCATCTTGCGGCATTCGAAAAGGCGGCTGACCTGGCTGCTAGCCTGGTCGAGTCTGACGCATCCGCCAGGAATGCTGCTGCTCCCTTCATTACAGAAACTGATCTTTGCATTGTTTCTCTTGGGACTTTTTCCTTTGTGAATCTAAAGTGATCCAGCCAGACCATTAGGGCGCGTGCCATGCACGTGGCTGATATGGCTGGCTTTAGCCCCCCTCCTGCCGCCTCCCAAGCATTTTTTTAAAAAAGTTTCTGCTTTTTTGTCCATTGGGTCCTTCAGAGTGCCCATGTCTTCGAAGGGCAGGGCAAATTTTTAGAAGCTTTTGCAACCACTACGTCTAATTTAGATGCTTTACTCCATAGGGAGCAGGCCGGGTCGTCAAAGGGGTATTTCCTCTTGTGTGTTAGGAGGACTTTTTAGTCTGGTTTTTTCCATTCTCGTTTAATTAGGGAGTGGATTTTCTCATTGACCGGGAAAGCCGTCTGTTTTTTTTTGTTCTAGCCCACCGAACATTAGATCTTCGGCCGTTTTCTTAGGGCGTTCATCTACCAGCCCCATAGTTGTCCTCACAGCCTTTACCAGGGTGTCCGTTTCTTCAATGGGGAAGCAGCTGCGTCCCCCTTCTGAGGATGATGAAGAGGACTGGCAGGATGATGAATTACTTGAGTCAGATAGTTCACTTCCTGACTCACTAACACTGGACTCTGGAGATCTATGTCTGGACCTACGTTTTTTCTTTGAGGTTCTAACACCCTTAAGGGCGTCTTCGACCTGGGTCCTTATTAGTGTTTTGAGGTCTAAAGCAAACCTCAGGGATTCCTCCTGTATTGTCTGCTCTATGCACGCCGCACAGAGCTTTTTCTACCACGTAGGGGGTAGCTCCTCCGTGCATATAGCACATACCATGTGTTTGGATTTGGCTGTGCATTTACGCCCCTGAAAAAGAAAAAATTAATAATCGCACATTAGTGAGCGGGCATTCACGGAGATCACTCACCCTCCTTGTGGAACGAGAGATACCGTCTCGGGCGTAGGGATTATTTCCACCACTGAATCCAATTCTGGCTGTGCCGCCATGGTGGAGCTTAGGCTGCGCCGCGATCCTGCTGCTGCGCTGCTGGGAAGAGATGCGCTGGTGCTGTAAATGCTGGCGCTGTTCTTGCGCTTGCCGCAGCCCCTGCTTCGGGGACCGCCGCCGCGTCTCCTTCTCTATCTGTGGCTTTTCACTCATGGTGATCGCTACTTACCCCTTTAGTGGGGTTTTAAATATGAGCCCCTTTTTTTTCCTCTCTCTCTTTTTTGGACTCGGCGCCGCCCTCTACCCAGTGGTCCCTGCGCCCCCGCCGGAAGTGGCCACCCGCACATGCGCACTCTGAATTTCCCAGCAGTGCACTGCACCTCCCTTCTTTAAGGCCGCTATGCTCGCACGTGCCGGCCTGCAGAAGCCCTGTCTCCTGCGGCTCCCGATGGCCGCCGCCACCTCCGAGGCCCTGCAGAGGCCCTGTATCTCGCGACTCCCGGTGGCCGTCGCCACCCCTCCCCAGGCCGCTCCGAGGTCCGGCAGAGGCCCTGTATCTTGCGGCTCTCGGTGGCCGCCGCCGCCACCCTCCACAGGCTGCTCCAAGTCCAATGCTCGGCGGGGGGCTCTCCTTTAGTGACCGCCGCCACTACTTGTAGGAGGTAGCACCCCCTCTCTTTTTTCTTTTTTTTCTTTGTGGAATCGGCAGACTTCTCTGATCTTCACTGCCTCTCCCCATTCCCCCTCAAGGTCCGCCGACCCCGGTGGGGGTGCTTCGGGGGAAGCTCGCACAGGTACTCGACCCAGCCGAGGCACGGAGCCCCGCTGCCTATTACCGGACTGGTTCGGTCCCCCGGCATCCCGTGTCGACTGCAGGAACGTGCTGTAGGTTCCCCGTCAGGGACAGGAAACAACTGATGTGGGAGAGAGGTACCGCCTTTTTCATCTGTAGGTTTCCTGTCCCTGAGGGCGGATCCCTCTCTCTCCGTGGTGCCGTCATGGGGGAAAGAGAAAAAATAATACACACTGAACAAAGAAATCGTATATGCTACAATATAGGAAGTAAATGTGGCATCACATATACGTATATACTTGCTTGTAAAGATAAATGGCAGACCATTCGGATCTGAGACTTATCAATAAGGAGGAAAAAACTAACAAAAAAGGTCATAGAAAATGATAGGACAATGGTTGAGAAATACAAAATGTGATTTTTATTGAGACAAAAGGTAAAAAATTGGCAAACAATGACACTTACAACACAGAGAGTGCCTGTGCATAAACCCACATGACCACACAGGTAACCATCTTGCCCAGCTGTTCCTCATTATTCATTTACATTTGTGCCCGTCACCCTTTATAGCCTTGCCTTACCTTACACATGCTCTGGGGACAGGTTGTCTTCACTTTGATGACTTGGTTTCCCTAAATATTGGAATATATTACCTCTTGTATCTTATATATTATGCACTTTTTCCTTTGACATAAGTATTTGTACTTTATGCCATGACTAGCTGAAGAGCCCGGCGCTGCCCGGGTATAGTAACTAACTACGGTTAGGTATAACAAATTATAATGATTTTATATATATATATATAAAGCTTAGTGTAGAGCCCCGCCCACTCCGCATAGCCACATTCACTATAATATCCCACATCATCCCGTCAGCCAGAGCTACCGGACTACTACCCATAATATCACACATCATCCCGTCAGCCAGAGCCACTGGACTACTACTCCTAATATCCCACATCATTCCATCAGCCAGAGCCAACGGACAACTGCCACTAATATCCCACATGATCCCGTCAGCCTGGAGTCAGAACTAGAGCGCTGAGTGAAACGGTCATAACTTCCATACTGGGGATCCCTTTAAGAGAGGCCTGGCATCAGAACTAGAGCACTGAGTGGATTTGCCCTGACTTCAATACCAATGATCCCTTTAATAGAAGCCTGGGGTGAGAATCAGAGCGCTGAGGGATTTACTCTAACTTCCATACTGGAGATCCCTTTAAGAGAGGCCTGGGGTCAGTACCAAAGCGCAGAGTGGATTTTCCCTCACTTCCGTATAGAGGATCCCTTTAAGAGGGGACTTGGGTCAGAACCAGAGCACTGAGTGGATTTGCCATAACTTCCATACCGGGGATCACTGTAAGAGAGCCTGGGATCAGAGCCAGAGCGCTGAGTGGATTTGCCCTGACTTGCATACCAATGATCCCTTTAATAGAACCCTGGGGTCAGAATCAGAGCACAGAGGGAAGTGCCCTAACTTCCATACAGGAGATCCCTTTAAGAGAGCCTGGGGTCAGTACCAGAGCATTTGAAGGCAACTGCCCTGACTTCCATACAGGAGATCCCTTTATGAGAGGCCTGGGGTCAGAATTAAAGCGCTGGATGGATTTGCCCTGACTTCCATACCGGAGATCCCTTTAAGAAGGGCCTGGGGTCAGTTCCAAAGCGCAGACTGGATTTGCCCTAAATTCCATACCAATGATCCCTTTAAGAGACCCTGGGGTCAGAACCACAGAGCTGAGTGGAACGGTCCTAACTTCCATACCAGGGATCCCTTTAAGAGAGGCCTGGGGTCAAAACCAAAGCGCTGGATGGATTTACTCTGACTTCCATACCAATTATCCCTTTAAGAGGGAAGATGTGCCTACGGGATGGAGGATGTGTGATGGGTATATGGGCACGGGAGGGGGGATTCATTTTTGTCATGTGCTCTCTGCTCCTTTCAGGGGGGCAGACAATGGCTGGGAGCTTATGTTCCCAGGGATGCTAGATTTGTCCCACCATGTCAGTGTCTGCTGAGGTGTTGTCAAGTGGGAAAACTGTTGGTCATAGCAACCAATCACAGCTCAGCTTCTTTTGAACAGCTCTGGTGAAATGAAAGATGCTTCGTGATTGGTTGGTGATATACACACGCACACTTTCATTTTTAAATATAGAGATGGACCTATTTGTGGATTTTTGAGATATATATATATTATCAAAAATCCACACAAAAAAAAATATAAATATATACACACACAGTATATATAATCTATTTTTACACTTGGTCTACTGTTTCATCTGCATGCCTCATGCAAATTCTACTTATAGTGTATGTGGTCACACCCGTGTTTGCCGGCATTCTCTGTGTTGTAAGTGCCATTGTTTGCCCATTTTTTTTACCTTTTGACTCAATAAAAATCACATTTTATATTTATCAACCATTGTCCTATCATTTTCTATTACCTTTTTTGTTCGATTGTCTCTACATGTGTATGGAGATGCTTAACGCGAACCTGTCAGCAGGATTTTGCTAAGTAAACTACAGGCATTGTCAGGTCGGCGTTGTTACACTGATTTCAGTTACTGAGATGCTTGTGCTAAGGGGCAGGACTATATGCAGGGTCTTATCTTGGTGCTCTAGGCCAGAGAAACCAAGGAAAGACCTGCCCACTGGCCGCCCCAAAGCACAGTCTGTCTCTCTCTCTGGCTCTATGATGAGGAACATGTTTGTGCCTCAGGGCAACCTGTGGGCAGGTCTTTCCTTGATTTTTCTGGCTTAAGGCCCTTTTACATTTAGCGATGCACCAGCGATCCGACCAGCGATCCGACCCGGTCAGGATCGCTGGTGCATCGCTAAATGATCGCTAGTGAGCTTTCATACAGAAAGATCTCACAGCGATGCAGCAGCGACGCAGCGCACGATACTCACCTTTCACACACAGCGATCCAGACGTCCTCCCGCCCGCGTCCAGCGTCGCTCGTCGTCACAGCAGGAAGCGCCCGACGAGAAATGGAGCCGGACATTCTCGCGCGATCAGCGATGGACAGCGGGGGAGCCGGTCGCTGGTAAGTATCACACATAGCGATATCGCTAGCAATATCGCTATAACGTCACAAAACCAGTGACGTTTTAGCGATATTGCTAGCGATATCGCTTAGTGTAAAACCCCCTTTAGAGTAGGAAGATAAGACTCTACCTACAATCCTGCCCTGGAGCAAGGGCAGATCATTAACTGAAAACTTCAAACACTGATTTCACAAAAAAAAAAAAAAAAGACTGATTTCTTCACCACAGGTATCATTTTAATCTGTATAACAACGTCAACCTGACAATGCCTGTAGTTTACTTAGCAAAATCATGCTGACAGGTTCGCTTTAAAGGGAATCTAATACAGTAAAAACAGATGTTGCAAGCTGACCAAAAAAATCAGAAAATAAAGGGCTTGAGATCATGCCACTGATGAGGCATAACTTCTAACAGTCCAAAAAGAAAGGTAGGTCTGGCTCAGTAGGTATAAATAAAAAAAATCTTTAATACTTTATTTGGGAATCATTAAAATTGGAGCAAATCCATAGAAACATCTGTATTACCAATGCGTTTTTGGTACTTGACAGGCCTTTACTCATAGTATACTCAAGGTAAACCCAAAATACTTACGCTTTTTTACATACATCAGCTTAGCCGGACCTACCTTTCTTTTCAGACCGGTTAAGGAGAATTTGTTAGGCCAGGTTCACATTGCGTTTAACCAGCCCGTTCAACGCATAGCGTTGACGGGCTGGTTAAATGGTGTAGCATAACGTGATCGCGCTATGCTATACCCGCTAGCGCTGATGATTCATCAGCGCTAGCGGTGACGGAGCCTCAGACGCTGCAGCCCGCGTCCGAGGCTCCGTCACTGAATGACGGCACATCGCGAACGCGTGCCGCTTTACGGCATGCGTCACGATGCGCCCGACAATGGAGGACAATGGCGGCGTTAGCAGACTGTGTTACACCGCATTATGCCGCGGTGTAATGCAGTCTGTCTAACGGACTGCCTAAATGTAATGTGAACCCAGCCTTAGCATAACATGACTATTCAAACCAAGCACAGATGCTCCGTTCACCCCTGGCATGGCCAAACAGTTAAGTGCACCTTTAAATCTATTTATTGTATATCTCATCACTCCTCTGGCTCCTGTAAAGTCAGAGCTGTTAACCAAGGTAAGGAAGTGAAAATGGTGGAAAAGAAGCGGTAAGGAAGATGCACTGAGCAGCTTGGTCATGCCAAGGGTGCACCAAGCATCTGAGCTTGGTTTGAACAGTCATGCTGTGCTGACAGACTAAGGGTACCGTTACACTTAGCGATGCACCAGTGATCCCGACAACGATATGGATCACTGGTGCATCGCTAAGTGGTCGCTAGTGAGCTGCCACACAGGCAGATCTCACCAGCGACATAGCAGCGGTCGGGGGTCGCTACTTACCTGTCAGAAGCGGCGATCCTGACGTCCTCCCGCACGCGTCCACGCATCGCTTGTCGGCACCACAGGAAGCGCCCGACGAAAAATGATCCAGGACCTTCTCGCGCGACCAGCGATAATCAGCGGGGGAGCCGGTCGGAGGTAAGTATCACATGTAGCGATATCGCTAGCAATATCGCTGCTACGTCACAAAATCGGTGACTTTACAGCGATATTACTAGCGATATCGCAGTGTGTAACGGGGGCTTAATTTCAACTGTCCACTGCATTTTAGGAGCTCAGTAAAGCGGGTGGAGGTGTCTATCAGCCAGCATCCTGTTTCCAATAGCAAACAGTAAAAATGTCAATACGGATTTCATTTGGGCTATAATTTAGATTGTAATGCAAGATACTAAAAGACTGCATAGGCCACAAATTAAAGAAGAAAAAAAAAAGTAGTGGCCAACCAAACTGGCCCACAGAGGAACCAATGAAACCCTGGTGGGCCCCCCTCCCCCATATATTTGTAACATTACACTTGATTCTGTATGTACAGGCAATGGCAGCATCTTATCAGTCATTTAACGAACTTTACTAATATATAGATGCAGAGGTAAGTTTGTGAAAGAGGGTAATGTAATGTTTGGATGTAGCTGAACATTGGGCCCCCATAGTCAATGTTACTGGTGGGCCCTTAGCATTCCAGTCCAACATTGCATACCGATGGTTATGCTGGATCCTGTAGTACCCCAGCAGCCCGCTGACTGCTCAAAATTCTCTGCGGTTGGTCTTTTCACAACCACAAGTTGAAAGACAAAATAATTAACTCCTGGAATTTAAGCCCATAACTTCTAGCATCAGAGCCCCCATGCTACATAACACATAGCGGAAAAGAATGTGCACACAAAAACATTCCAGAAAAAAAGAAGAGGTCACGGATTAATGAAACAAGCATAGAAATAATAACTATTATTGAGGGAACCTGCTGGAATAAGGTGTTATCAGAGCATGCTCGGGTGCTAAACGAGTGTCTTCGGTGTGTTGGAAAAATACGTTCGAGTCCCCGCGGTGGCAAGTCTTGTGGCTGTTCAACAGCCGCAACACATGCAGGGATTTCCTAATAAACAGGCAATTCCTGCATGTGTTGGGGCTGTCTAACAGCCGCGAGACTTGCAACCGCGGGGACTCGAACGTATAGTATATCTAGATTAAACAAAAGGAGAAAAATATTATTCCGTGACCCCAAAACTGACGCCGAAAAAGAGGTGGGTTCGAAAAGATGGAAGGAAACGCCGCAGAGGCATTTTTTTTTTTTGTTTTACATTTCGAGAAGTAATGCTTTATGCTGCGACTTTTATATATCTGCGCCTAAATGGTTTGTGCACCTATTAAGATTTTGTTTCTTGCAATGAAAACAAAATTGAATAGTAATTTTGTTTCATTAACAATATTAAAGTGAAGAATTCAGTTTGGTGTGTGGGGAAATAGCAATAAAGTTTTCAAGAGGAAAAAAAATGGCTTTGTTCCTGCAATCCCTAGTTGAAATTAATTATAGCAAATGTTTATGAAAACATCTGTTCCATATAGTTATAAATTCTTAATTTTAGCATAGATGAGTCCGGGCTCTCTTTATTGTTTTGAAAGATAACAAACTCTGACAAATAAAAGGTATATAAGAAAAGGCATTAGGCATTTGTATTCGCGCGGCACCCCGTTTGCATGCAGCCAATTTCAGGAAGAATGTGAGGTCTTGGCATCAAGTAACAAATGAATGAGGAATCTCGGAGGGAATGAGCGGCTTTGTGCTTTCTAATCTACCATACAGAGACATAGATGGGGTGCTCATTTCAGGAAGCTTTATTTATCGGCATGTTTTTAGCATTCGCTATAAAAAAAAAAAAGCACTGTATATATTGCCAGTGTTAACAATTAGGAAAAAAGACAGAAAATATACCCATTATTGTACTGGAAATAAAAAGAATTTCCAATTAAGAAAGCATCAAATAGACCCGCAAATAAGGAAAAATGCCCATAAAAATAGATTATTTAGATATATACACATAATGTTCTGCATTAGGGACACTCTTGCCAATACTTGCATGTGTTGTGGCCGTCGAAGAGCCACGAGACATGAAGCTGCGGCGACTCAAACATATTTTTGACGGTGCGCCGACCTGCGCCAAACGCAACCTGCTGCAGTTTGGTTGCGCTCGGCGCACCGTGAAAAGGACGCATGCGCCGCCAAATGCATACTGCGCACGGCCTGCGCCCCCAGTGATAAAGATAGGGGACGCAGGACGCATGCAGCGTCATGCGCCGGTAGGCGGAGCTACCGGCGGGTGCGCGGCAGGGGGCGGGGCTTAGCGGCGGCCGTGCGCAGGCCGTCACTGCGCTCAAAAGCGCAAATGTGAAACTAGCCTAATGTGGATAGGTAATACCTTGGTTCTAACTATAATACCCTTATGGTTAATACTATTAATGGTCTAATCAGGGCTGTGGAGTCGGAGCCCATTTGGGTGAAGTCGGAGTCATGGAAATTGAGTTGTCGTTTGGCTTACCGACTCCACAGCCCTGGGTCTAACGTCCAGTAACTCCTACTAAAGGTCTCTCTACCTCCTCCCATAGATAGGAAGTAAAGCAATGGTCATGCAAGTTGGGAGCCTGATCTATATAAGTCATTCAGGAAGTACAGAAACCGTGGAACGTATCTAGTCTATATTACACCTCTCTGTATTGGTCGTGCGTAAGAGAGGATTACAGCATTCACACACACAACTGAACACTTATCAATAATGTTTATAGAAAACCCTTTTTGGGGCAAACTTTCATGTTATATAATAAAATGAGGTCTCATTCACAATATGTAGCCTGTCCTAAACTGTAGACTATACAGCTCTGGCAAAAAATTAAGAAACCAACGCAAAATTTTCAGTTTGTCTGATTTTTATATTTTTGAGTAAAATGTAAATTGCTCTTTTATTCCATAAACTACTGACAACATGTCTTCGAATTTCCAAGCACTAAATTTTGTATTTATTTTCAGAAAATGAGAAATAGTCAAAATAACAAAAAAATTCAGTGCTTGCAGACCTCAAATAATGCTAAGAAAACAAGTTCATAATCATTTAGAAACAACAATACTAATATTTTAACTCAGGAAGAGTTCAGAATTCAATATTTTGTGGAATAACCATGATTTTTATTCACAGCTTTCATGCGTCTTGGCATGCTTTCCACCAGTCTTTCATGCTGCTTTTGGGTGACCTTATGCCACTCCTGATACAAAAATTTAAGCAGTTCTTCTTTTTTTGATGGCTTGTGACTACCCATCTTTCTCTTGATTACATTCTAGAGGCTTTCAATGGGGTTCAGGTCTGGAGATTGGGCTGGCCATGACAGGGATTTGATGTGGTGGTCCTTCATCCACACATTGAATGACCTAGCTGTGTGGCATGGCGCATAGTCTTGCAGGAAAAACCAGTCCTCAGAGTTGGGGAACATTGCCTGAGCAGAAGGAATCAACTGTTTTTCCAGAATAACCTTGTATGCGGTTTGATTCATACGTCCTTCACAAAGATTAACCAGCCCAGTTTCAGCCTTGCTGAAGCATCCCCAGATCATCACCAATACTCCACCAAATTTCACAGTGGGTGCAAGACACTGTGGCTTATACTCCTCTCCAGGCCTCCGTCTAACCATTAGATGACTGAAAATTAGACTCATCAGAGAAGATTATCTTAGTCCAGCCCTCTATGGTCCAATCCTTATTGTCTTTGGCAAACTTCAGCCTGGTTCTCCTTTGCTTCTCATTGATGAAAGGTTTTTTTTTTTAGTGTCATGACTTGAGCCCTGCCTCTAGGAGCCTGTTATGAACTGTTCTTGTCGTGCACTTCACCCCAGCTGCCATTTGCCATTCCTTTTGTAGGTCACTTGATGTCATCCTGCGGTTGCTGAGTGGCATTTGAATAAGATGACGGGCATCCCGGTCAGTGGAGAGTCATTTTCGCCCTCTGCCGGCCTGTAGCTTTGTTGTCCCCAATGTCTGCTGCTTGACCTTATTGTAATGGACTGCTGTCTTAGAAATTTTAAAGATGGAGGCAACATAACGCTCACTGTGCCCCTCTGCTAGTAAAGCCACAATTGAGCCCTTCTTTTCCTTACTCAAGACTTTCCATTTCAAATCCTTTGGCATGGTTAAAAGTTATTTTTTCATTCCTATTACTTTTGGGATATTACTGGCACTTGTTTTGCCATCCAGCTTGTCCTATTGCAAGAGGATTGTGCACACCACAGCAGGGTTTTTTATACTTTCCTTCGTTAACTAAGATTTGGTTCAGGTGATCACCTAATCAGAAGCACATTAAGTAGAATGATGTGTACTCTGGTTGGAATTCAACTGACACTGGAATGGAATGGCTGTCAGACATGTATAAAACTGTGCAGTGGTCTCTTAATTTTAGCCAGAGCTGTATTTTCCTTGAAAATTCTTTGCAAAACTGTGTGACCTTTGACTACTTTCTAACAAGCATTATTGCTGAATTGTGCTCATAGAGACCAGATGTAATTCCAGTTAACATTCTGTGAATTGTTTTTTTAGCTATTTTATTTAAAAAAAGAAGAAAAAAGTCACTTAGGAATTTCTTAAATAAAGTCTGTGCTGACAACAGCTAAGTTCAGTGTAGTGACAAAGGTATAGTCTGGCAAGTGCGTGGACTATGGATATCCCGCGGTAAAGCCTGCAGTCACGTGGAGTTATCAGATTGCCCCTGTACAGAAGGCGCGTCAGATAGTAGACTTACAAAAGGGACAAGCTAATAATGCAATTTCTGGACGTGGCTCACATTGTTAGAGTTTCTCTTTACTAGAATTACAGCGTTTTGTATATCATAGAAGTCAGACTCCTTTTGGGCCCCCTATCAGAAACAAAAATAATCTGCACCCCCTAAAGTATCTTCATTTTGCATAAGGTACAACAATCCACATTTGCTATATTACTGTATTTTCTGCTTCTAATTTGGCATCTGTTCACTCCCAATATTGGGAGAGACACGACTAAAGAACTTTGTAAAATGACATGCTTCTATGAGAACAATATATATGTTCTTACAGATAAACAGATGTTAAGAGAAAAAAAAAGCATAGTCTACCCGAGCACCGTCCACATTAATATCTATTTTTTCATTTAAAAAAAAAGTTAAAATCTAATTACAGTATATTTATACTTATAATTCCCTTTTTTGTGCAGGAGCAGGAACAATATCAGATATATGTCAAAATCAGTGAGTATTTCTGCTAAAATACTATAAAAGACAACCAGTATTGATCCTGTGAAGTGCAAGAGTCAATTTTACTTGAAAAGACAGCCTGCATTTCGTATTTTGAGCAAGAGAGGGTGCTAGAGAGTTTAGGATGACTCCCGTAGCAGCGGCTCTGGTATGAGACTACATTACTGCTCTTTTGGAGTTCCTGAACAACACCCTTTCAACAGTGTTAAACTCAATTTACACCAAATACACTTTTAAAATGATTAAAAAGAGCAAGCTCCAGGCAGTGTTCAGAAGCTGAGAATAATGCCATCAGCAAAGAAATTAAGTGCACTACACTTCTGATATTTATAAAATAATTATTAGGACATAAAGTTGATGTGGCAGATTGAACTTCAGTATTTTTTTTTTTTTTTTTATAAGAAAATCAACTTTAAAGGAGGCATATTCCACATTAGAACAGCCGGCGTTTATGGCACAGCCTTAATTCATTTTCACGCAATACCTCCGGGTTTGAGGATCTAGACAGCAGTACTACGCTGAATTCCATCAAGAGTTCAAGAAGCAAACTTGTTCATCAGTATTACAGAGAACAGCTTAATAATGACTTAATTAAAAAAAAAATCTTTTATGGAATTCTGCAACTTTTCGCAAGTGTTAACATTTAGTTTTTGGAGGAGACATGAATTAAGGAAAAAAATTAAAAATATGAAGAAGAAAGAGGAGGAGAAGGAAGAAGTAAAAAAGAAAGAGAAGAAAGGAGAAGAAGAATGAGAATAAAGAAGAAGGAGAAGAAAAGAAAAAAAAGAAGAAATAAGACTGAGAAGAAAGAGAAAAGAAGAAAGAAAAAGCAGGAGAAGAAAAAAGAAAAAGAAAGAAGAAAGGAGAATAAAGAAGGAGCAGAAATAAGAGAATAAACAAGAAAAAAAAAAGAAGAAAAAATAAGAAAGACAAGAAAAATGAAAAAGCAGGAGAAGAAAGAAGAAGAGGAGGAGAAGAAAGGAGAAGAGAAGAGAAGAAAGAAACAAAAGAAGAAAGAGGAAGCTAGAAAAAGAAGCATGAGAAGAAAGAAGGAAAAGCAAAGAAGAAGGAAGATAATGATGAAAAGAAGAAAAGGAGTAAGAGGGAAGAAGTAGAAGGAAGAAATAGGAAGAAAAAGAAAAGAGAAAGAAAACAGAAAAGTAAAAAGAAAGAAAACGAAGAAAGAGGAAAGGAGAAGGAAAAGAAGGAGGAAGATGATTAAAGACAGATAAGAAGGATGGAAACAGAAGGAAGAGGAAAAGTAGTCAGTTTGTAACCTATACTTATACATACATTTGCTTGTTTGATTTTTTACATTTCTGGTAGGTTTATTTGGTGCTAAACAATCTGATAAACTAGTATACATTAATAATTCATCCTAAAATAAAATGAACAGAGGTAAATATTTTAATCTGGGGAAAAAAAGCATTCACTTTCCTCTGCTGATGCAGGCACCACAGAGGAGCCTTATAGTGAATTGTATTGGTCTTTTTATAAAATAAGTTACCAACAGTGAACCAGAAAGTTACATGACAAATTCCTGGCATGGAGAAAAAACTAATGTGATCCATCAGGTCATTATAGGAATGGATGAAGTGATTAGCTGACACATCCAATATTTTCATCCTATATGGGGTAGTCCAGAGAAACGCTGCGATGGAGCCTCATGAATGACCACGAAGGGTGAGACGTACCCAGTCTGTCTGGGAATGACAAATATAACGGCATCTCTAACATTAAGTCCCAGGACAAGTGAGAAATTACACAGCAGAGATCTTTCAGGGAAACATTACAGAACATTAAAGGACGGTCAGTAAAATAACGGGGCTTTTGGCCAATGTTGTACAGTATGTTTGTTTTTAAATCTGTAGGGTTTCTAGAAGTTACAGTAATTATGTTTTCATATTCGTATTTGAGCTCTAGACATACAGTATATTTCACATTCTGACTCACTTTAGGTTTCTACACTTGCCGTCCCCGCTGATGGCTATTATCTATGACTTTTGTTCTTGGCCAGAAAAACAACAACGCCTGCAACCCTGAACGCAACATTTTTTAACACTACAATATAAAAGATGCTGATCACTAAAAACATTTTTTCAGATGAGGCTAAGCACTACTACGGAGAATCAGCCACCCTGGGGGGGAAAAAATATTGCATTGAAGAAGCAGACGCCATTTACAACACTAACTATACAATACACTTGTTACGACAGGTCAAAGGACAAAACTGACAAAACTGATTCTAATTTTCAAACATATAAATTGTATTTTTATTTATTAGTTGCCGTACATTAATAGGAACATAACCGAGCTGATTTCAGGTAAGATTAATAACCATTCAAGCACGGTAAATAGAGATAAAAATCGGCTGCAATTTTTGGACTATTTTTAAGAATATTTTTTAACAATTTTATTACTTCTTAAAATACAGAAAGTGACATGAAAGAAGTTATATCACAGCTGATGTCTATGGATGTGTAAAATCGTGCACATATACTGGAATTCAATTTGGGTTTTTTTAAAGAATTTTTTTTTCTAAAGGATTCATATTGAATCTCAGTATTTCATATTATGGGAGAAATTGTGTCTTCAGATAGAATCACACAACATCCAGAAAGGCGGGACGATTTTTCTTATCACTTGTCACCCGTGTGCTGTTTTTAGAGCAGCAGCTATTAATCATTTACAGTTTCCTACGATACAGAATTGCAATGTATCCGTAAATATCGGGGGAGTTCCGTGATCTCCGATAGATGCCCGACATTGGGTAGAAGATCTAAAATCGAGCCAGTAAAACTTAGCCTAATAAAAATGGTGGTAAAAGCTATTAGCTGTAGCGGTCAGTTCCTCCATCAACACTTCATTTATTATAGAGAAAGGGGGTGCACGCCCAAGCCGTCACAAGTAAGCGCCTCAGTATAGAATGCCTAGATATTTTTGGCGGGATGTCGCAGTGACGGAGAAGGACAAGAGCAGGAGTCCGGTCAAGAGATCGGTGAACTTTGGTATCACTAATTGTTCTTTGTCCCAAAAACAAATGATTAACTTTTGTGACCATAAAATGTGTAGTGGATCACCTAACTCATTGTCACATCTCCAACACATGGGGATAGCATCAGGAAAAATAGAGTGTAGTCGAGACGGGTCTCTATACCACCAAGATAACAACTTCTAACTAGCCTCATGAAAACGAGAACAGATCGGCGGTTTTCGCGCTAATAAGAGAATTTGCCTCTATTGATCCGATACATTTTTTTTGTAAACAAGCCCAGAGGAGCATTGCACGGTAAATAAGCCTCCTTACATTGGCACGCCAGAGCCGTTATGTCGCTCTCCATAACGAGAACCGTTACCTCCCTTAGACCCCAGTCCAGAGCCTCTCACATAGCCAAGTCAGTTCTCATACTTTGCACTGACGAGGGGCAACACCCAGGAACACGGTGTCTGCAAACTGAGATTCTAATTTGCCTTTTATCCTAAATCGTATCGCAAAACTCATTAAAAGGTCGATAGTGACTTGTAGGATCACAAACCGCTGGCGCTATAGAGTTCTTGTTCTCTTCCTCTCTGAAGAGGCAATTTGAATATTCAATACCAAAGAGTTTTTTAGGTTAAGAAATGCAAAGTATCAGTAAAAATGGGAGGTTATATGGCTGATCTGTAAGGGATCTGATTTTTCTTTGCTCAGCTATAGACTTGAATAAGTCTCCATCAAAATACGGAAGAGACTAGCGGATGGTGCCATTTTTTCAAGCGGACATAAGGCCCTGTGAAAAAAATGTAATCTAACCAGCACAATTAAATGGAATTGGTCTGAGTCCTGTCTGTGTGAAGTCAGTTTATTTTTCCCCCACGGACATTACTCAGACTGAAATTATGATCATGTGAATATGTCCTAATGAGGACTTTATACAGCAGCACGTATAGCGCATATGGACGGGACTCCTTATGCCGCCATATAGCGTTTGTGTGAATAAGGGCTGAGATATAGCAGCCTCCTAGGCCAAGGTCACACCAATGTATTTTTGTTCATATAAGTCAGATCGATTATTATAACCACACTCTGTTAGAGTATAATCAGAGTGTGAACTGATGAAAACAAAAAAAAAAACATTTGCCATCTTCTCCAAGCATTCAGTATGGCAAAAAAAATCAGACTACACTCGAATGTCATCCAAGTGCAGTCAGATTTTTTTTTTTACAGATCCATTGACTTTCATGGCCAAGTGCGAACAGAACTTTGGATGCTGTGATTTTTTTTCTTTGTACAGACTCGATCCGATGAAAACAACCGGACATGTGCACTGCCCTGTGGCCTAACATTGGTCCGAGGGTGAGACAATGTTTTGTCAGATCGCACTCAGACAAAAATACAGTTGTCTGCAAATGCCCTAAATAATAGTCAAAAACAATTAGGGTAGATCTCAAAACAGCACGTAATGCATTGTAGGGTAATTGGACTTCATGAAAGTGGACTTTTATGATCATCCCAAAAATACTAGAAAAGTCATAGTAAAAAAATAATTACACATTAAAAATAAATGGAAACATTAAAAATTCTAAAATCCTGTCTTGCTCATATACTACGACGCAGCTCGATGTAGTTGTGCCACTGCGCCTCATTAATGCCATCTGCCCTGCAGTGCACCTCGGCAAATGGACAACACAGTCTAATAATTAGTTGCCATTAACTGGTTTAATAGCAATAAGCAAATTAATTTCAGTATAAGCAGCAAAGTGAAAATGTGTGCAAATGTATTGCTTCTAACACCTCCGAGAGTGCGTGTTACACCGATCACATGATGATTATATGGATCGCAATGGCTTTAAGGCATAGAAGGTGCGTACAGCGAGGAAGAGGAATCGTACGCAAAGCATAACCGTGCTGATGAATTAAGAGAAAAAAACACACTTGTATCGTATTGAATAAAAGAAGAAAAAAGTATAAAGTTCTGTGGGGTAACGGCCTCCTGTTCTATCTTGTAAGAACTGTGATAACATTAAATACAGAAAGGCTTTCCAGAACATAAGAAGGTTCTACTGGGGCTCCATGGGTGAATTTTTGTGACTTTGCTGCAACTTTTCTTCCATAGGGAACCACTAAAGTTAGGGTCATTTTAAGATTTTATCACAAATTAGAAGAGAATCCATGTCACATAGTTAATGACCAATTTAAGAGTTGGATTGTCTCATCTTATTAAGTGGTAAAATTGCCCGCTGCTTGTAAAAACCACCAACTTTGCAATTTACTTCATATTAAAAATGCTCTCCTTTCTCAAAAATGGAGGGATTTTGCATTATATAATTTACAGCTCATGGATAGAGAAGAAGCACAATCCTGCAAGCTGGTTGCTCTAAGTTCTGCTCTAGGCTGGACGGATCGCTGGATCCAGGCAGCTTCAATGTCACTGTGCCGCTATGATACTGACGAGGCAGAGCGACCTCTGCTAGAACCACCGGACAGCGGCTGTTCGGGCCAGTGACTCCGTCATGTCCCCGGCCTGGATCTCACTGTATCCCAACAAATAGGAAGTTGGGAGGCAGTGAAGGAAGGAACTTGAAATAACCCCATAAATGTGGCCAAAGCCAAAAAGTTCTGTGCTTAACTCCTTCTTCCTTATACGAGCAGCTCCATTGTTTTCACACTAGAGACTAATGGCACTTATGGGACCCTACTGACTATTAACTTTGTTTCTGAAAGAACGAAATTATTTTACAAGAGAAAAAATATTATCCTGCATTTGTAACTGAATCGCTGATATACATTCTTAGCGGATAATGTAACACGGATGTATACACAGTGATGTATAGAACAGTGATCCTGTTCTGACGCAGAGCTTCAAACCTCCTGCATGGACACAGACTGATGATGGACTTCAGACTCTCTGCCCTACAACTAGTTGGATCATATATGGAACCTGCTACCAAATAACCCAAAATGGTATTTACCTGCCGCAATAGTGGTAATCTGCAAGTGAATATAGAATTGGCTGCCTAACTGGAAAAAGAAGCTGTACGGAAAACACTCAGTTATATTCTCCCTGCAGCTGCTCACCTCCAGTCATTGCGGGGACACCGGGGTAGAGAACAGTCAGCGCTTACTACACAGTAATCCGCGCGGTAATCACTCCCCCTGCACACTGACAGTCTGCTCTGCACAATGTGGAGCTGAATGACAGTCAAGAAGCCACATAAGTTTAAGATGGTATTTACCTGTAGTTAAATAAAAACATGAATCTCCCCTTAAGAGCTTGACACAACCAAATCCAAATTTCTTGGACGAGTGTTATCCCTGATTTTCATAAACAGCACTTGTACCCATGATATGGGGTTCGATCTTTCCTTAGACCAAATGGTCCGCTGCAAGATTCAGAGACATATCCAATTGTGATCCGAGTGTGAGATCAAAATCAGCAACGCAATTTAATGGGCCGTGAAAAACATTGGATCGCAATTGGGTGATGTGAGGGACGGAGTAAATGTCTCTCCACTCCTGAAATGTGCCCCCACCCTTGAGATTCCACAGGATCATTGTTTTTCTTTAATTAAAAACTCCAAGAACAAGCTCCTTGAAGCCCGGGCGACTAGCAATTAACACAAGGGTGTGAGTACTAGTGCAGCTACAGCCAAACTAGATTTCTTTTGTCTAACTCACGCACTACAGGTCACAGCAAGTCTCTGAGGTATTGAATCTGGAAAATGACCTATAATAACAGAGTGCAATATCTCTGAGCCTAGCCGAGTACATTCTCGGAACTAGCATTCCTTTCCCAACATGCCCATGTCCGGCAGCCACATGTAACACTCTGCGCTATGGAGTTATGAAGCATAGCTACCAGGTAGACATATTTAGTCTCTATGCGCAGATAAATTCCAGCGGAATCCAGTGGCACCGCTGCCATTCCATTCAGAGCTTCGTGCGGAAAGCTATGAGCCTCCACGGTTCTGGACAGAAAATCATACTTTCAGATATGAGAGAGAGAGGCTGCACAAGCCCAGGGGTGGGCACAAAGTGTGGGAGGGAACAGCCTAGGAGATAGGAGACAGCTGCTCATTTTGAGCTGAGTTTTTTCAATTGGCAGGAGGATACGTTAGCTGACGCAGCCAGGAAAACCACGTAACTAAGATTTGGACCTGCGATCCATCAGCACCTCCCTGTAGTCACATGCTACATAACACAGTAATTGCAACCTATCTATACCCTATCCTTGTACTACACTCTTGACTGTATATTGTTCTTGTAAATATATACCTGTATAATTTCTAGTGCAACTTTCCGTGATTAAATATAAAATTAATCTTGGGCTGCTCTTTTATCTCGATACACGAATCCCCACATCCGCACGCTCAATTGGTTATATTATACGCTACCCGGGTTGGTTTCTTACCAGATATAAGCCTGTTGTCGAACGAGGAACTGGTAACAACATAGGGTACTGTGTTAGTGAGGAGCACTGACAGTGAAAGCCGGGGCGTTTATATATATATCCCCAGACTGGACAGGTAATGTATATCCCCCCTCACTTGGAGCGTCTCAATAACTCGTACCTATAAGGGAAGCCTTTCTGGCGACTATTTGCCCTCGGTGTGGTTCTCTGACTGGCCTGGGGCAAGTGGTGGCGTCAGAGAGCCGATCCCTGCTGGGTCCTTCTCTCCCCTCCCCCGAAGTGACCGAAGTCGACACCCCCCTCCCCTGTGCGATCCGTCACAGGTGACATTTGAGTGCAGTTCGATTTTCACAGACTGACAATGGAGGTGTAGAAACTTTTTTTTCTCTCCAAATCTGAGAAAAACTGACGACGCCCTGATTAAAAGTCTTATCAGAATATGGTCAGCATAATTGGACCTATTTTCTCGGATGAGAGAAGATCGGTCGTGTGACCCTAGCCTAAAGACGAGATGTCATCAGGGGGAGCGCAGCAGAAGAAAGGACCCTGAAAGGACTTTGGTGGCAGACTGAAGCAGAATCTCATAAGTCAGCAGATTTCAAAGTTTGTAGGGAAAATGTTCCTGTAATTACCTTAATGGTGGTAATGGCCACAGGATTTAAGGCCACGTTACACATAAGGATGTCCCAGCGATCCCACGATTGATCTGACATGGATGGGATCTCTGGGACATCGTTAGACAGCCCCTCCAGCGATCAGGACCAGCGAGCAAGCTGGTTTCTAATGTAAACATCAGGTATCCAGGAGCCGCGGCTCTTGGATACCCGCTATTTTCCTTGGAAATCAGCATGTACGCCGGTTTCCAAGGTAAACAGAGGTTATCCAAGAGCCGTGGCTCCTGGATACCCGAGTTTTACATTAAAAACCAGCGTCCAGTGTCGCTGATCTCTCGCTGCCACACGCGATGCGTGCTGGCCAGCGGGAGAACAGCGATCAAAAAACGGCCCAGGATGATCGAGCACGATCAGCAACACACCGGCCGGTCGCCGATCCCCGTCACACACAGCGATCTCGCTAGCGAGATCGCTGTGTGTGACAGGGCCTTTAGATTTACTTATCAGAAAAACAGGATTCACTATAAAGATATATTAAGGAATGATTCAGTACAGAATGCAAGCGCTAACACGACATTATATTACAAAGGGCCATACAGTTGGGATTACGGTGTCTGCTCCTACGATCTGTGCCATCTCACATAACTCCAGAGACGTATTTAGAGTAACGCTTTTTAAATACTGCAAGACCAGTAGCTTTCCACATTTAGAGCTCTTTCAACCTTTTATTAACCCTTTAGGCTATTTTTTTATATGAAAGAAAACAAGCAATATGTTACGTGTTCTTTAACATATGCGAGAATGGTGGAAATTCAAGTTCACAGTATTTCTTGCGGAGTAATAGGCTCAATGCTTACTTCAACTAGCTCTTAAATCCCATGACATGCTTGACCTGGCTTTGCTCAGCCTTGTGGTGGCCACAGTGTAAAGATCCAAATCATTGGCGTCATCACTTTCTAATCCACTAATGGGGTAGACCTGACAATGCTAATTTCAATCCTTCCAATGTCTCCTTGAGTAAATGAGGGGTTTTCATGACATAAGCACATTCCAGACTATCATCTCATGACTCTTATCTTGGGATTCAAGTTTATTTCAGTGTAGGTTGCTCAACCCTCAATGCAGGGAAGAAAGTGGCTGCTGGGTCATATAGAGGAGACCAATTTGCTCCAAAGCTCATCAATATGTAATCAGTGCTTGGAGGAACAGCATGTGGAAAAAGGCACAAAGATGCCCCAAATGCTTTTTATTTTGCACTTCTCATAATTAACCGCGCTTTATATGAAATATACAGTGAAGTGTAGCAACGTTTCAGGTAATGTACTCTTCTTCAGGCTTAAAAGAGAAACACCAAAACATCCCTTGGTAATGATAGAAAGTGAGACCAATTACACCCGTAATCTACCATCAGATTGCTGTCAATGGAAAGACACCGAGCTGAAGGGAGAAATCCAGGGACAGGGGTGGTATTCCCCCAAAAAGGAGAACCTAGACATCAGGAATCTTGTGTAGAGAAAGATGTGGTGTATGTAAAGGCTTGATTGGTGGGGCAATTACAGTCATTTCTTCTACTAGAAAAAGTTGTTTTTAGCAAAGAAAATCTGGTTAGAAAGTTTATGCATCTTATTGCCCTAAGTAAAGGCGATCTGGCAACACCTGACCCCTCTGATCGCTAACAAAGGCTCAATGATTGGGAAGAACATTCATAAAACTATTTTCCTGATCACTGTAAAAACCCTGTTCAGTGGTGACCATGTGATGCTGCGTAGTGATCCTTCCCTATAGATCAGCACTCATCAACTCTGCTTCACATTACCATGTGTTTAATACTCTTTAGTAGGGCTCGGTAAGATGTCACTTCGATGATACCATTGCAAATGTCTTCTGGCAGGGGTAGTAATGTTTTAGGAGCTACTATCAGGAGTCAAGCCTGATGGCCATGTGATTAACCTGTACTCTCTTCAGGGTAATACAAACGCTTTAAAATACATTAATTGATCAAATACCATTATTTGGAAAAAGCCCAAGATATTGAAGATATTGTACTATCTGGAGAGCAGTAGTTGTCCATAGACAATAAGTTAGTATTCATCCATGGGATAGGTGATAACTTGCTGATTGGAGTGTACCGGACCAATGGGACACTGATCAGCAGAATGGGGGATTTTATCCCCTTTACAAAAAGGAGTAGCTGGATAAAGCCAAGAACAGCACTCGGCAGTTCAATATCGAATGAACAGAGCTGTGGTTGAGAATGTGCACTGCCGCTCTTTTCTAACGGCGATATGTTCCCCCTTCTACTGATTGGTGACTGCCGCTGAAATCTTTTGTTTGTAGCTTTAGATTACAAATAGAGAACTGTGCGTGTTTCTGACCTCTCTACCCAATAATGATCTCCAAGCTCAGAGGAGTAAGGAAAGTTGAATGTAATGACCACCAAAGTACGTGAATGCTCAACTTTCTTGGACCACTAGGGAGGTTTTATTTCGTAGAAAAAAATGTTTTCCTATTTTTTGTTGTCTCAATAAAGTATTTTCTTTATTTAAATTCATTGGTAATTTCTGCTTTATGTTAACACAAGATAATATCAAATGCTTTTCCGATAGTTTACATTCTCAGTGAAGCTCTAATCAACTAATCAATCACCGACATCAGCAAAGATTCCTTTGTAGAACAACTTTTAATTTACCATAGGATAAGAACTCGATAGACTAAATAAAGGAGTTCAATTACCCTGTTTATTACAGACAAAGAAATGTTGTCATCTACCACACAGGAAGATACCTTTGCTATACAACTGTATATGCCCTTCTCTAGACTGGCCAGATCACTGTATCGAGGCTGCTTCAGTGTCACTGTGGTCCAAGGACACTGTAAAGGCAAAGCTATCTCTCCTAGCATCATGGGACAGGAGGTAGTTCACACCACAGTTATGCCGCTGGCTTGAATTCGCATTTTTCAGCATCACACTATCACCAGCAGGTAGTGAAGATAGGAACTTGAAACAACCCCTTTGCTGTCATTGATGGGTTTTGAACCCAGGACCACAGCCCTGCAAAGCAATAGTAATAACCAGTGAGCCACCGTGCTGCCCATTATTTCATGCAGCACATCTCAAGGGCCACCTATTTTCTGTAGCCTATCATTTAAATAGCCTTGCCAAAAAAAAAGGAAACACCACCAGTCTATAAAGACAGCTGCTTTTGGGTTCTTGCCTGTGGTCAGTGCAGAGCAGAGTAGTGATTGGCTACTGACAGAGAGGATACTATATTTACCTTTCGGAGATGGCTAACTGGCTTATATTGTGCCTACTGCCAAGAGATGGCATTAGAGACTCAGTTTTTTTGGTCACGGGGAAGAATCACTTTGAATAATTTTGCCTGGCTTACATCATTGGGCAATCTTTGCGAAAAGAAACAATACCACCTCAAAGCATTACATAACTCACCAATGTCAGCTGCTATGTTTCAAAGGGCTTGTACGAGACAGATGAAAAATGGTGGATCTCTTCCAAAAATGCTACCACACATGTGACTGAGAATGGGACTAAGCAGTAATGTCACACTCAGACGTTGGGCAAGTGTGGCGCTGTTCTTAAGGAGACAGCTATGCTTTTCTAATCTCATTAAATCCCTATAAATGGACACTATAGCCAACATAAACATGTAATGGTCCAATTATACTAATACGGTAATTCTCATCTTCCACATCAGTTGTATTTTCCTAAAAAAAAAAATCATAATAAAGGAATTGTCTTTAGGATATCTTGTTTCCACACTAGAATCATTATGGAATATTTATCAAGCTTAATGTACCAAAATTATAGAAAAAGACAAGGGTCTTTGCACCAGATTTAGTGAGTTTTAGACCCTTTTTACAATTTGTCTGATGAAGGGAATGTCGTAGTTGGAAACACAGGTGGGACTTATTGGGAAGGGGATGCTTCACATGCGTACTGATCGATCTGTAATAGATCATTCTGTGCACAAAGACTGCTAGTTTTCTCAGCAATTCAAGACTGTTTACACGAGATGATGACTAGCCAAGGACGGTGATCTTTTTTGGCAAAACAAAACATACCAGCCAATCAACAAGCACTTTTCTCTTTCGTTAGATAACCAAAGAGATTATTCTATTCCTTTATCTAAACGCATCATAAAAGCAACGTTTCAGCCAGTAAGCGGCCTTTTTCAAGCATAAACAAAATGGCAAATGAAGCTAACATGCATGCAGTGCATAGAGCCAGTATGGAATAGGCATATTCCCGGCCACTTTCTGACTAGACGTGCATAGCCTTGCTCAATTAACTTGCATTGATCGAGGCCACACACGTCTAGTCGGAATGTGTCCAGGAATATGCCTATCCAATCTGTGGGGCGCTATTGCTGGAGAATCCTGACAGCACATGCTGGACGTGTTGTGAGGACATGCAAGTTTGCAGTCAAGTATGTTTAGTTGGAATATGGACAGGTTATGCATGTCGCTTACTTGCAATCACTTGTCCTCCTCCATCTCAGTGTTAGGCCAAAGAATCCTGACAGTGCTAACCATAAGGACTCGTAAGTTTCAAGTCACATAGAGGGACTGAAAGCTTTCATGTCAAACCTGGACAAATTTGTCAAGAATGTCAGATGAATATTTTGAAACACATTTCAATGACATCAAATGATCATTTAAAAAAAAATCAATTTTGGACTGATTGGGCAGAAATGGGTCAAATATCTGTACACAACCTCATTTAAAATGTTTTAGTTTTTTTTTTCCTATTAAATTTTACAACTTTGCATCTGCAGGTAAACTATGTCTAGGAAATGTACTATACAGATAAAACAGAGCCTGATTATGAAAAAGTAGCACATGTAAACTACAGCTCAGAGCTTTATGTAAGCATGGAATTTGAATGGAGACTACGGAATGCCACCATGCTGCAGAATGTCACCATGCCACAGAATGCCACCATGCTGAAGAATGCCACCATGCTGCAGAATGTCACCATGCTGCAGAATGCCACCATGCTGAAGAATGCCAACATGCTGCAGAATGTCACCATGCTACAGAATATCACCATGCTGTGAAGAATTGTGACCATGCTGCAGAATGCCAACATGCTGTAGAATGCCACCATGCGGTGAAATGCCACCATGCTGTGAAATGCCACCATGCTGCAGAATGCCACCATGCTGTAGAATGCCACCATGCTGTAGAATGCCACCATGCTGCAGAATGCCACCATGCTGCAGAATGCCACCATGCTGTGAAATGCCACCATGCTGTGGAATGCCACCATGCTACGGAATGCCACCATGCTGCAGAATGCCACCATGCTGCAGAATGCCACCATGCTGCAGAATGCCACCATGCTGTGAAATGCCACCATGCTGTAGAATGCCACCATGCTGCAGAATGCCACCATGCTGCAGAATGCCACCATGCTGTGAAATGCCACCATGCTGAAGAATGTCACCATGCTAAACAATGTCACCATGCTGCAGAATGCCATCAAGCTAAACCACCTTTATAAATTCAGATTTACAATTTAATGTTGCACCAGATTCACTACTGATACAGGTGCTTCTCACAAAATTAGAATATAATCAAAAAGTTAATTTATTTCAGTTCTCCAATACAAAAAGTGAAACTCATATTATATAGAGTCATTACAAACAGAATATTAGGTGTATTTCCTCAACATTCATTTCAGTACGTCAGGCCTCAGCGATGCTCCCGGTGGGCCCCGTTCCCAGTGATGCATTGCGCCAATGACCTTTGATGACGCTGCGGTCTCGCGATCACGTAGCGGTCTTGCAAGACCGCGACGTCATCAAAGGTCATTGGTGCAATGCATCACTGGGAACGGGGCCCACCGGGAGCATCGCGATGATCGGGAACGCTGCGCGGGACGTGGGAAGGTGAGAAAAACACGATTTTTTATTTATTTTATTATCTTTAACATTCTATCTTTTACTATTGATGCAGCCTTGGCAGCCTCAATAGTAAAAAGTTGGTCACACTCGTCAAACACTATGTTTGACGAATGTGACCAACCTGTCAATCAGTGATGCTACAGATCGCTTGGAAAACGCTAGCATTCTGCAAGATAATTACGCTTAATAGGCGGGAATTAAAATGCGGTTTTCGCGCATATTTCCCGAGGAATGGAATTCCGGAATTCCCGTGGAAATTTCCGTGGCAATTCCGCAACGTGTGCACATAGCCTAACAGAAATTAACACTTGAAATAGATCACTCTGTTTGTAATGACTCTATACAATACATGAGTTTCACTTTTTGTATTGAATAACTGAAATAAATTAACTTTTTCATGCTATTCCAATTTTGTGAGACGCACTGTAGGTGAAGACTGTGCAGAAAAATGGAAGAGTAGCAACAAGTATGGAATAAACACATTTACTGATGGATTTATGGAGCCCACCCTCATCTGTATATTCAATTACAAAGCAAAGCAGAACAAGAGACAAATCCTCACCCTTTTGTCAGGCAGTGGCAGTAAAATTAGCTGCTGGTGTAGTGTAAGGCTGGCTGAAAATAGCTATTGTATATTGCTTTTATTTAGAGAATAGTGAGAAAATATTTAGCTTTTCGAGAATTCAAGTGGTTACATTTGGCACAGCCATACTAAGTCAGTGACAGAAGTAATTGCAGTATATTCACCTGGTAATAACGTGAATAATTTAGGGATTAGGTGGAATGGAGAGCAATGAATTAATACTGCCATAAGAGAATTGAGATGAGTGGCTTATAACACGATGTCTGCGCTATGTATCTGTAAAACATTCCCTGGATCTCAAAGAATGCAATTTTACACAAGGGAACTTTAAGGCTGTGTGCCCACATTGCGTTTTTTTAGCGTTCCCGTCACGTTTTTGTGGCCGCGGAAACGCTTAAAAACACTTTAAAAACGCAACCTATGCATTCCTATGGGATTCCGCAGTTGCTGTGTCAATGTTGCGGATTTTACCGCTGCGCAATCGCATAGCGGTAAAATCCGCAGCATGTCCATTATTTCTGCGTTATCGCGGCGATTCCGCCACCATAGGATTGCAAGTAAATGCTCACTTTACGCATGTGACTATACCCACCATGCATAAAGTGAGCGCTTCATCTGCGGATGGTACCCAGGGTCTGGAGGAGAGGAGACTCTCCTCCATTCCCTGGGTACCATATCCCTATAAAAAATAGAATTAAAATAAAAAATAGGGATATACACACCTTCCGGCGGCCCCCGGAGCCCTCCCGGTTGTCATTGTCGCTGGCGGCAAGTTCCGTTCCCAGGGATGCTGTGTGCGAATGACCTCTGATGACGACCGGGAGGGCTCCGGGGGCCGCCAGAAGGTGAGTATATCCCTATTTTTTTTAATTATTTTTAAGCAGCATCAGTTGGTCACACTTGTCAAGCACTATGCATGACTATGCATGACAAGTGTGACCTACCTGTCAATCACTTTTCCAAGCGATGCTTCAAATCGCTTGGAAAAGCGCTAGCATTCTGCAAGCTAAAAACACTTGCAAAACGCTTGTGTTTTGTTGGAAAACGCAGGGAGTTGCGGAAATGCTGCGGACATTTCCGCAGCATTTCTGCAACGTGGGCACATTGCCTAAAGGGAACCTGGCATCTGAATCATGCTGTCCAAAACATAGGCAGCATAAATCAAAACCTCACCGGATGGTTACGGTAAGTAATGTATATAATTTTCAGAAATGCTCCAGCGTTTCAGAGACGATATGCTTTACCAATCCAGCCAGCATTGCTGTAGGTATAAGACATGGTCATAGTGGCACTGTTATACGGATTAAATTCATACCTTTAGTGATTAAATCCGCTATGTAGTTCTTTATTCACTATTTTAAGTTTTCTTTCAATGAGATTTAGGTGCACAGGGGCCGGACTCTACAGGGGTCTTCTCCTTCTGCCTGCCTCTGGTGTTTGAATGATTGGTCACTCATGTTTCAGTGACTTACCTCCTATTTGAAATCTTATGCCATCTTTGCTGTAGTAGCACGTGCACAGATCAATTTCCCAACTGGCCTACAATAAAATGGTGCCGTGGACTGAGCAGATTGAGGTCTCGGCTCAATGATATGCTAAAGACTGCTACGAGTGCTCCGCCCAAGGTGTCATTTCATGTTAAGGTACTGTCACACTTAGCGATGCACCAGCGATCCCGACCAGCGATATGACGCGGTCAGGATCGCTGGTGCATCGCTAAGTGCTCGCTAGTGAGCTGCCACACAGGCAGATCTCACCAGCGACATAGCAGCGGTCGGGAGTCGTTACTTACCTGTCAGACGAGGCGATCCTGACGTCTTCCCGCCCGCATCCACGCGTCGCTCGCCGGCACCACAGGAAGCACAGCAGGAAGCTGACGACGAGAAACAGTCCAGGACGTTCTTGCGTGATCAGCGATAATCAGCGGGGAGCGGTCGGAGGTAAGTATCACATATATCGATATCGCTAGCAACATCACTGCTACGTCACAAAACCAGTGACGTTATAGCGATATTGCTAGCGATATCGCTTAGTGTGACAGGCCCTTTAGAGAAGATGGGAAATCAAACAAGAGGCAAGTGACTGAGTTTTCAAATGAGGCAGGTAGAGGGGCCATGGCCGGAGAAGACTAGAGCAGAGCAGAGCCCTTGTGCACCTAAATCTCATAAGGACAAATCTTCAAATGTGGATTTCTTCTCTAAAGGTATCAAATTAATCTATATAACATCGCCATTACGGCCATGCTATAAATTAAATCTAAAAACAAACAAGAAATAACCTCACCCCTGAAATTTGTCATTCTACAGGATTTTATGCCTGATCCTCGAAAATACTAGTCTTCCATAAATCCTACAGGGAGGACAGGGGTAAATCTGATCTGTTACAGGTTTCGATGGTGAAGGGTTGCAAGCTTGTCCTAAGACAAGCAACTGCAGTCTAAAAATATTTTGTCCTCCTGCAGACAGGGAACCGCTTTGCAGGTTGTTCTCCAGCCACAGTTGTCCTACAGCCACACATAGGGCAGTGAGGAACAGGGGGACATAACCGAGCTCCTGGGACACACAGAGAAGATTAATCTTATTTTAATACGGTAGTTGTATGAGGCAAAATAGGAGCACACGAAAAGAGCAGATTAAAGGGGAACCTGTCAATTGATTCATGCTGCCTAAGCCACAGCATTTCAGAAAAACTATGGTTTAAAGGTTTGAGGACCATAGGGAGAGACGAGACTAGTCCGGCACTAGCTTCTGCATTATCAATTACCTGTGAGCAGTATATTCTGTAATGCTAGTTAGGCTACTTTCACACATCAGGTTTTCGGCGTCAGGCGCGATCCGGCGTCGTGCCGGAACGCCGGATCCGGCAAATGTTTCGTAAAACCGGATGTGACGGATCCGGTTTTCTGCCGGATCCGTCTTTTTCTTGACAGCCAAAACCGGATCCGTCTCATCCGTTTCATCCGTTTTTCTATCCGTTTTTCGACGGATTACGCCGGATCCGGTTTTTAAAATTGACCCTTGTGGCCTTCCGAACGGGATTGGCTACTGGAAAACTATATATAGCATGATCCTACAGCCCTTCTTTGACAGGTTGTAGAGGAGAAAGTGCAGGTTGGAGAGAAGAGCAAGTTACTGGCGAAGATGGATGTTGTCATTGGAAATATTTTGAAGAATTTGGCGGATTTTATAGCGGAGGCGAATCGTTGAGGGTGATTGTTCTGGAGAAGGAGAGAGCGAAACAGCAGCGCATCAGGCATCGTAGACGACGTTTGTGGATCCACCCCATCACAGCCAAGAGAATGACGCGTGGGGTCTATTCTACACTCTGCATGGACCTTCGACGAAACCCGGATACATTTTTTGGATATGTTAGGATGAAAATGGAGAATTTTGATTACTTGGTGGAGCGCATTGCACACCTCATAAGAAAAGCGGACACCTATTGCCGCTTCAATGTTTCACCCGCAGAGCGTCTGATGGTGACTTTAAGGTAAGCCACATTTATTGGATATGCTCGCATCAGAGCACACTTTCACTGCAATCTTGTTGGTGGTAGTTTGTATCTCCAAGTGTTATAGGTCAGTTTTGGTATGTAATGCTGTGATTTAAAACTAATTTATTGTTTTTTAATTCCCCACAGATTTCTTGCAACTGGAGAATCCCTTTCGTCACTGCATTTCCAGTACAGACTCGGGATTTCCACCATATCTGGAATTGTGAAGTACACATGCCGTGCACTGTGGGACTCCTTAGCTGAAGAGTTTTTACCAGAGCCCACAACAGAGAGGTGGATTGAAATTGCTGACAAGTTTCAACAGATATGTCAGTTTCCAAACTGCTTGGGCGCTGTGGACGGGAAACATATCCGCATTGTAAAGCCAGCTATTTTTCAATTGTCCTCATGGCCATCGCTGACGCGGAATACAAATTTATTGCGGTTGATATTGGGGCCTATGGCCGATCCAATGACTCTCAAGTTTTCAAACTGTCTGCCATGGGGCGTAAACTGTATGGAAACACCTTCCAGTTCCCACCACCTAGACCGCTGCCGCAAACATCTGGTCCACCTATGCCATTTGTCTGTGTAGGGGATGAAGCCTTCCAGCTGTCAGAACACCTTTTGAAACCGTACTCTAGCAGAGGATTGACAAGACCAAAACGCATTTTTAATTACCGCCTCACAAGAGCAAGAAGAATGGTTGAATGTACCTTTGGTATTCTGACAGCCAAATGGCGGGTCCTATTGACTGCGATCAACCTCAAGACAGAAACTGTGGACGAGGTGATCAAAGCGTGCGTGGTACTCCACAATTTTGTTATCTGCAAGGAACCCATTTCCATTGATGACACCTCTGAAGAAACCACCTTGCAAGATTACCATGACATTACCACTAGAAGTTCTGTGACGGTTTCAGTAATGAGGGACAATTTTGCACTATACTTTATGTCACCTCAAGGCAGAGTACACTGGCAGGATGACAGAGTGTGAAAGATTTGTGCCCAACCAAACTTGTGTACCTTCTGTACCAACAGTATATACCTTTGCCAACCAAAGTTGGCTATCTTGTCATGGTCTCTATTTTTAGCTTTAGGCCACAGGTGTGTACCTGGTTGTGTTTTATGCAAAGTATTTCACCTTTTAACAAAAGTTGTGTACATTGTTAGGAAATCACCAACAATAAACACAACTTTTTAGGTGAAATACTTTGCTTCAAACACAACCAGGAACACAACTGTGGCAAAAAGCTAAAATTTACCCACAGTTATATACCTAGTTTTGAACACCATTTCACCTTTTAAATACCCTGTATTTAACCTTTTTCGCCGCAGAAAGAAATGACAGACAACCAGTGTAAAATAATTGAACTTTTATTGAAAAATGTTTTTTTTAGTAAACTTTTTTAAAATTTTAATAAACTTGTTTAATAAAGCTTTGAAACTATAAAACTGAAACCATAAAACTGGTCATTTTTATTTAAATACACACATTATAAATCTGTGTAGTGTGTGGTGGAAATACTGCTGTAGGGGCTGCGGGACACTTCGACACTGGGAGTGTGGAGAGAGGACTGGGATCGTGGTGGGGAAGGAACAGTTAGAGGTGAAGGTGTGGAAAAAACTACAGAATGGGTGGACATGTGGGAAGCAGAAGAGGGACTGTAGGAGCAGATGATGTTGATGGCAAGTTGTATGGGGAAGGAGTTTGGTACGGGGCAGGTTGCTGGAAGTGGGGAGATGTCTGGTACGGGGCAGGTTGCTGGAAGTGGGGAGATGTCTGGTACGGGGCAGGTTGCTGGAAGTGGGGAGATGTCTGGTACTGGGGAGGTTGCTGGTACTGGGGAGTTTGCAGGTACTGGGGAGGTTGCTGGTACTGGGGAGGTTGCTGGTACTGGGGAGGTTGCTGGTGCTGGGGAGGTTGCTGGTGCTGGGGAGGTTGCTGGTGCTGGGGAGGTGGATGGTGCTGGGGAGGTGGATGGTGCTGGGGAGGTGGATGGTGCTGGGGAGGTGGATGGTATGTAATAGGAGGGGGAGGATGGAAAGTGGCTGGAGGGGGTGCAGGTGGAGGAACTACTGTGGTGGGAGGAGGAGGTTGGGAGGTAACTTGCTGGAGAGCAGCGTGGCATGAATGCATTACATGCATCTGCTGGGCAGGAGAGAGCGTTTCCATGCGCTCCACAACAGACCTGAAAAAGGTGTGGTTTGGCGAAGATCTTGCTTCTGAATGCATGGTTTGCAGAAGTGTCTTCACCTCCAGAATGCTGGAGTTGATCTGCTGATAGCCTGCGGAGATTTGCTCTGACAAGACTTTTAGACAGTTCTGGAAAGATGCATTCAGATGCAAGAACTCTGGCGCATAAGTCTTTTCCTGACCCCTCTGCTGCTGCCGCCCAGTACCCGCAGGTGTACTAGAGGTGGCAGGGGCAGAAGGGTGGGGTAAAGGGAAAGCGATCTCCTCACCAGCAGCTTCATGTAATGTAGGCGGCCACGATGCTCCTGTGCTGGTGGATGGGACAGATGGGTCGAATGTGTGGGAAGGCTGGGAAGGTGCAGATGTACCGGGGCGGTCGAAGTGTCCCTCGGTGCCGGTCTCCTCAGGGATCGCCTCAGAAGGGTCCAATCGTGCAGGCTCCCGAGTGCTGCTCACCGTGCTGTGGAATAAAGAGAAAAAAAACAATTAAAATACTGACATGGTATGGCCCTGGCTGAAAAAAAAAATTTACATCTAACATTTTTTTACACATGTGGTGTGTAATATTTACCTTCTAGTGACCATTGTTTCCCGGAGGAACGACAGGGCTTCTGCGTACTTGTACTTGCTCCTGCGTCCTCCAGATCCACTCGGGGCCCGCATCTCTTTATTGAACTCCTTCTTGAAACGATCCCTCACAGACCGCCACCGATTCACAATTCTGTTCCCTGAAACGAGAAAGGACAAAGTGGTTAGTATACAACATCAGTGGTTCCCAAACTCCAGTCCTCATGGTCCCCAGGGGTCATGTTTTCAGGATTTCCATAGTAAATAGAAATCCTGAACACATGATCCGTGGGGACCACGAGGACTGGAGTTCGGGAAACACTGGTTTACATCAAGCAACCGGTACTGTATATACTTACGCTCTTTAATCTGGGCCCGAACATTGAGGTCCTCCCAGCGGCCCACAAGGAGCGAACCGATTTCCTCCCAGAGTCGTCGGGTAACGATAAGGTCAGCGTGGCGGCGGTCAGCCATATTCCAGAGCGGCTCCCTTTCTCTGACGAGATCGATGAGGTGGTCCACATCGAGTCCTCCATCCTCACCGTCAGAGTCGGGAGCACGCTGTGAAGGCTGTTAAAGAAAAAGACAAAAATAACATAATTAGCCTCCACAAAAGAAATGAAATAAAAAGTGCAAAAAAACAAAGCAAAAATATTTATACTTACACGCTGGTGACCGCCGTGTTGCTGTCGCCGACGACCCTGGGAGGCACTGCGAGGACCTCTTGGCCGAGCACCAGATTGGGAAGACTAGAGAAGAAAACAAAAAATGTTATGTCTTTGGATGTAGGCATTTGTTTGCTGTGTGTGGTCTGCAGAACATTGTTTTCTATGTGTTGTGTGTAGTGTGATGTTGTGTTTCTGCGTTTGATGCAAAAAACTTACCAATTGTGAGCCCACTCCAGGTGTCTGTCCACCCCTTCCTTCTTCTTCTGGGAGCTCCTCTTCATCTTGTGAATCCTGTTTTGAAATAAAAGGCAATGAATAGACATATATTACAGAGATGATGGATTTTGGAAATAAAAACTTACCGTCAAACGCTGAAGATGCGAGGGAGGGCTCCCAGAAGATGATGTGCTGTCTTCCTGGTGGCCACACTCCATGCCTGTGGGTGGTGTTCCAGCTGCTGCCATTGCTGCTGCTGCTGCTGCTGCATCTATTGGGCGGCTGTTGAATAAAGAGAAACAAAGGGCCAATGAATATCTTGATATTCAATAGCCCTAGTTTGGAGGAATGGGGGATTTGATAATTACCGTCTCTCATCTGCTGCTGGCCTCCCCTCCTCAGCATGTTCCATTTGCTGCTCCATTTGGGGTGGTGGTGGTGCTGATGGTGCTGCAGTGGTCTCCTGCCTTCTCCTGCTTCGCTTGGTTGCTTTCTTGGGTGGCATGTTGGGTGTGGCTGTGGGTCCCACTGTCTTGCTTTTATATATGTCTTGTGGACAGAGCTACTGAGCATGCTCAGACCAAAAAAAACGGATCCGGCCACCGGATCCGGCTTTCGCCGGATCAGGCGCATTGCGGCGCTCATAGGCTTTCATTGTGTGAAAAAGCCGGACGTGCCGGATCCGGCGTGTCCGGCTTTTTCGCCGGAGACAAAAAACGTTACAGTAGCCGTTTTTTCCAGACGCCGGATCGCGACACATTGCCGGATCCGGCGAAAACCGGATGAAACGCATGGCCATACGGCGCGATCCGGCGCAAATACAAGTCAATGGGGGGGAAACTGGATCCGGCATTGCATTTCGCCGGATCCGGTTTCTGTCAAAAGCGCCGGATCGCGCCTGACGGCGAAAACCTGATGTGTGAAAGAGGCCTAAGGAGAATGACCTCTCAGCATTTCACTACCCCTTTTGAAGGCAAACCAGTTACATCATAATGGCATCAAAGGTCTGTAGGACCAATACTTAAATAAGATAGCAACCACAACACAGCAACCTAAAGCTAATTTCGGGAACAAGGGAGAAGGACAAATGAAGATGTGTTTAACTATCTTTCCTCCATCAAATTAAATGGTTTGTTATCTTGGTTGGAGGACTCTGAAAGCATTCAAGGAAAAAAAATAATTTCTGTTATGACTCTATAAGAGAAAATGCAACAGGAAAAGTAAAGCAAAAAAACTTAGAGAATAAGGGTCCTTGTAACTGGATTGGGCAGATAAATTGCCCATAACAAGCTCAGAGTCGCAAAATGAAAAATCCATCATTTCTTGCTTGCCTTTAAAAGTGTGAATATAATTGGGAAGGTTTTTTCGTACAAACGATTGTTTATAAAAACATTGTCTCCATACGGATTCCACATATTACATTACGCAGATGCTAAGTTACACAAGGGGATGTGCTGAGGTAAAAAAACAATGGTTTTTATACCAGCATAAAATATGCAGTCAACATACAACCAGCAATTTACCCATTGTTGTATGATTTCAGGGCATATTTACGTTGGACAATTAATGAGTATGGACCTTTGGGACAATAATTGCCCTGTCTAAAAGTTGGCAAAATGGATGGTGCCACTAAACGGCCCCCATACACATTACATAGCTGTCGGCTGAACAAAGGTTCATCTCTCCATGTACAGGAGCGTTCGTTCTGCTAAGCGATCTTATGTTCTTTTTTCCACTGGTGGTGGCATTTCACACCAAGAACAGATAGGCATTCCAAAATGATATATGCTTGGTTTCTCGTCTTCCCTGACATCATCTGTCGGGGGAGAGACGGGAGGCAGGTTTGGCCAAGAAGTCTAATGTCTATGGTGGTCAATAGTGTGGTTTGAGTCCTCTTATGTCTTAGGATTTACAGAACATTTTAAAGAGTTTTACATAACAGGAATGCAAACTAAAAAGCTAGCAGAGTACTTGTAACGCTTGGGGAATCAAAAAGTTTTTCAAAATAACTCAAGGAATGACTGTAGTCACATCTCCAACCAACAGTGACTGTATGAGATGCAACCTGGAAAACGGGAGGTCCAGCGAACTAGTCAACTGCACAATGACAGAAGCTTCCTCTGCAAAACATACAAGAAAAACATTCAGAAATGGTATTAAAAAGTAGTCTTATAGAAGAGTAGTCTTGTCAATGAAGAGGCCAATAAGCAAGCAATACTGGCCCCGATACATCAAGACCAGCAATTTTCTCACTGATCTTGATTAGGGAACGCTGAGGAGTCAGATACTTCTGATTTATAAAGACTTCCCTGACTGAAGTAAGATTTCTGGCTCTTGGAATGCCACAGCTTGTCATGTATTAAACAAGGAGTGGCATCATGTCCCTGCTGCACCCCTTTAATGGCCATGGAAACCCCAAAGGTTTCAGAATTGTTGCACAACTCCAAATTGTGCAAATTGTGACTTTTCAAAACAACTTACGCCAGAATTCTGACAAAATTGCTTTTGATGAATCGGACCCAATGAGTCACTTAAGCTTGGTCTTTTTAAAGTGAATATTTCACCACACTACTGTACACAATACAAACTTTGTAAACTATTGAATAGATCTCTTACACCTGATCAGACTGGTGTACTTATTTTGAAAATACATGTCAGAATTATATGTATAATATTGAGTTCAGCTAGAAATAGAAGAAGTCAGGCTATCTCAAGCCATAGATTACATTGTACTACGCTCTAAAACACGAATGAAGGAGAAAGTGGAGTAAAATCGCTTTAAAAGGAATTTTATTGTCAATACAAGTGTAAATACCAAGTAGAAAAAGTAAATAAAGTGCATAAAAGATAGACAAGCAGTGACAGCTACCGGAAGTTGGGTAAGCACATAATTAGTAACAGTACATATGTCATAAGTACTGAAGTAAAGAATGCCCCAAACCTCAAAAACGATATTAATAAATATAGCCAAGTGGCAAAGTACAAAACCTGAGGAAAGGCATGGCTTACCACAACTAGTGGAAACTGCAGCAGGTATTGGACCGGATAGGTAAAGCCTCAACGCGCATTTCGCATGTTAATCATTGCTTGCTCGAAAACAGTGGTCCCCAACCTTTCTGACCTTGAAAGCCACATTCAGCTCCGAGAGAGGGTCGTGAGCTGCATCCAGCACCCCCTCACAGTATTGGCTACCAAAACCCCCATTACGGGTATAATGATAACCAAAGCTTTTCCTCAGAAATCACCTTGAAGCAGTATATCGAGATCAAGAGGTTCCCACAATACTCTCGTTCTGCATGTTCCCACCCACCACACTGTCGGATACATCTTCAAGCAACTCCTATGACAAGTAGCATCATCTTGCCTCCAGCCCACCATGCTTAAATTCTCTCTAAGCCCTAAGACCAGTATGTGTGCATCCAGATCTGCTTTTCTGTGCAGGGCTACTCACAAAATTCACCATTTTGAGATATGCTCTTCATTAGGGTTTGCTAGACCTATAGCTAGTGCACCAAGTGGCAGACCGCCGTGAGTCACAATTCAGGAGACAGCGAGCCACAGGTTGGGGACTCTGCACGGAAAAGCGTTTTTCAAGCTAAAAAAAAAAAAAAAGATAGACTGGCAGATCCACAAACGAAAATATAAATGAAGACACAGATAAGAGCAATCGCTAATATTGAACAATTATCAGAAAATCTATTTATCAAAAGTGTTTTGCATGTGGCATAAAACAACCAAAAATAAATAAGGTACCATCGAGAACTGAAAGAGTTGACAAAACTTGTTCAGAAGTGAAAAGATTTTTTTTATTATTATTTTTCTTTTTTTTTTTTTTTAAACTTAACAGCACCAGAAAGAAGAATAAAGGGGTTTACATATGTTACAATTCTAAACCTATCAATCAAACCCATGTTATTCCCTTGGGAGCTTATTTACATGCATATTTATTAGGCTCACATGCTAATTCCCTGCTGTTTTATGCCTGCAAGGCATGTTTATGAGTCATAATTGTTGGTCTCATTTGATGTATTTCACTGAAGTAAGACATTATTCAGTTATGCGGTCTAATGTCAATGAGTTATGGTGACCTGATCCTTCGTGGTAACTAATTCTTTCATGTGAGTTGGAGCATCAATTATTAATCTTAAAAGAATGCAAAAAAAAAAAAAAAAAAAAAAAAGATTTTTTTTTTTTTTTAAATGATCAGTAACTCCGCACAAACTCGAATAAAGGAAGACAGGAAGTCTAACGCTTCTCCTTCTGTTGTTAAAGCCGAACACTTGAGGAGAGGTCTAGGAGACGGCGGTGCTCATGTATGACAACACCTATGTGTAATTTCTGCACTGCGGAATAGATGTAAACAAGGTATGCGGTGAATGTAAATCAGGTGCGGAGCAAAAGTATGAAAAGTATTTGCAAACCAATGAGTTGTTTAATGATGCGCTGATCTGGAAATAAAAAACGCGCAGATTGAAGGAAGGGGGGGGGACGGAGATGGTGCATTAGCATGCACTGATACCTTGCATAAAAAGCTTATACAGCAGCCAAATGTTTATGCAGCTGCTAAGTGAGGTCCATTTCAATATTTAATTTCGGACATGATTACAACAACTCATCTTTAGGCGCCTTTCTTTGCTTTCTCTTTTTTTCTCTTCAAATCACAATTCGTGTAAATTGCAACAAACTCAAGAAACGCTGACGTGCTGGAAAGCTGTGGAAGTGTTTTGTTGTTTGTTTTTTTGTCTCTCTCTTTCTCTCTGTCTAGGCGCCTTATCTGAGATTTTGTAAATTTTATTGACCCTTTATATACTTGACAAGTTTCTTTTTTGTTTTTCGCTGTATAATTTTTTTGCTTTTGACTGTTTACCAGTTTGATCTATAAAGATACCTTGCATCTGAAGGTAAAATATTTTTCACTTGCCTGTCTGCTGGTAGCACCTCTGGACACTACACTGACAGAGACAGCAAACCTTCTTGCCACAGCTCGCATTGATTTGCCATCCTGGATGAGCTGCACTACCTGAGCCACTTGTGTGGGTTGTAGAGTCCGTCTCATGCTACCACGAGTGTGAAAGTACAACCAACATTCAAAAGTAGCCAGAAAGCATTGATACTGAGATGTGGTCTGTGGTCCCCACCTGCAGTTGTCTATTCCATTTACACAACTGCATGTGAAATTGATGGTCAATCAGTGTTGCTTCCTAAGTGGACCGTTTTATTTCACAGAAGTTTGATTTACTTGGAGTTATATTCTGTTAAGTGTTCCCTTTATTTTTTTGAGCAGTATATATATATATATATATATATATATATATATATACAGTGCCTACAAGTAGTATTCAACCCCCTGCAGATTTAGCAGGTTTAATAAGATGCAAATAAGTTAGAGCCTTCAAACTTCACACAAGAGCAGGATTTATTAACAGATGCATAAATCTTACAAACCAAAAAGTTATGTTGCTCAGTTAAATTGTAATAAATTTTAAACATACAAGTGTGGGTCAATTATTATTCAACCCCTAGGTTTAATATTTTGTGGAATAACCCTTGTTTGCAATTACAGCTAATAATCGTCTTTTATAAGACCTGATCAGGCCGGCACAGGTCTCTGGAGTTATCTTGGCCCACTCCTCCATGCAGATCTTCTCCAAGTTATCTAGGTTCTTTGGGTGTCTCATGTGGACTTTAATCTTGAGCTCCTTCCACAAGTTTTCAATTGGGTTAAGGTCAGGAGACTGACTAGGCCACTCCAACACCTTGATTTTTTGCCTCTTGAACCAGGCCTTGGTTTTCTTGGCTGTGTGCTTTGGGTCGTTGTCTTGTTGGAAGATGAAATGACGACCCATTTTAAGATCCTTGATGGAGGAGCGGAGGTTCTTGGCCAAAATCTCCAGGTAGGCCGTGCTATCCATCTTCCCATGGATGCAGACCAGATGGCCAGGCCCCTTGGCTGAGAAACAGCCCCACAGCATGATGCTGCCACCACCATGCTTGACTGTAGGGATGGTATTCTTGGGGTCGTATGCAGTGCCATCCAGTCTCCAAACGTCACGTGTGTGGTTGGCACCAAAGATCTCGATCTTGGTCTCATCAGACCAGATAACCTTGAACCAGTCTGTCTCAGAGTCCTCCAAGTGATCATGAGCAAACTGTAAATGAGCCTTGACATGACGCTTTGAAAGTAAAGGTACCTTACGGGCTCGTCTGGAACGGAGACCATTGCGGTGGAGTACATTACTTATGGTATTGACTGAAACCAATGTCCCCACTGCCATGAGATCTTCCCGGAGCTCCTTCCTTGTTGTCCATGGGTTAGCCTTGACTCTTCGGACAAGCCTGGCCTTGGCACGGGAGGAAACTTTCAAATGCTGTCCAGGCCGTGGAAGGCTAACAGTAGTTCCATAAGCCTTCCACTTCCGGATGATGCTCCCAACAGTGGAGACAGGTAGGCCCAACTCCTTGGAAAGGGTTTTGTACCCCTTGCCAGCCTTGTGACCCTCCACGATCTTGTCTCTGATGGCCTTGGAATGCTCCTTTGTCTTTCCCATGTTGACCATGTATGAGTGCTTTTCACAAGTTTGGGGAGGGTCTTAAATAGAAAAGGCTGGAAAAAGAGATAATTAATCCAAACATGTGAAGCTCATTGTTCTTTGTGCCTGAAATACTTCTTAATACTTTAGGGGAACCAAACAGAATTCTGGTGGTTTGAGGGGTTGAATAATAAATGACCCTCTGAATAAACTTTTCACAATTTAAAAAAAATTAAACAAAGAAATAACATTCTTTTTTGCTGCAGTGCATTTCACACTTCCAGGCTGATCTACAGTCCAAATGTCACAATGCCAAGTTAATTCCGAATGTGTAAACCTGCTAAATCTGCAGGGGGTTGAATACTACTTCTAGGCACTGTGTATATATATATATATATATATATATATAATGTATATTGTATTTTAAGCTCAATTATGCATTTTCTCATTGAGCAGAATTTTAACAGTGCATATACACATACATACTGAATATATACATTACATATATGTATATATACAGTATGTATGTGTATATGCACTTTAAAAATTCTGCTCAATAAAAAAATGCATAATTAGACTGTTAAAACTAATGGATTTTGCAACCAGGATGCCTCATTTTTTGAGGACTAAACAAAATAACCGTATTTCATCAGCGTGCTAGATTTGACTTTACTGATTTTCATCCATTTTTGGACCACGTGTCCATTTTTTTTTATATCAATGCAGCATTCACTATCTTATATGTAAAAAAAAGTAACTAAATTCCCAGCCCCATCAAAAATGGACGGCACTTCAATGACAAATGAATGGCATCAGTGTCCTGTCCATTTTTTCCCACATACCTCTTGATTTGAATGGGTGTCTTATAGATGAGTGAATCGAGAGTCCATCAGCCGTATCTTCAGTCTGTGGATGCTCGACAGGAGCTCTGTAAACTGCCTCTTACCTGTTGGCATCCCTGCCACCTGATCTGATTAGTAGGCATCATGTGTGCATCATACCACAATGATGCTGCTGCTCTGACCCTACAAAGCAGAAAAGGTGAAGGAGATTCCAACAGGTAGGAGACTGCATGCCTCCTGTCCGGAGGCCACGAGCTACTGCCATGACCCCTAGATTAGGATCCAACCATTAGATTGCCTCATCTCTAGTAATTTTGATCTGCTAACTGAATCAAAATTGAACATCTTAGTTTTTTTTTGTTGTTGTGGACAATCGGTCTGAAATTAAAATCAATGGAAATCTGTTTGACCTGTGAAAAACAGGTAGAGAACAAATGAATGAAACACGAGCGTCTGAATGAGGCCTAACTATCTCAACATTTTACAACATTAGTAAAGTAGCAGCACCATGACTTCCAAATCATCAATGTTTGGTCTAATCCACCATCACATGTGCATGGTGGCTCAACTCTGCAATAATCCTTCCCCAAGAGAATTTGATGTGGACATGAAGAAAATCAGCTATTAATTCGAATTTGGAGATTATGGTTCTGTTACTTGAACTTTACTGGATATTTCATCCAGGAACCGATCGTAGCAAAGTGTTGTGTTCATTGGAAAGTTTCACAACTGTTCTACAGTGAAATTATTTATTTTTTAGTATACTTTTCATAAATTAGAATTGACGTCTTTCCAAGTAGTTGGTCCACCATTAAAGGGATCATCTGATATTCTTTCTTCTGGAGTGCAGTGCTCCTCAGCATCCCAGCTTCCTTCTTGCCAAGTAGATGTTCTGGTCCGAACTATACCATCTTAGATGCTGCAAGCAGAGGCATCGGAGTAGTGCCAAGGCACTGAAGCTGGTCCGATTCAGTGATGTGGCAAGCTGAAAGGGAACCTGTCATGTGAAAAAACCCTAAAGTTAGGAACTTTATTCTTCCCGGCAGTATTCGGGTTTCAGTCACATGGTTGGCACTGACGCGGGTTCAGTCATCGCTCTGTGTACAGAGAGTGCCGACTGTAACAGCAAACCCTGCACTGACTGATAGTAGGCTCAGCATTGGGTCCGACTGATAGTCAGTGTCGGGGGCACGATTACAGCCGCCGCTCTCTATAAACAACGGTGACTGAACCTGCACTAGTACCGCCCCCTTGACTGAAACCCGAACACTATCAGGAGGAATAAAGTTCATTTTCTCCTGGCAGCGAGGGTCTAAGTGCCGGTCAGTTTCATAATGCTAGTAACCTGCAGATTTACCCCATATCTGCAGGTTCATAGCTTTTTTTTATGTGACAAATTCCCTTTAAGTGCAGCGCTTGCAAATATAGAGTACAGAGCTTGTGCTTTGCCTGGGAGACCAGCCACCACTAAAACACTGCAACACTGGCTGGTAACCTATGCAACAAGCTATTAATACACTGTATATTTGAAAAAAAAAAAACTCCATTCTTGAAGAAGTCTGCTATTTTACACATTCAAGAAGTTGAGATAACCACTTTAAATGAAAAAACGAAGGACCCCAGGAAAAGGAGTGCAACAGAATGGTATAGGACCAAAATGTTCATTTTTTTGATAGACTGCCATACAGTAGAATCGAAGATAAAATCTGGAAAGTGTCACCTTCATTTTCGAGTACAAAGTATTATTTATTTTTTAAATCATGTGTCATAAGACAAACTAGCATCACAGCACATCCAATTCTGACTGACCGTGAGCGAGTCACAGGTTTATGGCACCAAATGCACTTGTGTGTCGAAATTACAGTTATGACCTCACAGAGCCTTCTGGCCAATGAAGAAACATAATAAGTATCCATACATATGCTTTTGAATGGTGCTGGATCACATTAGAAGAAGCATCTCTTAGATGCAGCTCGGTCAGATCTTTTGTGCCATCATATCTAGAGTTCGTAAGGTCCAGAGAGGAAAAACTAAGCTCAGAAGAATAGTTTTCTATCATGTGATTTTCAGGAAAAAAGTAAAAAAAACTGTTTAAATGCTGCCAAGAGTATTAGAAAATGAAGAAAAGAACGTCTCGTCTGACGCACACACTGCTGATAGACTATTGGATTTGTATTATTTTGTATACAGGGAGAAATGTCAATCTTTGTGGTCAGCAGGACTCTTTCTCTACGAGTCCTGGCACTATTTAAATGGAACCTGCAATCAGATTCAACTGCCCAAACCATGGCTGTGCTCTTTTTCATACTTTGAAAACCGGGTCGGGGCTGAGTGCCTTGGCCAACTAGATTGAGACAAGACCCCAGTTTGTTTCTTTCCGCTCGATCCTTTTGACTGACAGGTTTCCCCCTAAACACAAACAGGAAGACATCTGTCAATCAATTGTAGCAGGGAGAAACCACCACGGATTTGCCTTTGACTATTTAGCAGAGAAACATAGTCCCCACTCAGCATTTCAAAGTATGCTGGCTCACACTTATACTTTTAAAATAAACCTGGCATCAAACCTGCAACCAGTGTCAGATTTATGCTGCCCGAACAATCTGATGACAGGCTCCATTTAAAGGGCATATAATAATGATCAAACCAAGTACAAGTGCTCGGTGAGTGTCGGCAGGGGCCAGTCATTTATATATGCACCTTCCCACCTGCTTGTTTTCCATCTATCTCCGCCCTTCTCTGGCTCCATGAATCAATCAAAGAAGAAAGGGGTGGATATTGAGGGAAAACAAGCAGGTGGAAAGGTGTATAAAAATGATTGGCCACACCAAGGGTTCACCGAACGGCAAGACTTAGTTTGAACAGTCATTCTGTGCTGACAGAGGCCCTTTAAAGCTTATGCGCACCTCCACACAGATTTTTGCGTGTGTGCATTTGTTTCCTAAATGCAAAGTTAATTAAGTTTTTAAATAGTTTTTGGTAAAAATGTTCTGCTATGCTGCTTCAGTTTCTGTAAGTATTTCATCTAGCGGAGTATTCTGAAAAAATGTTATAAATCCAGTAAAGATTCTGCTATTGGTTCTGTCTGCCGTGCCATCTTTATTTGTCCGACTAGATTCACACATCCATGTGTCATGGGCCGAGCACGGATCGTGATGCATACAGCGGCCGCGGGTCTGAATCGAAGTGAATAGCCTCTTAGGCATACATGAGGCTGCAGTTTGGGTCAGGGGACACATGGCCGCTCCGTGTATCGCAGTGCAGGCTCTGACCCTGACATACGGATATGTGAATCTAGTCTTTGGCTGAGTACACTTGCGCTTATGAAAAATCCTTTGATTTTCATTCTAAAAAGACGGATGATTTTTCTGCAATATTGTCAACTGCATGCCTGTCCATAAGCAACCCATATGTCGTTTTCTAACATCCATACGACATCCATGTGAGAAGAGCAGAATAAGGCTAGTTTCACATTAGCGTTTACGGCCGCAGCGTCGGGCTGCGTACGGCCACCGCTAAGCCCCGCCCCCTGCCGCGCCTCCGCCGGTAGCTCCGCCTACGGGCGCATGACGCTGCATGCGTCCCCTATCTTTATCACTGGGGACGCAGGCCATTCGCAGTATGCGTATGGCGGCGCATGCGTCCTTTTGACGGTGCGCCGAGCGCAACCAAATTGCAACAGGTTGCATTTGGCGCTAGTCGGCGCACCGTCAAAAGGACGCAGGCGCCGCCAAAATGCATACTGCGCACGGCCTGCGTCCTCAGTGATAAAGATAGGGGACGCATGACGCATGCAGCGTCATGCGCCCGTAGGCGGAGGCGCGGCAGGGGCGGGGCTTAGCGGCGGCCGTGCGCAGCCCGACGCTGCGGCCGTAAACGCTAATGTGAAACCGGCCTAAGCAAGCTATAGAAAAGGAAGAAATAAGTGCAGGATATAAGCTAAAGAAGAATTCAGCACCTTAGCTCCACACAGACCGAACATCCAACCTGTATTACTGGGAGAGACACCTCGACAAGCGAAAAATCGGAAACCTGCGTTTTTGTGGCTCTAAGATAAATGAAGGAGTGGAGATTGTAGACGGAAACTAATTGCTATCTTAGTAATTGGGTTTTCTATATGTGCCATAATCTGCGACAGTTCATGTAACCACCAGTATGAGATACTGGTGCATACTGGCGGTCACTTGCCGACTAGATTCACATCCACTCCTCTCAATAGGAAAATGCCCTAGACTAAATTGTCACCCGCTTCTGTCAATGCCCTATTGAGAAACAATGAGAATTCACAAGGCAAATGACTGCCAGCTCGATCTGGCAACTGAGGGAAATCCTGACAGTGTGCACATAATGACATTACAGTGACTGATGAAATTTACCTAAAGCTCAGAAAAACCCTATAAAGGGAATTTGTCAGCAGCTATTTGCTACTTAATTTGAGAGCATCATGATGCAGGGGTAGAGATACCGATTCCAATGATGTTTCACTTACTAGACTGTGCTTTGTGGTTTCAATACAATCAGTGTTTTACCAGCAAGAGATTATCAAGAAAAAGATGCCCTCGTGCATCCTAGTCCAACCATGCCCTCAGCACTGTTTGCCAGCTTACTGTCACTCTACAATGAACGGGTTATACACAGCTCAACAACTGCGCTATGATATATCTGCAGCAGAGAAAACTGTGATTCTATCATAACTGTTGTACCCAGTATACTAAGTGATAAAATGCTGGAATCGGGGTCGCTATCTCTACCTCAAGCTGATGTCAGATTACATAGCAAAAAAACTGCCGACGGATTCCCTTTAATTAAAGGTAACAATTAATATATGTAAAATCATTTTTCCATCTTTTAGCTTGTCAACAGCTTTTTACAAGCACAGGCTGGATACAATCAGAGAAATGTATATGCCATGAGGTCAGTACACCTCCTTAACCTATACTGCCCTCAGATAATTTAGTATAAGAGACAAAGGGACTTTACAGCGTCTATTTGGGACAGATCACCTGTAAAAATCATACATTCATCACACGCTACATAGTAAACGTGGATTTCGGAGTCAGATCCCAAAGCTAATGTAGATTCTCATTCTCTCCCGTGTGCACTGGTGCCAATACTGGGAATTCCTGGTCTCCTGAGAGCCAACAACACGGCACAAGAAGAAAACAGCAGGTCCAGCTATACACTGCAGGGAAAGGTTTACTAGACAAACTTACTGAGGTTCCTAATAGAAAAGTCTCAAAGTAGGATCCGAATAGAACAGAGAAAAAATAAAAAGAAACAAACTTTAATGTTCTAAAACTTTGGAAAAATCAGAGAGCAAGGTGAGGGAATATTAAATAGACAGTGCGGATCAACGTTCCTCGGTTTCCTTTTCTCTTATTAAGACAACATCTGTTCTGGCCACAAGTAAGCAAATCAAATCTGATGTAAATTTCCACTGACGGCATGGTAAAATGCCCACCAGGAAAGCAATTTTACAAATTTACATTTCTTATAGAAAAATCCTGGCTTTTTACGTAATATTTATGTGAATTTTTATACATATTTGCTTTATGGTAACATAAATGTTTAACATCTTGTGAAATTCTAATTGGCATCAAATGTAAAGAATGGTCTCTGAATTATGCACATATAATGTGTGTGTGTGTGTATATATATATATATATATATATATATATATATATATACACACACATGTAAAGCGCCATGGAATAAATGGCGCTATAACAATAAATAATAATAATAATAATAATAATAATAATAATAATATATACAGGATGGATGGAAGTGTGGATGGATGGATGGAGGGAAAACGAATATTTTCTAAACCATTCTAAATTTGCAGGATTTTGCCCACACCTAAAACTTACCATATTTTGCGGATTATAAGACGCAACCCAAAATTTGAGGAGAAAAATAGGAATAAAACTTTTTTTTTTTAATAAAATGGTGGTGCTTCTTATAAACCATGCGTCTTATTGCTTACCGGGGGTAGTGGCTGCGGTGAAGTGGGGTCCCAGGGTCGCTGCTGGAGGTGGAAAGAGTGGAGTGTTGCTGCAGGCCGCAGACTGGAATGAGGGAGTGTTGCGATGTGCGCCACTGCGGGTGTTTGGTGGTGCGGGAACTCTGCCGACATTTTGTAAAAGCCCAGAGCCCTTGCACTTACATGGTTTACTGTGCGGTGGACTCCAGAAAGTGTCTGCCGAGGCATGGGCAGATGGAGATCTTGGCACCAAGATCTCGGGAGATGAGATCTCAGTGCAGAGATCTTTTTCCCCAAGATCTTGGTGCCGAGATCTCCATCTACGCATGTTCCGGCAGCGACCCCGAGACCCCGCTCCATCGTGGCCGGTAAGGTATATCTGCATTATAAGACGCACCCCCATTTTCCCCAAAAATATTTTGGAAAAAAGTGCATCTTATAATCTGAAAAATACGGCATCCGTACACATACATACAGTATACTTAACGACTCGACTTTCCAACCCATGAGACCTGCGCGTATGTGTCCAATCACTTGCCTCGGGTATTTCCTTGCTTAGTTGAAAAGCTGAGGACATTCACACACTTGGACCTTCTCAATACTTCTCTGATCACTTAACAGAGACAACAGTACATCGTTCAAGGTTTCAAGATAGTAAAACAAGATTTTTTCCTATAATGTATAGAACTGAAAAATAAATTAACAAGAACTATAAAAATAGATGCTGACTAGGAGCCAATGTTACACACTTCCAATGCTTTATTTCACAAGAAATTTGAAAAATGCCTCAGGAGAGCTTTTTATATTATTTAGAAATGTAAGTATAATTAGAAGCAGGCATATATAAACTTTTTTTCACATTTGATAACTTTTCATATTATTTAATACAATATAGCATTTTTTTCTTACTATAAACCAAATTTACACAAAGTTTATGGTTCATTATATTTAGACCCCAAGAGGGATACACTTGGTGGCCATTTTATTACACTCTCCGGGTTTGTTCTTTGTTAGTACACCTATGGCCTAATGTTTAGCTGAGTATTGTACATGCAGAGCTCCAGAGAACAATGCCTGCTTGGTAAAGATTGTAAAAAATTAGCACTAAGTATAGAGACCCATATATCGGGAACCATATGGCAGATTTAAAAAAAAAACAAAAAAAACAAAACAGGAATCCTCAGGGGAGCAGCAGAAGTGAAAGATGAGCAAGAACTGTCCATTTTTGGACTGGTGACAGGTTTTCTTTGAATTAAATTAAGAAACTGAATGTGAAAATGTTGGTGAGAGCCCAAACTTATTCTGTCAATTGCTGTAAATTGCATAAAAAGAATAAACAAAAATATGGTTGCACTTTCATGGATTCCACCCCAAAATACTTTCTAAAAAAAAAAATCAAAAAACAAAAAAAAAACCTACAACTTGTTCTACGATGCACCCATTTAATAAAAAAAAAAAAAAAAAAGTTATGGAAAACAGAACATTAGGAGTAAAAAACAAAACAAAAAACAAACATTGTGACCGACCCTTAAAGGGGTTGTCCCAAAAACAAAGTACTTTAATTAATAGATCTTGGAATTAAAATAAATTCCACAATTAAATGTGTAAAAAAAATGTTCCTGTGCTGAGATAATCTTATAAATGTGCCGCTGTGTCTGAACGGGCAGGGACTTGGTCTGATCATACCACAGCTCCTGGGCAGGGGGGGAAGGAACAGAATATACAGACAGGACAGCACAAGATTGCAGCTATAGGCAGGAAAAATATTTCACCTTAGAGAAAGAATCAGCTGTGATGCCCTTCTGTCCTGTCTGTACTCTCCTTTCCGTCCTCCCCTGCCCAGGAGATGTGGTGTGATCAGACCATGATCCTGCCCGGTCAGGCACAGCCGTTACACCGCAGGGCACATTTATAAGATTATCTCAGCACGGGAACATTTTATTTAAAACACACCCAATTGTGGAAATTATAATTATTCCAAGATCTATTGATTGAAATGTATTTTGTTCCTGGGACAAGAAACTGAAGGGTCCAATTTACTATGAAATTACCAACAGTTTTTCGGTGCGATAACCTCTTTTGATTTGCTACAAATTCATTAAACGATTGGTCTTTTGAGATTTAGTTAGTTTTCTGATTTTTTTACGTTAATGTGACTTTACCAGATGTTTTAGACAGATTTATGAAATGCGACTTCGATAAAATTTGGCTCAACACTATTCCCGTTCCACCTGGTGTGATTTTATGAACGCCAATTATTTTGGTGCATTTTTTGTGACATTTTGCAAAGTGATCAACTTTTTCTGCTAAAAAAAAAGGTCACAGAACAAGTTAATGAAAAAAAATACAATTTTGGGCTTTGTGCAAAACTGACGAATCGCATGCCCCATTTTGACAACTTTACGCAAAAACTGTTAGCGAAAACCACAAGGAGTGACAAAAAAATGGAAATGATGAAATTGGACCACATGGGTTATTCAATAAAGAGGTTTTTTTTTGTTCACAGAATAGGCGCCCTAACTGAGGAACATCCGTATGCTAAATAGGGTATATAAACAGGGGAAGGCAACTCCTTTAATTGAGCAAGACAAAAGATATGTACAAAAGTAATACAAGTTCCTTTCGGAAATGCTTTGTAACTCAACTGAATGGATCCAGGTTTGCTATAACCCCCATCTAACAAGAAGTGATTAGTAATAATAAGAAGCTGTAACAGGAAAGGTAAACACTGAAGACATTTATTATTGTACTGAGGAAAAAGCAAAATTAAAATAACCTGGAACATTTGTGTGTGCAATTCATCATTAGGCGATGCAGAAAAAAAAAAAAGAACAAAGGCAAACGTTGGCTCGGTGAAGAACTTCTTTGTCATCGTTAATGTATGCCCGTTCTCACAGCTGAATCTATTAGATTGAGAAAGATTTTCATTAAAAGCAGAAAACTCCTTTACGGCATTGATCACTAGGCAAACGATGAATATGTAGACATTGTGCCTATCATGCGAAGGCTCATACTACTACAGGGAAGGCACAGGACGCGATAATCTGGCAAGAACCTCTACAAATCCTTCAGGAAAAAAACCTCTATTTGAAGCAGCGTGGCACTGGTAACTTATTTCATCACCATCGCTGCTCTACCAAATTGATACAAATGGCCTTCCTTCTGTTTTATGCTATTTGCTAGTCTGATGGCCACAAACAATTGCCAATATTAGGCTGTACGTCTACTCTAACCATGGAAATGTGTACTCACAGCGGACTCAACCTGCTTGGCGTCCTGTCTGAGCCCCGGCAGAGGGGAGCATAAAATGTAGTGGGAAGATCCGAACTAAAGCTGATTTGTCTTTGTTAGGAAGCCAGATTGTGCAGGAATAATCTCATTTCCGCTTGGGCTTGATAAAGGTTGAAGGGCAGACAATTGGAAATATTTATGACGGTTTACATATGGGCTGATGTGTGCGGATGAGCATTGCTATTCTTCACAGTATATAGAGGAAACTTGCCATTAAAAGGACAAGCAAATATATTTCTGTCTCATGACATAGCTGCCACCTAGGAGAAGTGTAAAAATCTGATTAAACTATATATGTGTTCTTTTTGGAGAGATAAAAATTCACTTATACCCAATTGTTCCAACCATGTGTGCGCTATGGCATTTCACATGTTGGATAGCAAATCGCAGCAATACATAGGCAAAACGTTGAACTTATGTCTAATAATCTCATTTTTTGCCACCTGACATGTGCTTTTGCCCTTGCTTGTGATGTTTTCCTGATTCCTCCAGTTTTCTGACCTCATCGCGGCTTTTGACCATCCTCTTGTCTCACGAATCTGTTCCTGACGTGATCTCTTGGCTCTGACCCTGCTTGATGACCCTTCCTGCAAAGGGTCTGATCCTCCAGACGGCATCCACTAGACCGTTTTAAGATCAGATCTCTGTGCAGGGGTTAAGGTGTGAAGGTCAAGGTTCCTCTGGAATCAGCCAGACGGAGTTGCTTGTGCCAAGGTAACCTTTTGAGTCTGTCGCCTCTGAAAATCATGACAGATTCAGAATTTTTTATTTAAACACCAGATCATCTTGCTCACTCTGGATATAGGCAATCGAGAGTGGCCTACTCTACATCACTCCTATAAAACGCATGCAAACTAAAATGAGCGGGCAAGTGAATTGGGGGGGGGTCAGAAGAGACAGCTATTAGCCAAACAAGCACTTGGCCAAAGGCTATGTAATGTGTATGGCCTCCTAAAGAATAATAAAGGTGAATCAGCAGAAGTGGCTCATACTGCGATGAGTTGAGGAAGCAAATTATTTAGTATGTGTAAGTCTTTTGCGAATCAAGTCATCTTTAAAAGGACTACAGGATTCACAACTCTTGTTTATAGCTAGAACCTTTGAAATACGAGATGTTCTTTGCACAGTCATTGATGTTCTTTTTTTATACTATGTACAGGAATAAAATATTTATTTTATAGCAACAGCCTAAGCAGAATCACAGGGTTGACATACAGTTTTATGTATTATTATACGAGCTTAAATAAAATATATAAGCTGCCTCGTGGAGAACATTCAGTTATTTGTAGTTAAAAAACAAGCAGCACAAGAACAACTAACATGCAATAAATAAATGAGAGGGTAACTTTCGCATACTCAAGTATGTCCAATGTGCAATATATATATATATATATATATATATATATATATACACATACACACACGTACACATATATACTTAAGTGTGTCCAATGTGTTATATATATATATATATACATACACACACACACATACATACACACACACGTACACATAAAGCTCTGGCAAAAATTAAGAGACCACTGCACAGTTTTATAAAAATCAGCTTCTCTACATGTCTGACAGCCATTCTATTCCAGTGTCAGTTGAATTCCAACCAGAGTACACCTCATTCTACTTAATGTGCTTCTGATTAGGTGAGCACCTGAACCAAATCTTATTTAGCGCAGGAAAGTATAAATAAAAAAACCCTGCTGTGGTGGTCACAATCCTCTTGCAATAGGACAAGCTGGATGGCAAAACAAGTGCTAGTAATATCCCAAAAGTAATAGGAATGAAAGAATAACTTTTAACCATGCCAAAGGAGTTGAAAAGAAAAGTCTTGAGTGAGGAAAAGAAGGGCTCAATTCTGACTTAACTATCAGAGGGATACAGTGAGCGTCTTGTTGCCTCCATCCTTAAAATTTCTAACACGGCAGTCCTTTACAACAAGGTCAAGCAGCAGACATTGGGGACAACAAAGCTACAGACCAGCAGAGGGTGAAAATGACTCTCCACTGACCGGGATGAATGTCATTTTATTGGAATGTCACTCAGGAGCTGCAGGATGACATCAAGTGACCTACAAAAGGAATGGCAAATGGCAGCTGGGGTGAAGTGCACGGCAAGAACAGTTCGTAACAGGCTTCTAGAGGCAGGGCTCAATTCATGTAAAGATAGAAAAAAGCCTTTCATCAATGAGAAGCAGAGGAGACGCAGGCTGAAGTTTGCCAAAGACCATAAGAATTGGACCACAGAGGACAGGAGTAAGGTAATCTTCTCTGATGAGTCTAATTTTCAGCTTTGCCCAACACCCGGTCGTCTAATGGTTAAACGGAGACCTGGAGAGGTGTATAAGCCACAGTGTCTTGCACGCACTGTGAAATTTGGTGGAGAATCGGTGATGATCTGGGGATGCTTCAGCTAGCAAGGCTGGAATTGGGCAGGTTAATCTTTGTCAAGGATGTATGAATCAAGCCGCATACAAGGTTATCCTGGAAGAATTGTGGATTCCTTCTCCTCAGGCAATGTTTCCCAACTCTGAGGACTGGTTTTTCCAGAAGGACAATGCGCCATGCCACACAGCTAGGTCAATCAACGTGTGGATGAAGGACTACCACATCAAATCCCGGTCATGGCCAGCCCAATCTCCACACCTGAACCCCACTGAAAGCCTCTGGAATGTAATCAAGAGGAAGATGGATAGCCACAAGCCATCAAACAAAGAACTGCTTAAATTTTTGTACCAGGGGTGGCATAAGGTCACCCAAAAGCAGTGTGAAAGACCGGTGGAAAGCATGCAAAGACACATGAAAGCTGTTATTAAAAATCATGGTTATTCCACAAAATATTGATTTCTGATCTCTTCCTGAGTTAAAACAATAGTATTGGTGTTTCTAAATGATTATGAACTTGTTTTCTTAGCATTATATGTGGTCTGCAAGCACTGCATTTTTTTGTTATTTTGACCATTTCTCATTTTCTGAAAATAAATACAAAATTTAGTGCTTGGAAATTCGAAGACATGTTGTCAGTAGTTTATAGAATAAAAAAGCAATTTACATTTTACTCAAAAATATACCAATAAAGAGAAAAATCAGACAAACTGAAAATTTTGCAGTGGTCTCTTAAGTATATACAGCTCTGGCAAAAATAAAGTATGTCCAATATGTGTGTGTACATATATATATATAAAACAATTGTAATCCAAAGTGTCCAAAGTACTAAAAATTAAAATAAGTAAATTATATTCACAAGTTTATGGCAGGAAAGGAGCCCATGGCTATATAATTGTGGAACAACAGTCATAGATACATTTCCATCTCAGCTCCATGACTGAGCCAGTATATTCTAGAAGGGTGTACAATCTCTAATAATCGCTTTATTATCAGTGGAGAATGTGGGTAATAGCTGGGAGCTGTCATTTGGTAACGTAAGTAATACGTCAAGGCTGATATACCGTAATCTTCTTTCCCCTCCACTTCATTTGCACCTGGCATTTGATTGCCAATATCACTGTACATCAGGGTGCAATCCTTCAGAGGGAATATTTAGAAGAAATACAATGCTTTCCACTCTCTGTATTTGCAGTGGACTTAGTAAATCACACAGCACTAAGTTGCAGCATCTAGAGACTTGCACATCAACCAACCAACCAACCAAGCGGCTGTATTAAATACCATCTGGCAAAGACTACTGAAAGGCGAAGATTGAAATTAGATGCACATACTTTAAAGAAAAAAAAGAAAATAAACAACTTTTGGAAAAAAAAAAATGATGTGGAGTACCCAAGTTAATGTAGCACTCAACTAGGAATATAAATAATGTTGAAAATTAATTCCAGTGATATCAAGCGATAATTATTAAATTACTGGAGTCCTTCACTCGTAATTATGAACGTGAGGCAACATGCGATATTTGATTTGTAAATTCAGCAGGGCACTGAACTGGTTAATATTTAAAAAAAAAAAAAGAATCCTAGAGATGGACTACAACACCCAGAACCTACTCACCGACAGGACCATTGAGGGAACAAAACAGAACGTACCGGTATTTTACTATAGATTTCTTTCTCCCGAGTCTAATAAGGAATGAAAAACTAAATCACAGCATACCACAAAGATGAGGTTGTGTTCTTAATGCAAAATTTGGTTTTATCATAAAAAACAATGTATACGGTAATATACTCAGATTTTACATTCTGCCTGAGCCCCACTAATGGCGACCTCAGGGGGTCAGGAGGGCTATTACGTGGACTGCAGTGACATTTTGGGCACAGGGAGGTCACATCTCATGGCACCGATTGACCTCCACGATTGCGAGGTGAAGTCCCTAAGGATCGATATAATTGCACGATTGAGATCCGTTGTTTTGACTGATACCACTCACACCTCCATGTTATTCAATGAGGCTGTGCACATGTCTGATTTTTTCCTTGGACCGAGTGGTCAGAGGAAAGAAAATCACAGCATGCACGATTTGCCACCGATACTTGGATCGTACTGGGCCAATTAAATCTATGGGTCAGTGAAAAACACCGGACGGGACTCGGATAACTTCTAAGCAAGGTCAGATTTTCATGGACAGACTGAATGGAGAAGGTGGAGAAGCTTTTATTACTCTACTACCGAGAAAATCAGGTCACACTCTAATCACCCATTGATCAAACTCTGATCAGAGTAAAATTAACACAATCAGAACGATTTACTCGGATGAGAGAAAATCAGTCGTGTGACCCTAGCCTACAGATGATACGTCATCTGAGGGAGCACAGGAAGAGAAAGGCTCCGGAAACAACATTGGTGGCAGATTGAAGCAACATGTCAAAAGTCAGAAGATTTCAAAATTTGTATTTAGATTTTAAATACATACAGAAATTATTAAAAAAACAAAAAAAAATTAAAATCCGTAAACTTTTTTATTATTTTGGTGCAACGTTGTGGAAGGATACTGCAATACATTTTTACAGAGGTCAGTTCCAGACAGCCAACGGTTGCTAAACGGAACCTGTGACCAGTTTTTTTTTTACTTGTAAAGTGTGCCCATCACCTTTAAGATCATAAGAATGAGGATCCTGCAACCCTTTAATATTCTCAAACGTGCTCCTGCATACTTCACAAAAAGAGTTTTATACTTGTCCCGCGCTGTATGTAAATTGCTCAGTCTGGTAGTGGTTTCCAAATTGTGATCACCACCCCGATCCCTCTAAGCGCTGTCTTTTCAAACTGCATGAAAGTGGATGACGCCTCTTTGTCATCCACGTAGCGCCTGAAGTCTCGCGCCTGTGCAGTGGATCTTAGATCTGTGCAGACGCGTCTCACTGTGCCCTATTGAACAGCCAGTGATTCCACTGTGCAGGTGCTAGACTTCGGGCATTACATGGAGAGAGACGTCATCCACTTACCTGCACTGACAAGAGGCGGCACTGATCACAATTTGGAAACACCCATTGGACTGGAATGCGCAACTTATACATACAGCGAGGGCCAAGTATAAAACATTTTTTCTATGGTATACAGGGGCACGTCTGAGGACATAAGGGGGATACAGGATCCTCATTCTAATGATTATAAAGTTGAAGGGCATAGTTTATAAGAGACAAAACTGGTGATATGTTCCTTTTAAACCATTATGGCCCAAGATTCATCATCGCTTATGCACCTATGGGTTGTTCAGTTTTGTCCCTTTTTATTGTTTTCTTCCAATTTATTATTCTACTTGCACCTTTTTTATCTAATTTATATGTGCTCGTCTGTTTTTTTTGTTTTGTTTTGTGGGTGAAGTTTAGCAATTCCAGACATTTTCATTTGATTCATCAATTGCGACTTTTCAAAAGTATACCATCTCGCAGAATACTTGTTTTGGCACAATTTTTATAACTTTTAGTGCCAGAAGACGAAAAACTGGTTGAAGACAGAAAAAATGCCCATTTTTTCCTTTGTGCCAAAATGATGAACCACGTGCGCCATTGTGAGTTGTGAAGGATCTCACAGGGGAAGGGGGGTGTTGACTTTGCTCACCTCGGGGGAGGGGAGAGAAGGACCCAGCAGAGATCGGCTCTCTGGCGCTACCACTTGCCCCAGGTCAGTCAGGGAACTGCACTGAGGGCAAATAGTCGCCGGAAAGGCTTCCCTTATAGGTGCGAGTTAGTGAGGTGCTCCCAGTGAGGGGGGTTATACATCACCAGTCCAGGCTGGGGATATATATTTAAACCTCCCGGCCATCACTGCCAGAGTTCTTCACTAAAACAATACGGTACTCTGACACCAGTTCGTCGTTCGACATAAGCCCCGTCTGACAACAGGCTTATATCGGGTCAGAAACCAACCTGGGTAGCTTACACTTGACCAACCGAGCGTGCCGACGTGGGGATTCGTGAATCGGGATAAAAGAGCAGCCCAAGATTAATTTTATATTTAATTGCCGTAAAGGCGCACTAGAAATATACCGGTATATATGTAAAAGAACAATATACAGGTATATTGTCACAAGTGTAGTACAAGGATAGGGCATAGTTAGGTTGCAATTACCATGTAATGTAGCATGTGACCACAGGGAGGCACTGATAGATCACAGGTTCAAATCTTAGTTACAAGCTTTCCTATCTGCTTCGCCTAACGTATCCTCCTGCCATTAGAAAACTAAGTCCAAAATTCCAAAATGAGGGACTGCCTTATATCTCCTAGGCTGTTCCCTCCCACCCCTGGGCTTGTGCAGCCTCTCCCCTCCCACATCAGAGAGTAGGATTTTCTGCCTAGAACCGTGGAGGGTCATAACTTTCTGCCTGAAGCTCTGAATGAAATGGCAGCGATGCCACTGTATTCTGCTGGATTTTATCTGTGCATAGAGACCAAATATGCGTACCATATGTAATTCCTGTTAGCTATGCTTTATAACTCCATAATGCAGGGTTCCGGAGGTGACTAAATAATATGGGCACGTGGAGAAAGGAATGCCGATTCCGGTAATGTGCTCAGTTAGTCTCAGATATATTGCATTCTATTATAGGTCATTTTCCAGGTTCAATACCTCAGAGCCTGCTGTGACTTGTTCTACCACGGTGTTTCTGTGTGGTTCAGTCACAAAAAGGGAGCCAGCTGGCTGCAGCTGCAGAAAAGTTTGCACCCTTGTGTTAAGAGTTTCAAAGAGTTTCTTCCTAGCTCTTTTAATTAAAGCAAAAAATTGCCTATTATGGCCTGGGGGATGCAAGGGTGGGAGCACATTCCAGGAGGGACATGTCCGTCGTTTCTCACAGTCATTTTTATAAATTTGGTGCCAAAACCAGTACCACAAGATAAAAAAGGTAAGTGACTTAAAAATAAAAAGCAAACAATGAATCGGAGCCTATGTCTTTGGTTTAAGTCTAAAGACAAATCTAGATACGACACAAATGTCTGAGACCAGCTTGTGCCCTCCTTAACATCTCTCTACATCTCAGTCACAGCACGGCCTATAAGTCTGGCATTCTGAAACATGTCAACGTGTTTCAAGCCCTGAAATTCCTCAATTCCTATATTATAAGCACATTACATTTACAGTTGTGACGTTTGTGAATAGATTTCACCATCAAGCGAAATTGTTAGATTACAAAGAATAGGTCTCATTATGGGTTGACTGTAAAATTAAAGTAATTCATTCCATATGTCTTAGCCGTGCCATGATTCCCATTATAGCAGAAGAAAAAAAATAATTCAGATATTCTTTATGGAGCAAGCAGTTATGTATGTTACAGTTCTTTTGTTTTGTGATTGGCTTATTATTTCTGCATCCATCCTGGAAAACCGCAAAAGACGTTAAGTGCCATATGCAGCAACTATTCAGTGTATGACAGGAAGGAAAGCAAGAGTGCTAGGTTCATCTGTTTCTTTGCACACAACATATACCAGGGAAATAATAGGGGTGGCATTAGAATATTGCTGGTACCCAAGACACACAACTCACACCAGATGACTCCTGTGATTTTATACAGTTGCCATGATATTAAAGCATTGATGGCTCTAAAGTACTGCAATCCAGATCATGCTATTGGTGTGATTTACAGGGAAAATCCAGACAAATTATAAATCTCACTGCAAATTATTGAATCTTGACAGAGCAATATGTACACTGTCAGGATTCCCCTCTGTTTGCCTACTACAGCGGTCATCCTGTGATGGCTCACACACTATTTGCATTACTGGCGGTCACGAATAGCAACTTTTCCCGATTTCCTTAATATTTTATTGAGAATAGTAGATGAGAAGTTAGCCAACATGTGACAACATGTATGCAAATCACTTTTAAACAGTCACATTATCATCGCTTGAGCAGGCAAACCGGGAAATATGCACACTGTCAGGATTTGCTAATCTACAGTCACATAGAGGCACTGCCGAATAATAGTAGTAAGCCTAGAAAACTCCTTCAGAAAGATTTAGCGTAGTATTTCAGAATTATTGATATCCCATTTTTAATAAAACCTATGTCTAGGAATATGCACGATTTACAAAATAGGTAGGATATTATAGCATTGATGAGATCACAGACTTTTAGAATTTGAATAGCATTTTAGGCACAACAGAGCAGGAGTAAGGTGAGGTTGCAGACTGGAATCTGAGGTCACAGATCTGACATACAGGTGTAGCAATGGTTAAAGAAATGCAGAACTTGAATATTACGGCACAGAAAAGTGAAATTTGACATCTATTTTAGATCAGTCAATGGCTTTTGAAATGTTAACTTATCTTAGTCCACTTAAGTAATCAAGATAGCATGCTTTTTGTGTAGGCAAACATAGCTACATCTGTAAGCCTTAAAAGTACACTCTACCTAGAAATCAACTGAACACCATCAGGATACTTATGATTGGCTGGGCGAACACCGTTAGACATTAATTCCTGCTCATTGCTCTGTGTTAACCAAACGTCAAACTAGTTGATCTAATTTTTTATGTAATAAACCTATCGACTATAGGTCATACGTTGCCTTTTGTGAAGCATAAAGTGCTGATGATGAAATTGAAAATTTGTATGAATGAACAATCGGATGAATGATTTGCAAGTCTTTCCCACCCACAAAGAATGGAGAGGTCTGTAATTTTTATAGTAGGGACATTTCAATTTTGAAACACAGAATCTAATAAAATAAAAAAACAGAAAATCATATTGTATGATAATTAAATTGCATCTTATTGCATGAAATAAGTATTTGATCACCTTCCAACCAGCAAGAATTCTGGCTTATACAGATCTGTTATTTTTTCTTTAAGAAGCCCTCCTACTCTGCACTCATTGTCTGTGTTAATTGCACCTGTTTGAACTCGTTACCTGTATAAATGACACCTGTCCACTTCAACCTCTCCACTATGGCCAAAACCAAAGAGCTGTCCAAGGCTATGTGCACACGGAGTTTTTTGGCTCTGCGGATTTTGTAGTGAAAACCGGCTCTGGCTCTGTCAGCACTGGTTCAGCTACGTGGATGATGCAGGACACGTCCTCCACATCAATCAGAGCCAGCAGACAGCTTTTACTAGAGAGGAGGCACAGAGGCTGCAAAGAGGATGCCCATCAGACCAGACCAGGCTCATTTAAATACAGCGCGGGACCAAATTAAATGGTATTTAAAAGGTTACAGGAGTCAAAAGGCAATCATTTGTGAAATGCATAAAAACTGCAGAAAAAGCTGGGGGCATTTGCTGGGATACTAAAAAAAATGTTGACAGGTTCCCTTTAATTGATAGTACAGAACCCATATATGATATATCCCATATCATATACTTTAAATAGTATAATTTTGCAACACTGGCCCGCAATTATAGCATTGTTGGTGCCCAAATATACTGTAGCTTATACAAGGTAACTGGGGAAATTGTATTACTATTGGTTGAAAAATAATCCAATTCCTCAACCAATTATAAAAATTGAAATTCAGATACCTCTGAGCGAATAAAGATAAATATTAAAATTTAGATGATTTCCTAAATATAAAGTCATTATTTGGGAACATCTTCAAAACAGCTCATTGGTGACTCAATTCAATAGTCTTGATAAGCACAAACTTAAGGCTCTGTTCACTTGTCCAGTTGTTATCCATTTGTAACAGATTCTGTATTAAAAAAAAATGGGATCTGTTACAAACCGAGCAAAAACAGAAGTCCATTAACAGATTCCATAAGAGATTGTCGTCCATTATGATCCATTTCCCATAGGCTTGAATGTTAGAAAAAAAAAAGGATACAATTGCTATTTTTTGAGCTTGTCATAAAAGTTGGTCACACCACATTTTTTAATCCTGTTAAAAATGGATTGTAGCTGGAAAGTAGACAAACAGAAGACATATTAGCAGGGCTGTGGAGTCGGAGTCTTTGAGTCAGAGCCCATATTGGTGGAGTTGGAGTCGATGTCATGGAAATTGAGGAGTCGGGGATTTGGCTTACTGACTTCCCAGCCCTGGCAGGGCTGTGGAGTTGGAGTCATGGAGTCGGAGCCCATTTTGGTGGAGTCGGAGTTGGTGTCATGGAAATTGAGGAGTCGAAATCGGAGGTTTGGCTTACCGACTCCACAGCCCTGCATTTTAGGTCACTTCCTTCCCCGTACAAATGAACAGATCTCCCGTATGGATCATTTCATTTCCATTTTTGTCATCCCAATGTGGAAATAACTACTGGCCATGTGAACACGGCTTACCTTACATTTTATCTACACACAACTGAAATAGGGAACTAATATAATGATTGTGATCTTCCGAACAGATCACCCTGCAAATTACAATAAACCCGTCCTAGGTTTTAAGCTCCGCTTGTGGCTTATCCCAATGTAAATCACACTTAAGTACAATTTATAATTATAGATTGATGCTAAAGCATTCCGGGGCAGAGGAAATGTGTACATGTGAGATATTTATATGTGATTTTTATATATATCGTAATTTTTTTAATCAGTTGACAGCTGGTTTAGAGCATACAGCGATGCCAGGCTGAATGAGGGTCTTGATTACTTCAAGATTAGCTATCTTAAGTTTCTATTCATTTTAAGTGTTGTTAGTGTGAGGAGTCATTAGTCACTCCCTTGTCTCCAGGAACATCAGCATACATTTACATTGTTAATGAACATTTGGGGTAAATGAATTAATGACACTCTTAAACATAAATTCAGACCTAATAACTTTCAGTTTCACGGGTGTCTTAAAATGTTATCATAGCTAAATAGAGCCATGATCTGGTCCTACCAACTGCTCAGAGGAGTCATGAAGTGAGCAGAAAAAGGAATTAAATACAAACACGATCTGCAGAAATATTCAAAATATGCACCAAATATGCATAGCAGCCGAATTTACAGCATGTGAACGTGCACAGTGGATATTTTTCATTTTTATTTATTTTTCACACCCTTTTGAATACATAGTGAAATTTAAACATCACATAAACAAAGCAGAAGTAATCACTTTGTGACCCCAAAAATGTATAAGACGACATATATAAATTGAAATTTTACTCTACACTAATCATAATTGTGGGGACAGTTATTGATCCTTATATGACCACAAAAGTCGTCTAATAAAAGCTGGAAATTCCCATTGGATGTACAGTACATTGGCCAAACTTGTCAATTTTGTAATCTGTGTGGGGGTTTCCTGATTCTTCCCTGACGGCAGCTGTCATGGAACAAGGATTAGATATAGATGAATTTCAACTGCCCGATGAGTTTGTTCTCGAGAAACTAAGCCGCTGCCAGAAGTGTCTGGAAGTGACTAGCTCTCAAGGTCCTTACTGAGAAAGAGCGTTTATCCACCACCAATTTAATATGTATAGCCAGATTTAGTCAATGCATATGCGATAGAGCTGTACTACACAGTCCCAGCCCACGAAAAAGAGTGGCATACATTCTGTAAGAACTGACACCAGTACAGATCTTTGTAGCCCAAATCCATCAATTAGAAATCAGCTTACTTGTTATGCTTATTCATATAGCGCTATCATATTCTGTAGTGCTATACAGACATCAGAATCGCTGTCCCCATTGGGGCTCTTGTTATGAATGAGTCACCGAGGAGGAAAACTAAACAAGCTAAGTCACAGAAACCCAGAGAGGTTGGTAACTATGCAGATTGCAGACCCCTGATCCTAACCACACAACTAGCAGCAGCCGTGGCGCGTTCCTACGATGAATCTAGACGCCTCGTCACAGCCGGAGGACTAAATAAGCCTAAAGCAAGAAAAGAGGAAAACTAACTGCCCCAGAGTACACCCCAAAGGAATAGACAGCCCTCACACATGTATTGACGGTGAAACAAGATGAAAACACAAACACAGGCAGGAAAATAGGCTGAGCAAACGATGGGGCCCAAACTAACTAGAAAGGACAGGAATGGAAAGACACTGTCTGCAATCTGCCCAAAAATCTCTACAAAAATAATGTCCAACACTTCTGATAACAAAATTAACCCTGAAGTCAATAGACTTCTCCCACTATATCAGCACTCTGAAATATTCTGAGACAGAGCAAAAAAGAAGAAAAGAGAAGCCAGCGTTGCCAAGGTCAGAACGCATAACATAAAGTGCATTTGCACATAACATCTAACTGTATTCAAAATGAGATATTTAGCAAAAAAATTGATCAATTCAATTGAGCCACCCCGCCGCGCCAAGGCAATCTCATATGGGGGGTCCTACTCTATGTTTTTAATAAACACTGTGCCATTACGGCCTCCTAGATACATTAAAAGCAAGAGCAAAAAAGAGGCCAATCTAATAAGGGACAAAAAGCAAATTGGCAAATACAGACAAATAAGAGTGGAAATTCAGCACAGCCCCAGCTGGGGCTGGCTGACCACACAAAAAACTGAATAGACCAACAAAATCAAGTGTGAACACCATCAGAAACACTTAGCTTGAGATGACTGGAACAGAGCTGAAAACCAAGACCTGAAAAGCCAGAAGGAATCACCAGCACCAGAACAGGGCGTCGGCTGTCTTAAATCCAGTCTGAGATTCCAGAGATCCAATCGTTATCCTCATCATCAGGTGGCAGATCTCTACTAATTAAATCAACCTCACTACCTCCTGTTACCACCAGAGGGAACCCGGAAGAACTCACAACTGGTAGACCAGAAAATGAGTTCACAACAGGCTCTAATATGCAAATTGCCTCTTCAGAGAGAAAGAGGACTTGAACTCTATAGCGCCAGCTGTTGGTAGTAGCGATCCTACAAGTCACAATCAACCTTTTAACGAGTCTTGTAATATGACTTAGGATAAAAGCCAAATCAGAATCTCAATTTGCAGACACAGTGCTTCGGGCCATTGGCCCTCGTCAGTGCAAAGTATGAGAACTGATTTGGCTAGGTGAGAGGCTTTGGACTGAAGTCTAAGGAGTATGGTTCCTCCTTGTAGAGAGTGACATACCAGCTCTGGCTTGTCAAGCCCATTAGGGCTCACAATTTAGATTCCTTATTAGTATGTCTTTGGCGTGTAGGAGGAAGCTCACGCAAACATGGGGAGAACATACAATCTCTTTGCAGACCGGGATGTGGAGTTCATTTAGGTGGAGTTGGAGTCAGTATAAAATAGACTGACTCCGCAAATATATAATAAATTGAAATCAGTAGTTCAGTGCAGGATGTGCTGCAAATGTTTTCATAAGAATTTGGGAAAGTTACAAAATGTCCCATAAATGTCTGTTCTGTTCCTGATCTAAGGATCTCGGCTTTTAGTGCAGATGAATCTGTGCTGCACTATATGTACATGCTCGGTAGTGACCAGTGCTGTGGAGTCGGAGTCTGAGTCGGAAGTGACGGAAACTTAGGAGTCAGAGTCGGTGGTTTAGCATACCGACTCCACAGCCCTACTTGCAGATGTTGTCCTTAGTGGGATTTGAACCCAAGAATACAGCACTAAAAAGCAACAGTGCTAACCACTGAGCCAGCTTAGATTTTCTGAGATCAGTGAGGCCCATGGCATCCTTCTTTACTAGTTGAGCATTATTTGGAAGAGAACCGTAGTATTAGGCTACATTCCCATGGTCAGTTATCGGCAGTGCTTTGGAGACAGCACATGTCTAGTGCGTCCAAAGCGATGCCGGCTTTTGAACGCAAGTGATTCTGCATGTGTTCATTGAACCATGTGGAATCACCACGTCCAATACATTGTATGGGTGAGATTTATCTTGTTCAGACTCGCCGGCTGCCAGTGTCCACAAGTGATCCGCAGGCATTGGGGCATGAATAGTGGACATGGGATTTCGTGAAATCCCATCCACTATGCTGTAACATCTGACCGCTGTGGGTTGGACGCCGTGGATGTACGCAGCGTCCAACCTGCAGCGTTTACTGACCGTGGGAACATACCCTTATTCATGAGCATGCCCAGGTTGCAATGTTTGACTCAACAAAGAATTGTGGTGGTGATGATGGAGGCCTATGTATGCACAGACTCATTCAAAGAAACACAGAGGGTTACCTAAAGGGTAAGATTTATTACATTAATCCACAGAAATTTCCAAGCTCAAGCAGCAAGCTGAAATTCTTGTTTGGAATAACGAATGTCTAGTGTGGCAGAATCCAGAACATGAAAACACAGGCTCAGCTTTTCCTAGCCACAGTAGGAAACCATTTCTAGCATCTCTTGTACATCACTTTTCCTTTATCCATTTCTAAGAATGTTCATTCCTGATTATTGCTGGAGTAAATATGCTGCCGATCACCAAACGAATGAGCAAAATGGTCATTCGTGTGATGAGAACATCTGTGTCGACGGAAAAATAACTTATCTGCAGCGCATCGTCCCGTGGAAACTGGGCATGATGATGCAAAAAGTTGGAAAGATATTAATAACGATCACTATTCCTATAACATTTTTGTTTGCCTGCGTGAATGGGCCACTAAGAGCAGACAGATCTGTAAGTAGTTGATTAGCACTTGTTATTGGGCTGAAATCATCACATCTAAATTGGCCTTTAAATGGTTATTCCCTTCCATTGGTAAAATCCAAAGTTCTTGCGAGTACCTGCCTTTTGTTATGAGCTCCTGAAGAGAGAGGGATTCTTAAATATCTCAGATTTCTTTTGATGTTACATATTTATATTTTACAATAAAACTTGATATCTTACACATTTTACGGAAAACTTTAAGGTGGTGTGCACACGCTGCGGATTTTGCTGCGTTTCCGCAGCGGTTTTGGCCGCTGCGGACCCGTGCGGTGTACAGTACCATGATTCCCTATGGGAATCAAAAACCGCAGTGCAGACGGTGCGGAATTTTCCGCGCGGATTATCTGCGGTTTTCAATCCGCAGAAAGAATTGACATGTCAATTCTTTCTGCGGATTCTCCTGCGGTTTGCCATCTCCTCCATTGAGGAGATGAAAAACCGCAGGGCCAAACCGCAGAGCAATCCGCAGGTATTTTGACCTGCGGTTTCACCTGCGGATTTTACTGAATCCGCACATAATCCGCAGCGTGTGCACACAGCCTAACTCTCATCAATGTGGATAGAGACAAACACTCTAAAAATGAAGAATTCTTGAAGCTTTTTCGAGTAATCCAACATAATCATAAAACAATTGGGGCACATTTGTGAAACTGTCTAAAAGAAAAACTTGCTTTGGGCAACAAAGACCGTTTCATAAATCTCCGCCACTGTCTACACAAGTCTGCACTACATACTATACCTATAATATCGGCTCGTACAGTCCCTTTATAATTATCTTCATTACTGGCTTTTGTCTCAGACATGACTCCATTCTGCACAATGCCTGAGCAGCAGGGATGAATACTGAGTTTCTAATTAAGCACCATGGTAAAGTTTTCACAATTGTGGTTAAAACAGAACAAAGTCTAATAATATGAAAAACGTGCGATACATATATAATGATTTAATAACGGTCTGTAATGCGACGTCTCACATTTGCTACATAAGCAGTTTATGCAGCTAGATTTCAGCACAAACTTCCACATACGATTGTGTTTCTGAACATAAAGATTTTTGGCTTGTTATGTTGAAGAAAATCTATTCTGTCTGTAACATTCTGCACATTCTAGAGCACGGACGAAGTCATCCACCTGTCAGCTCATTTATTTTCTGCAAGTATTTTGCATTTTTATCATTAACTATTAACCAATGACCTCATCAGAGAAATGAAACAACACTGCCGGTAAATATCGCTTGCATCTTTGCCTTCCTTCACCCTAGAACAGACAGTAACACGACAGTACTGAACCACACATTAGATCCCATTTATGATTTGGAGGAAGCATGGTGAGCTTGCATTTTCCCTGTATGGACTTAAAGGGAATTTGTCAGTAACATCTGTCGTAGGCAAACAGATGTACTGCGGATAGAGCACTGTAAAACCTTTTCAAGGATACCTGTTTTGTCAATATCTGATGTTCCCTCTGTCTGAAATTCTTTTTATTTACATGCAATTTTGCTCCGGAATAGCAAAGGCGGACGTATCGGTGCACTTGCAGTCTTCAGCTCCTCTATGCCTATCCCCGCCTTCGCCACACCTTCCAATGGAGAAGCTATGCTACATAACGTCACGTCTGATCTCCAATGTCAATGAAGTAGCAGAGTTAAGATCTGGCTTGGAGCAGCAAAGAGGAGCTGACGACTCCAAATGCTATCAGTGGCGATACAAAGCAAATTTGCATATGAATAGAAGACAACTTTCAATGCAAAGAGGGTATGATTGGAACAAAACAGGTACCTTTGTAAAGGTTTCATACTGCCTGATATTACAGCAAAGGGCCTGTCACACTAAGCGATATCGGTAGCAATGTCGCTGTAACGTCACTGGTTTTGTGACGCAGCAGCGATATTGCTAGCGATATCGCTGTGTCTGATACTTACTGTACCTCCAACCGGCTCCCCCGCTGGTTATCGCTGATCGCACGAGAACATCCTGGACCGTTTCTCGTCGTCTGCTTCCTGCTGGGCTTCCTGTGGCGCCAACGAGCGACACGTGGACGCAGGCGGGAGGACGTCAGGATCGCCTCGTCTGACAGGTAAGTAGCGACCCCCGACCCCTGCTATGTCACTGGTGAGATCTGCCTGTGTGGCAGCTCACTAGCGACCACTTAGCGATGCACCAGCGATCCTGACCGCGTCATATCACTGGTCGGGATCGCTGGTGCATAGCTAAGTGTGACAGTACCTTAAGTCAGCTTTATATCTATATATTGTTGGCACTTTCGCTAGTGACATCGACAAATATAGGTCCCCACTAGTGATGAGCGAGTATACTGGTTGCTTGGGTGTCCTCCGAGTATTTCTGAGTGCTCAGAGATTTAGGGTACCGTCACACTTAGCGATGCACCAGCAATCCCGACAATGATACGACCAGGTCAGGATCGCTGGTGCATCGCTAAGTGGTCGCTAGTGAGCTGCCAAACAGGCAGATCTCACCAGCGACATAGAAGCGGTCGGGGGTCGTCACTTACCGGTCAGACGCAGCGATGAAGATGTCCTCCCGCCCGCATCCACGCGTCGCTCGTCGCCACAGCAGGAAGCGGCCAACAAGAAACGGCCCAGGACGTTCTCGCGCGATCAGTGATAACCAGCGGGGGAGCCGGTCGGAGGTAAGTATCACACATAGCGATATCACTAGCAATATTGCTGCCTAACATACAGGCATTCCTCACATGTATTCACCCTGTCTAGTAGCCGCAAATCATGCAGCTGAGACAACGAAAACTAAATCTCCGAGCACGCCAAAATACTCGGAGACCACCCGAGCAACGAGTATACTCGCTCATCACTAGTCCCCATGGCCCTTGTGCAGGTAAACATGCGGCAAAAGCAAAATATTCTCTTTGGTAAAAAGAAAAAAACTAAAAATGAGCTCTGAATATAACAGACCGATTTATTTTTCCATGCAACTTTTCCATATTAAAGCAAAGTTTCAATTTTTTTTTTACCATCCTCCTAACCACACCCATCTATAATTTCTTTCTACTCAAGCAGGAGAAGATATCAAAGGGGGCATGGTGAACAAAACAAGTTCAAAACAAGCAGCATTGCTGCAATAAGTGAGAAACACCTTGAAAAAGATGTGCGTTTAGCTTCGAAACGCGCAGTGCTAATAACAGTTTTCCAATCAACTACGTCAAGAGAATATTATTCCAGTAGCGCTGTCTATTTTTAACATGTTACATCCACCCACTGTCAAGGTCTTCTAGTGTATTTATTCCCCCAGCCACGGGGCAGCAGCTGGTATTTTATACTTTATACGGTGATTGCGTCTCACACAACCCCTCTCTAGGTGAACACTACCTATTGTCTATTTGCCCTCCTCAATTACGGTTCTGCACTATGTATGCACTCTATTCCCTTTACAGCTCCACTGCTCAAAAGGAGCATGGTGGCAGTGAGGGACATTCAGCAGACCGGCTGGGACAGCAGAGAATAGACAACCAACCCCCTGAGGAATCCCACGCGAAACGCGCATTGGGGCTGCGCGGTCTGATGGCGCACAGGGACTTATATGGGTAAGATCTTTTCCTATGGCATTGTGATATTTGTTTACTGATGTCATGCAGTGATGATGGCAATTTTATTCTTATGCTGATTTTTTACATAGCAGTTTATTATACCGCACTATCTATATTGAAGTGGGGCTACCATAATATACACTGTTACGGAGAGTTCATAGGAGGATAACTTCATGTTCCATATACAATTCTGTATTTGCCTCAGACCTTTTATTGTTCATGTCCTTCATGTTGAATTCCTTTGTCCATGTATTTTTTTCAACTATTTAATCATGATGTTATGATATAATTGAATAAAAGATTTTTGGTAAATTTTAAAAGTGGGTTTTTGTACTCCCTGTTCTCGTTGTTTGCACAGCAGAAAAACATGCAGCATTTACCCTATGTGTGAACACGGCCTAACTGTCCAAGTAAACTGGATGTGATTTCATAAAACTTTTGCCCACTGTGCATATAAAAATGCTGTTGACCTGTGCAGTTTTGGTGCATTTATTCTCTATAAGCTTGGAAAAATGCATGTAAACACTGCATAGAAAAATAAATTTGTTTCTTTTCTAAAAGCAGAATAGTTTTTTTGAATTATAAAAAAAATCTAAATAAATTAAAATTACTGCTTGAAATTTGAACCAAAAACGCATTAAACTGGGACAATTGGGAGCTACGACTTAAGGAATGTGGACCAGTGGCCATGTTCCATTCTGAGATCAGGGCATAACAATATCCTCACCCAGCTTGTCTCCATCATGATGAGCGTCAGCACTGTTGGAGAATACAACAGCTGCAGGCTTATTCCAGTGTGGTAGCTATTCTGAGCAGACAGCAGATGGTGCTGTGTGAATTTTCAGCACATTGTTTGTGTCAGTTCTCTTCAATCCTCCATGTTGGGTTGATGAAGATAATGGTTACTTTATGTCCCAATTGAAATAGTTCATTCTCCCATGATAAATGCTGACTGATTCTGCTGAAAGCTGTAATCTGCAACAATCACCAGATAGGAAGTCTATGACAAAACTGCCTAAGGCCTACAAAAGACCAGTTCTCCTTTGGCCTTTCCATATCTATGGATAATATATATAATATATAATATAATAATGTCCATATGTAGAACAAAAAGGTTATTTTTGACTCAGGTCATAAAAATGGCCCAAGTGCCAAATAACTAGCTGCAAAGTCAGTTCCAAATAGAATTCTTTTCTACTGGACTTTTGGGGCTTTTTGTATTAAGGGACCATCACTTTTTAGAGCAGAGTTCCTCTAGGCCAGTCTCACCTTGTCATATGGAATATCTTGTCATATAATGGCCAAAATAAACAAGAATAGAAGAAGAAAAAAGGTTTATTTTGGATTTTCACTTTAAACCTGCTGCTTCCACGATAGATATTAAGCACACTTATTTTTTTTTCTTTTCTAAGCAGAAGATATTTTTCATTTTGATTTACAAGTCTGCACTTTATAATAAAATGTAATAGAAATCAGTTCTTAAAAAATTAAATATGATGTACTTTAATTATAGCGCTCAGAAGTATCAGGCTGGGATTAGAAATGAAGCTGCAGTTGTTCATTGGGGAATTTAGAAGACCCTTTATCTTCTAAAATGTTGTAGATTTATGCTGGAAATGAGACCATCGACAGAAGAGCATCTTCTTTATTAAAATGAAACTCTGGTGAAGCTTAATATGGTCTCTAAGTACGGACATCTGACGTAGAATGTCGCTCACTTCTCTTACCTCCTCACTAGATTTTTGTTGCTTTCACTTATTTTAGCTATAACTTTTTTTTTTTCTTTTTTAACTTTGCTGCATTTGTGGTGTAAGTTTTCGGAAAATGATGACGTAGAATGTCGCACGCTTCTCTTAAGGGCCTGTCACACTAAGCGATATCGCTAGCAGTATCACTGTAATGTCACTGGTTTTTGTGACGTAGCAGCGATATTGCTAGCGATATAGCTATGTCTGATACTTACTTCCGACCGGCTCCCCCCGCTGATTATCGCTGATCGTGCGAGAACGTCCTGGACCGTTTCTCGTCGTCAGCTTCCTGCTGGGCTTCCTGTGGCGCCGACGAGCGAAGCATGGACGCGGGTGGGAGGACGTCAGGATCTGACACGTAAGTAGCGACCCCCGACCCCTGCTATGTCGCTGGTGAGATCTGCCTGTGTGGCAGCTCACTAGCGACCACTTAGCGATGCACCAGCGATCCTGACCGCATCATATCGCTGGTCGGGATCGCTGGTGCATCGCTAAGTGTGACAGTACCTTTACCTCCACATTATATTTTTGCTGCTTTCATTTATTTTAGATATAACTGGTATTAGATCAGATAGACAGGGTGGACAGCCTCTTCTTCCTCAGAACCCCTGGTATTTCCATAATTAGATTAGAAAGACTGGGTGGAAAGCACTGTGAGTGGCCTTCTCTAACCTCAGCACTCCTGGTATATGCAATATTAGATCAGACAGACAAAGTGGACAGCAGTGTGAATAGCCTCTTCTTACCCCAGCACCTCTGATATACCTAGTATTAGATCAAATAGACAGGGTGGACAGCAGTGTGAGCAGCCTCTTCTTACCTCAGCACCCCTGGTATCACTAGTATTAGATCAGATAGACAGGGTGGACAGCAGTGTGAGCAGCCTCTTCTTACCTCAGCACCCCTGGTATCACTAGTATTAGATCAGATAGACAGGGTGGACAGCAGTGTGCGCAGCCTATTCTTACCTCAGCACCTCTGATATCACTAGTATTAGATCAGATAGACAGGGTGGACAGCAGTGTGAGCAGCCTAATCTTACTTCGGCACATCGGATATCACTAGTATTAGATCAGATAGACAGGGTATTAGATCAGATAGACAGGGTGGACAGCAGTGTGCGCAGCCTATTCTTACCTCAGCACCCCTGTTATCACTAGTATTAGATCAGATAGACAGGGTGGACAGCAATGTGAGCAGCCTATTCTTACTTCAGCACCTCTGATATCACTAGTATTAGATCAGATAGACAGGGTGTACAGCAGTGTAAGCAGCCTATTCTTACCTCAGCACCCCTGATATCACTAGGATTAGATCAGATAAACATGGTGGACAGCAGTGTGAGCAGCCTCTTCTTACCTCAGCACCCCTGATATCAAAAGTATTAGATCAGATAGACATGGTGGACAGCAGTGTGAGCAGCCTCTTCAGTGAAACCAGATAGCAGCCATATTAATTCTATAGTGATTACCTCCCTACACAAAATGATTGTGATTTAATTAAAATGACATTTCCTTCAGTTATTTATTTTTTCAATTCCTGGAGATTTAAAACAACACCATCCATAAACAGCAGGTTGTAGATGGAACTCCTGTGGCACTTTTAAGAGTATAGTAACTGGATGTCATCAAGTCAGCCCCATTAATCATGTTGTTATTTTTCTAAAATATAAAAAAATTAAAAAAAAAAAACTTAATCAGGATCCAGGGCCTTGTTTGTCTTCACGCTGAAATGGCAGAATTTCATAGGAACTGATCTGTAGTTAGTCCTCAAAAACATCAATCGGCCTGTTGATACGGGCAATACTGATACCCTCTATCTGCCGCCTCTATAACATGAGCTGTGAGCAGACGCTCAGACGCTGGGCATGCTCAGCCTGAGACTTCCGCGGCATGCACACCACAGTTATTTTAGATTTAAGATTACAAATAAATTTCACTTCCTTGGTTCCAGATGCACATGTTCAATGACTGGAAAATTAGTTTAGGTGTCATGGTGTATAACAGACTACTCGCAGAATGTTTTCGCGACAAGGATCACGTTTCAAGCAGCTTGTTAGGCTCATCACTTCCTCAAACTATGTTGTCACTGCTAGCGAGTGAGTGAAGAATCCCGGGCACAGTGACACACATAATCACAGACAGTCTCCTCTCCCCATGCAGCTCTCAGTAGGATTAACACTTATTATTACCCTAAATTGAAAGAACTGCAAACTTTAACTACAATTATTTTAATTTGATTTTATGGTTTTCCGTAACCAAATATCTTGTGTCAATCATACAGAAATAAAGCATTTATTTACTTAAAGATGGGGCAAACGACATAAACAAGATTCACGCAGAATAACGAGATACAAAGGTATGGGGGAACGTAGGATCTGACGTGAATTCAGACGCCGCCGTGCTTCCAGTTAGGAAGTGAGAGTGCATTAACAAGCCGATATTACGCACCTTTAATTGCACGGTGACACGGTGCTGCCATAATAAAGGAGTGACGCATGATCACGGGATTACCGCTGTCTAGTAATCGGCATGTTTCAGTACAGCGGGATGGACTTATGATGGTTTCCAGAGCCTCTTACCTAAATCATGCTTTCCGACGTCACTCTGTAACGGGTCAAAGCCAACTTCTTCAGACTGCAAAGGATGGCGAGTTTGGGGCTCAGGTTCTTGCATTCTCAAAAAAAGGTTTAGCTAAAAGAAAGAAGAACCATTTGTAAGTAACTAATAAAACTAAACATAAATTACTAATACATAAAGTCATTTATTCTAGCAGTGATTATATTTGATCTCAGACCCATTCTGATTTTTACAGGAGGAAACTTTTCGGTTTGCTCAAAAGACCTCCAACTTCTACAGTTAGAAGAAACAATGAGACAGCAGGATGGAGTTCTGTCTATCCGATCCATCATAGAGCATCAGCTCCCTCCCCATACTGGAATACTAAAGGTCAGTGATGAAGACGCATGTCAGTAAGTCACAATTTTATAAGCTGAAACTGGACTGTAAAAGATAAGTCAATTTGCAGATAGGTTAAATGGATTGGCATTGAAGCTTCTGGGGCCAAGTTCTTGAGTAACGTGAGACACAGAATTCAATAGCGTTAATTGTTTTGTGATGGTCCCGATGCAGTAAATGGCAGATTGCAACACAACGATATTGACAATAAGATGCAATATCGCAATACTATAGCAAAATCTTTGTTGTGCGACACATGTTGCCTAAAGGAGCACCATTGTGTATACTTGATTTTAGCATTGCCCTACTAAACTGGATGTCCACAAATGGAATTGGCACTTTCATGGGAAATTGTGGAAACAACAAATATGATAACATGCTGGTTGTAATATACAGACTACAGCAAACACAAGCATGTGTTCCCGACTGTGGTTTGTCATGAAACATGAGAATTAAAGGCGTTGTCCACTACTAGGACAACCAACCCCTTCTTGATCAAAATGTTTGGCCATGGCATAATAAAGCCTAAGCTCACCTTCCCGTGCTGGCACCGTTCCCGTGGTGTCGGCACTCGCTCTCCATGCGGCTCTGGTGTAGTGTTGTGATAGGTGATGCCAGCACCCAATCAGAGCTGGCGTCACTGTCTCCACCTTCACACAAATTGAACATGAACAGGAAGTCCAGGCTACAGCTGCAGCCCAGACTTCCTCTATATGTTCGATTTGGCGGAGACAGTTACGCCAGGCGTCAGGTGTCACAACAACAGCACGGGGGTCCAGGGGAAACTAGTGCCGACACTGCGGGAACTGCATCGGCACGGGAGGTGAGTATTGGCTTTATTATTTTATGGGGGCTAAGTGAGGGGTATGAGAAGTTGTCCAAGTAGTGGACAACTTCTTTAACATCCTGCACTTTATAAGTGGAAGACCTCCACTTATTAGGTAAACATTAAATAAGGAAACAACGTCTCTATATGCAAATCCTTAGAAAAAAGTGCTTTCACATTACATATATAATACCCAATATCTACCCCTACAGCAGGAGCTTCAGTAGATATTTGACTGCATGTATCATTGCTACAAACACACTAAACATGACAGTGCCATACAAATACTGGATAATAAATGCAATGTAATCAAAGGAAAGAAGTCGCTGCTCACAAGTGTGTCACTGAATAAAAGAGAAGGCACAGGAATATACCGGATGCGTTCTTTAATTACATATTTCACTTTACTCAAGTAGTAAGCAAAGACTCTGGATGGCAGACTAGTAAGCCTTGTGAGCTGATCTCACCATGCTTGACTTCTTGTTTCTGGACTATTAGACTGACTGCCCTCTTTCCTGTAATGATGAAAGTAAATTATTAATTTTCTGTGAGGCTGCTTACATAAAATTCTATCTGTATGCAATAAGCATAAAATAACCCAGGCATGTATAATTTGGTCATTAAACCTTTCCGTTATGTGCGCTCCCTGATAAAGGGTTAACCGCCATCTTTCAGGAGACAGAAGCAGCAGATGGTTTCACGGCGTTCATGAGGATAAAGTTATGCGTATATTTCTAGGTTGTGTACCTATTTTAGTAAATATGTTTAAATTCATGCAATGTGATAACTTATTCAGAACCGCAAACAAGAAAGTATCAAGAACATACTTTTTATTTTTGCTCCTTGCACCTGCCACCTTCGCAAACTGCAGGTGGCCTTTTTTGGAGAATGCTAATATTACTACAGCAAGGATCTTTTCACAGGGAATTTCGAAGGGGATTTCTTGGCAGTTTTGACTTATAAGGTGATTTGGGACCAAATTGCTGCAGGATCCAAAAGCACTGTAGATGTAGTTATGCCGACAATTTGCTACATCTTGTAACTTTTAAATTGCCAAGAGTGAAGTTCACATCAGGGATGCGGAGTTGGAATTGGAGTCGGAGCCTATTTTGGAGGAGTCGGTGTCACGGAACTTGAGGAGTCAGAGGTTTGGCTTACCGACTCCACAGCTCTGGTAGGTCTGTGGAGTCGGAGTCGTGGAGTTGGGGTCCAATTTGGTGGAATCAGTGTCATGGAAATTGAGGAGTCGGAGTCAGAGATTTGGCTTACCGACTCCTCAGCTCTGGTTCGCACAATACATTGACATTCTGTGTACTTCACGTCTACAGTGCCACATCAAATGAGGGTCTGGACAAGGGCTTATGTATTATGCAATCAACCCATGTAACTGAGGCAGAGACCCCGGCGAGCGCAAGTGCCGTGCAGTCAACTACCCTCCTTTCTTTTAATAAGCATTGAGAACTTGTACAGGAATCCTCTCAAAAGGCCATTCAATATTGGCAAAGCAAAGCATGGGGAGGCAAACAAGCACAACTTCCTGTTGCACGAGGCTGGTGGTACACAGTTACCAGCAACAGGCTCGGTCACATTTTCATCCTTGCTATAGGCCCCTCCAAACGCCATGTGTGCCACTTGACGATTTGCCAAACTGGCATGGGTTCTCAGAGATCAGAAGGCCATTGTATCAATATTACATCTTAGAAAACGCTTGCCAAAGTATATGAAAATAAAGCCTCAGATCTGTACAACACATGGACAATTTACTTATAGACACCAACTCATACACATAGCACTCTACAAAAACAGATTTAAAATCAACCTCTGACTGAAAACTGAAAATGCTGACACCGAGAGTTACCTCTGTGTGCTCCTACGCAGCTCGTGAAACGGGAAAGTCAGTCTTCAATAAATACAGATTTTACCTCAGAATTGAAAATTTTGATAATGACTGATCAATTCTGGTGGAGAAAGAAGCAGATTTCTCTGATAAGATATATTATAAAGTTGCTGATTTTCATATGTATTATTGATTTATGAAATTAAAATTAAAAGTATGGTTACGCTTTAACTTGACCTGGTCCACATCTCCACTCTCTTACAGTGCTATTTTAATTTTTCTGTTTTCTGACCTCGGCTTGTAATTTGGCCATCTGCGGCTTCCCGATTCTTAAATCTGACTTGACTTCCTGGTAACTAACACATGTGATGACCTTTCTTGCTGCCAGCTTGCTCCACTGGACAGCAGTCAACTCTATGGCCAAAACCAAGGCGCCCCTGTGCAAATCTAAATTCATGCCCAGGGGCCAAAAGAGTGAAGGCCAGGGTAATCCCTGAGATCTAGTAGATGGAGTGGAGAATGCTAAGGGCCCAGTCACACATAGCGATCTCGCTAGCGAGATCGCTGCTGAGTCACAAGTTTTGTGACGTAACAGCGATCTCACCAGCGAGATCGCTGTGTGTGACAGCGATCAGCGACCGGCCCCCCTGCCGGTATCGCTGATCACTGTAGGAAAGCCCTGGACATTTTTTTGGTCGCTGGTCTCCCGCTGGTCAGCACGCATAGCTATGTGTGACAGGCGGGAGACCAGCGATCAGCTGGTAACTAAGGTAAACGCAGGGTTTCTAAGCACAGCGCTGTGTTTAGAAACCCTCTGTGTACCTTAGTTACCAGCGCGCTGATGCAGGGAGCTGGTAACTAAGGAACACATCGGGTTTCTAACTGACGCACGTCACTTAGAAACCCGAAGTTGTACCTTAGTTACCAGCTCCCTGCATCAGCGCGCTGGTAACTAATGTACACAGCGACGCCGCACGCTCGGCGTCGCTGGTCCTGATGGCTGGTGAAGCGGTCTGTCTGACAGCTCACCAGTGATCATGTAGCGACTCACCAGCGATCCTGACACGTTGATATCGTTGTTGGGATCGCTGGTGAGTCGCTATGTGTGACGGGGCCCTAAGCTTGTCCATGAAAGCCCTATTAAGAGCTGACAGGGTGCCATGAACAGTGCCCTTGTGACAATTACACATTTGTAGTCTTAAACATACCGCACATACAATAGTTTACTGATGACTTTCCTTTGATACAAGGATATGATAAAATATTTTCTTGTAACATTTTTTTTTTCCTAACTCAAATAAATGTAAAATATAATGTTAGTAACTAACAAATAAGAAATAAAGTACTTTTTCCTTCAAGGCAGCATTTTCTCAACAAGTGAAGCTCAAAATGCTTAGAAATCGGATGCCGTAAGATTAGCATAAACATTTTATATGAATAATAGGCAATGTTAATAATTTATTAGGGTTTCCTGTCAATCTTAATCCAAGGTTCATCCTAAATTTCGACTTCCAAACAATGCTACATATGGTATAAAGTATGTTGATTAAGAATTAAAAATCAATTGTCTGAAAACCTTAATATTTAATACTGTTAGATTGTACCATAAAGCGGTTTTATTATTTATTTACTCCAGCCCCCTCCAGATTAGTCTCGATAACTGTGGGGGGTCTGCATGTTGCAAGACAAATCCATTTACCAGGCCAAATAAATTATATATACGCCAGCATTTGTCTTTACACGTGTCATTCAATATTTAATATCGCCCATTGATGCTGCCTTGAAACCCTAATCAATTCTTAGCAGCCGCACTTTGTAATAGTCAAATGTTTTCTATTTAATCTCTCTCATGTGGTTTAACATAGATTCTCAGCGCAGCAGGACACAATTATCAGTAAGACTGCAACAAACAAACCTGAGGATAATATACCATCCTGTGGCACCCAAGTAATGAACTACATGTGAAACTTCTACCAAATATATCTATATCATGTACAGAAATGACAAAATCCGAAAATGTCGTAAAGAACGAGTAATAAACCAAGCAACGCCATCTGCATTTTCATCCCAAACCATAGGGCGAATTGCAAATGTAACAAATTTCATCCAAATTCACAAAGAGCAGTAAATTAGGCGCCTAAAGTGGTTCACCCGTGTTATGATTTCAAGAGCATACTACTACCCCCAACTTTTGCCTCCTGGCTTCCTACTTGCCGGTTGTGGTGTGCTCCTGATGATCGACAGGATGGACCATGGTCCGCGGGCCCAAAGTGTGCCCTCTACCAAGCTGCAAGCAGGGGCAGTTTTGCCTCTATAGTGTCGGATGAACACAGGGGTACAGAAGCTGGCAGGATCAAGCAATTCAGCTAGTTCCAGAGCCACACTTGCAAGCTCTTTTGCAAAGCGCATGTAAGCGCTGTGCTTATTGCACGGGAGACTAAACTGGCTGGTAACTTAGTCAACGATGAGCATTAAAAAAAAAAAATTATAATAACAAGGAAGATATTTAATTCGAGCTAAATTACAAAGTTGCATGTATTTACAAGCTTTGAAAGACGAGACAATCCCTCTAAGAGCAAAGTCTAATACAGTGTTTAAGGCCCTCGACAAAGCAATGGGGTCACCACCGAGTGACGAGACGTTTAATGTATTCTCTCTTTTAAGACATAAGACTAAGTATTCTGGAATCCACTAAACAGAACAATCTATTTTTCAGTAGAAATCATTCTACAGAAGAATCTACAATACAGAAGGATCCCTTCAAGAAAACCCAACCAAGGGCAACACCATATATTTGTCCGCAGTTGGCATTTTTGCATTGTTGCCGTTCCAATAACTGAGGCAGGACAACATCTGAGCAGAGTTTGCATGTTCTCACCATGTTTGAATGGAGCTTTTCTATGTACTACAGTTTCAGCCCACACTCCAAGACATACTAACAGGTCAATTGGTAGATTGCGAGCCCCTTTAGGGACAGAGACTATCGCAGATGGTAACTTTCTGTGTTCAGAGATGTGGCAAATGTTGGCACTAAATAACAGAGAAGTAATAATTTTGGCTCATATCTTCTGGACAATTATTATTCTTCTGCTGTTCACTAGTGAAACAATAAACTTATGTTTTGAACTATGAAAAATAAGATTATGTTTTTCATAGTTAAAAACATAATAAGTTTATTTTTTTACTAGTGAACAGCCTACACTACCGATTTTTTATAGAAAATAACAAAATAAAAAATGATGATGACTATGACGATGATGATGAACAGGCAAAGTTCAAAGTGCTGAAGGAAACAGTTTGTATATAAAGTGATACCTGATCCTGGGGTCGGTTACATTACTCCTTTGCAACCTGCTAACACTGTCAGCTCTCAATAGGTCAAGAGCCTTACTATAAGGCCGGGGTCAGACATGTGAGAAACTCGGACGAGTCTCGCATGTCAATACCCGGCACTGCCGCCAGCACTCGGGACTGGAGCATGCAGCTGCATAGAAATACATGCAGCCGTACGCTCCTGTCCGACTACCGGCGGCAGTGCCGGGTATTGACATGCGAGACTCGTCCGAGTTTCTCACATGTCTGACCCCGGCCTTAAAAGGGTTGTCCAGGATTATGATCTTGAAAACCTAAACTTACAGCAACAAATTAGTGGGGATCAAACACTAATCATGGCCACCAATCAGCCGCAGTGAGCAGGACCCACGGCAGCTGAATGTACACAGTGTATGGGGCCAAATCACCACTGTGCCATACAAAGGTTTATGGATACTGTAGTTTAGCTTGACATGACGTAAATGGCCTATCACACAGAAGTTGTGAAGTTTCGGTTCTGGATATACTGTCTTTATCCAGTGACTGCAGGACCAGCTGACAGCTTATTGGTGGGTGTGCCGGGTGTCAGACCTCCAATGATCTGATAATGATGACCCGTCCTAAGGATTTGCCACTGATGTTCCAGGCCTCAATAGGGTGATTGATAACAGGCTCAGAGGTAAATAATCTCCATGTGTTCTCTGGATGCTAGAATAAAGTTCATTTCTCATTTGCTCTGCAGACTCAGACTTTCTAATGTGCATTTCTAGGAAAACATTCTCCACTCTTCAGGCTACCCAGCGCTATGTCATCTAATGTAAGAATCGTACTGTTTTCCTCTTAATTAATAATGGCTGAAGTCTTAATGAGCATTCAGAATGCCGATATCCTCCTTGCCCTAAAATTGTGAAGTTATAAAAGCAATTTGTAAAATTATACCAGCAATTAAAGACAATTTGGTTCCCGTATTCCCCTTGCAGAATTATTTCCTGTCTTCTTTTAAGTTCACTCATGGGACTTTGAAAATTGCTCCCTGTTGCTTAAAGTGCTGTTTATGGAAGAGAGACTGAGCACAGCATGGCGAGGAAGACATCTTACCCATGATACTGGCTGAGAACCACCGTTCACACTGAGCAGAGACTGATGATTTCACCTGTTACTGGCACAACAAGTGCCTATTTTTTACCATCCCAAGCACACTGTAGATAAGAGCCTGGGTCATTCACGAGGTCATGGTCCTAAGATATACGGCACAGGAGGAGCAAATACTTTTAGCTTCTAAGCTTTATTGAACTTATAGTTTTATTGCCATTTTGAATTAAAGGAATTGTCTAATTTTTGATACCACTTTAAAGAGGACCTTTCACCAAGGCTCTCATATTGAGCTGGACGCGATGTAATAATGGCTGAAGAGCGAAATAAAACATTTTTATGCTTTTATTTTCTTTACTTCGTCTCTCCGTTGCGGAGTTCTTAGCAATCAAGGTATGTGGCACCTAATGAGTTCATTGTGTTATCAGACACTTTTTCCTTGGGGCGTGTACGACTTCTCCCTATATGAATGGCTATTTGATAACACCACCCACTTGGATGTAATTAAAGTTAACTCTTTAGGTGCCACATACTTTGATCACTAATATCATTGCAACAGAGAGTCAAAGTAAAAAATTTTATCCCGCTCTACAGCCATTACTAGCATGAAAAATTTGGTGAAAGGTTGGAGACACTAATATTAGTCAAGTTGGATGCCACATTCTTGACAACTCCAAGTGCTGGAGTATTATATACGAATACATTGAATGCAACACTGGAACGTGATGCGATGATTACATGGGCACAACACTGGGTCCCTATGGAGCCCTACATAACATGTGCACATTGGGCATTTACCAAACGAATTATCTATCTTTACGCTTCGCTAGACCGGACTATTAAGGAGGTGACAACACCTGATATGTACGTACCCCCCAAGAAGAAGCAAATGCAAAACGCGCGTCGGGGCCCGCAACTACATCTCAGGTTATGTACTGCAAATCTCTTAACTATTATTAATGTGTCACTCATGTCTACCTTCTAACTTTTATACCCATAGGTAGTTACCCTGCATAAATATAGTGCTTGCACTAGCAATAGGTCACCATCACATACACCATGAAACTTTAAGGGTTATAAATAGGATTACTGTGTCTGAATACTATGCTGCTGTGATATGCCTTATGCACTTTATTGTTGGTGTTTATCTCAGTGGGTCACATACTTTATGATGCACTTTATCCCACTGATACAGTATAGTATCTTGCACGAAGCACTTTGGTATACATATTTTTTTGAAGACGCACTTGTCTATTATATACATATGTACTTGATCTAGCAGCTACTTAAATCAATACCCTTACAATTTCCTTTGGGTTTTCTATTAAGGAATAAATGCCTGTAGTGCAACTAAAATAACGTACACAATGTACACAATTTGTGATGCACACCTGATCTGTGTAGTTTATTTTGCACCTGTATTTCCATTGAAAGAGAACTTTAGATTACGTATGGTAAATAGAGTTTATTAATTTTTGAGCATTGGGCAATGAATTCCCTTTCTTTGTAGGAGTATATATTATTGGAAGTGCCACTTTCTAGGCCTATAGTAATTTTTTTTTGTTTTTAAAACGTGAACCTGCGATAATTTGATCGGTTATTCTATATATTGCAGTAGCACAGTATATCAGTATATAGTAATTGTATAATATACTATATTATAGGAAGACCAGTGACGGCACCGACTGGGACCTTCAGCATGTCCCTGTCTGCTTTGTTAAACCATCAGCATCCTAATAATGGGCTGCAGGAGAGCCAATAGGTACACACGTTACCAGCTACAAGTCCATTTAAATGCTGCTTTCGCAGATTGACAGCCCCATTAAAATAGTTGAACAGCAGCGATCAGGGTTAGCACCGATTGCAGCTGCTATAGGAGGATTAAGTATACACAATTTAGTCCATTCATAGTACCGAGGCTCCAGAACCTTTGAGGATAGACGGCATATCAATTGATCTTCACGAGGTGTCCTATATCATGCACAATGCCCTTGTGGTAAGGGTTATATTGGCCTTACCACACGTGAATTAAAAATTAAGATGAGAGCATGTTAGGGATATTGAGAAGGAGAAAACAATTGAGGAGGAATCCATTCTCAAAACCCTACCAAGACACTTTAAACGATTTCATGACAGTAATGCCAAAGGTCTGGTCATTAAGGGAATTTATCATATCACCTTGGGATTCAGAGGCGGTGGTCTGAGCAAAATTTGGCCCCAGAGAGAAAGTAAATGGATTCACCGCCTCGGTACTATGAATCCGCAAGGTTTGAATGAAAATTCAGGATTTGTGTCTTTTTTGTAAAATAATTTTTTCTGTGATTGATTGGCAGCATCTTTTTATGGGATAGGGTGGGAGCTTTATTATAGATGGTATTTTTTTATCTTTATTGTCTTTGTCCAATTTATTTTTATTGTTTAGAGATTATGCACCTCTTCTGGTGGAGTGGTGAATCTTATCCATGCTGTGACTGTATTCTCCTCTTTTCTTAAAAAAAATTACGAGTTCCAGTCAACTAAATTACATCTATGTGCAGGTCAAGAAAATATTTGTGTTTTTCTCTATAATTGATTTTTGTGTACTGGTTATTTTTAAGCACAAGGACATTCAAAGAATTGTATTCTTTGTTGGGAGTTGATTTGTCGTGTTTATTTTCAATTTTTTTCTTCTTTTATACTTTTTATTTTAATATGTTGAGTGGTATGACCATCTATTATATTATATATGATGACAGCAATTTGGCGTTTTGCACGTATGCACTTTATTTTACACCTTTGTGTAATGTTTGATACATCAGCATGAGTCACTTTTTTGGTATTTCTGCTTTTCAGATAGAACATATAAAGCACCAGTCACTTTATTGTATTTTTGCACATATAATATACTGTATATGCAGATTTTATTTCATGTGAGGCTAGTTTCACACTAGCGTTTATTCGACGCAGCGCACGGCGCCACTAAGCCCCGCCCCCTGCCCGCCCCATACGGTCATCGCCGCCTGCTATCGCACATGGACGCTTGCGATCTGCGCACCCTATCTTTAGCATAGGGTGCGCAGATCGTGCGCTAGTAGGATTTTGGCGTGCGCTGTGCACTTTTGAAGGTGCGCCGAATTGCAACATGCTGCGTTCGGCGCGCACGGGCGCACCTTCAAAAGTGCGCAGCGCACGCCACAATCCTACTGGCACACGGCCAGCGCACGATCTGCGCACCCTATGCTAAAGATAGGGTGCGCAGATCACAAGCGTCCATGTGCGATAGTAGGCGGCGATGACCGGATGGGGCGGGCAGGGAGCCGGCAGGGGGCGGGGCTTAGCGGCACTGTGCACTGCGTCGAATAAACGCTAGTGTGAAACTAGTCTTAGTCTGCCATGGTTGGCACACAAGCACCGGTCACCTTATTTTATTTGTATGTGTTTAGATTTAATATATAGTTAGGTCCATATATATTTGGACAGAGACAACATTTTTCTAATTTTGGTTCTAGACATTACCACAATGAATTTTAAACAAAACAATTCAGATGCAGTAGAAGTTCAAACCTTCAGCTTTCATTTGAGGGTATCCACATTAAAATTGGATGACGGGTTTAGGAGTTTCAGCTCCTTAACATGTGCCACCCTGTTTTTAAAGGGAAATGCTGTAGATATAGTATATCTTGACTTCAGCAAAGCATTTGACAAAGTATCTCACACAACCCTTATTGAAAAAATGACTAAGTATAGAATGGACAAGGCAACTGTTAGGTGGATTCATAACTGGCTTAGTGATCGGACTCAAAGAGTGGTCCTAAATGGCTGCACATCCAGTTGGAAGAATGTCTCAAGTGGGGTACCACAGGGCTCTGTCCTGGGCCCTGTATTGTTCAACATCTTTATCAACGATTTAGATGAAGGAATTGAGGGTAAACTGATTAAATTTGCTGATGACACAAAGCTAGAAGGGATAGCTAATACTAGAGAGAGAGGATTCAAAAAGATATAAATAAACTGGAGCAATGGGCAGCAACTAACAATGGTTTTTAACAGGGAAAAATGCAAAGTACTACATCTGGGCAATAAAAATGAAAAAAGCATATACAGAATGGGAGGAATAGGGCTAAGCAACAGCACATGTGAAAAAGACTTGGGTATACTAATAGATCACAGACTGAATATGAGTCAACAGTGTGATGCAGCAGCAAAAGAGGCAAATGCAATTCTAGCATGTATTAACAGAAGCATACAGTCTAGATCACGTGAAGTCATTATTGCCCTCTACTCCTCTTTGGCCAGACCTCATCTGGAATACTGTGTCCAGTTTTGGGTGCCACATTTTAAAAAAGACAACAAACTGGAGCAAGTTCAGAAAAGAGCGACCAGAATGGTGACTGGTCTGCAAACCCTGTCTTACGAGGAAAGGTTGCAGGATTTGGGAATGTTTAGCTTGCAAAAGAGAAGACTGAGAGGAGACTTAATAACTGTCTACAAATATCTCAAGGGCTGTCACATTGAAAAAGGATCATCTTTATTCTCATTTTCACAAGGAAAGACTAGAAGCAATGGGATGGAACTGAATGGGAGGAGACACAGATTAGATATTAGAAAAAACTTTTTGACAGTTAAAGTGATCAATGAGTGGAACAGACTGCCACGAGAGGTGGTGAGTTCTCCTTCAATAGAAGTCTTCAAACAGAGACTGGACAGACATCTGTCTGGGATGATTTAGCGAATCGTGCTTTGAGCAGGGAGTTGGAACAGATGGCTAAGGAGGTCCCTTCCAACTCTACAATTCTATGATTCTATTTGATATTTATAAGGATGGCAACCAATTCCCCCTTCTGGGCATTTTGTTTACTTTTTTTAATGTAAATAATTTTTGTGGATTTTATTTATTATGTTGAATAAAAAAGCCGTTTTTAATCATCAATATTTACTGGATCTCTTTTTCTCGGCAAATTTAATATAAGCCCGAATATATGTGATTGCTATAGGAGGATGTCAGCTGTATAACACAAATTTCATCTGCCGGGCATGGTGTGGACTTCGTTCCTGAGCCAGTTTCATACACCTAGATCTGACGTAGGACATACGGATTAAAGTATATATCGGAAAGGAGTAAAGTCGATATGACTGGGTTCACACGTTGCAATCTTCCAAAACAACTACAAAACTGCAGTGATTTTGACAATTTCATAAAATTGTGGCAAAAACAAAAACGTGCTATGGCCATAATTATGCTGACTTAAGCAGCCCAATGATTCCTCTGCCACATGAGATGATACTTGTTCTATTAAGTGCACAAAACAACAATCATTTCAGTTACTAGCTTGACAAGTAAAAGCAGCCGAGAGCAAAATGTAATGGAAATGTACAAGACTCAACTCTACACAGAATTTTTACATTTTTATAAGATAAAATTCACCCTCTGATCGACGGAAAATAAATTCCAAATAAGAAAAAAAAAATTCAGAGAGCCTTCATCTATATGGTGCTGAAAAATATTCCGCGGCAGTCGCTGCCTTAGGTCACTGTGCATGAAAAGCGCGGAACGTGTGGGAAAGGTGTTGCCGGGATGCACAGCTGCACGGTGATGGAAATAAGTGCTTCTACATTGCTCATTCAGTGCTATGGAAGTAGAAAATGAGATGGTAAAGAGAGGACACGCAAGGCTCAAAATCTAACTAGCATGAGAAAATATTTTGACAAGTTGTTGTTCAACATTTTTGCCCTGTAATCTCTGTTTATGTTGGATGGAAGAACTTTTTTTGTAAAGTGTTTACAGGAGATTTCTTGACACATAAATAAGTATCTGAAGAGGAAATGTATCTGCATGCATGAAAAATGGAGAAGAATATAGAATTCATACTCCGTATAGACATTACCGGTGAAGATAATCTGGCCGCAGTACCACAAACTTACAATTAAAGAATATAGAATCATAGAATCATAGAATCGTAGAGTTGGAAGGGACCTCCTGGGCCATCTGGTCCAACCCCCTGCTCAAAGCAGGATTCACTAAATCATCCCAGTCAGATGTCTGTCCAGCCTCTGTTTGAAGACTTCCATTGAAGGAGAACTCACCACTTCTCGTGGCAGCCTGTTCCACTCATTGATCACTCTAACTGTCAAAAAGTTTTTTCTAATATCTAATCTGTGTCTCCTCCCATTCAGTTTCATCCCATTGCTTCTAGTCTTTCCTTGTGCAAATGAGAATAAAGTTGATCCTTCTACAATGTGACAGCCCTTTAGATATTTGTAGACAGCTATTAAGTCTCCTCTCAGTCTTCTCTTTTGCAAACTAAACATTCCCAAATCCTGCAACCTTTCCTCATAAGACAGGGTTTGCAGACCAGTCACCATTCTGGTCGCTCTTTTCTGAACTTGCTCCAGTTTGTTGATGTCTTTTTTAAAATGTGGTGCCCAAAACTGGACACAATATTCCAGATGAGGTCTGACCAAAGAGGAGTAGAGGGAAATAATGACTTCACATGATCTAGACTGTATGCTTCTGTTAATACATCCTAGAATTGCATTTGCCTTTTTTGCTGCTGCATCACACTGTTGACTCATATTCAGTCTGTGATCTATTAGTATACCCAAGTCTTTTTCACATGTGCTGTCACTTAGCCCTATTCCTCCCATTCTATATATGCTTTTTCCATTTTTATTGCCCAGATGTAGTACTTTGCATTTCTCCCTGTTAAAAACCATTCTGTTAGTTGCTGCCCACTTCTCCAGTTTATTTAAATCTTTTTGAATCCTCTCTCTCTCTTCTCTAGTATTAGCTATCCCTCCTAGCTTTGTGTCATCAGCAAATTTAATCAGTTTACCCTCAATTCCTTCATCTAAATCGTTGATAAAGATGTTGAACAATACAGGGCCCAGGACAGAGCCCTGTGGTACCCCACTTGAGACATTCTTCCAACTGGATGTGCAGCCATTTACGACCACTCTTTGGGTCCGATCACTAAGCCAGTTATGAATATGAAATGACTGGCACTACAACAACACTGAAGGGTACAGGGCAGAGAGGCACAACCGGAGACCGCAACGCCATTCTGTGCAGTCCCAAACCATCTGATCATGGGCATGCTTCTCCGCCCCTGGGGCTGTGCATATGTATTTCCATGCTAAAGAGCACAGGAGTAAGGAGGGGTATGTACTCACAATCTAAAGCCCCATCAGTATGTCTATGGAATGTGGGAGGAAACCCATACAAACACGGGGAGAACAAACAAACTTCTGGCAGATGTTGTTTTTAGCAGGATTTGAACCCAGGAACCCCGCACTGCATAACAACAGTGTTAACCACTGAGCCAGCTTACATTTTACGAAAGTAGTGAAGGAAATCAATGAGGACCATCGCATCCTTCCATCGCAGTCGAGTATCGTTCGGAGGAGGGCAGTAGTGGGATTTCAACCCAGGACTGCAAAGCAACAGTGCTATCCACTTAGCCAACTTTCTACTCCAATCTTTGCGATCCTTACTAGCTGAATAAGGATCTCCTGGACCCAGGGTAGCACTTTAGGAAGGATTAAATGAAGTAGAGTTGACCATAAATGATGCAGCTATCTTTATTGTAATTTACGGGACTAGTATAATACTGTCGTCAGCAACTCATATTATAAGGGTTGTCCAACTTATAAAAATAATTCAAAAAGAATGTTATAAAACAATATAAAGAAGTATACTTACGTTGCTCCAGTGTACCCCATTATACGGTCACCTGATTATGGAGGCTTGTAATTGGTCAGTTGACTGTAATGACGCGCAATACGTTGCGTACCCTATAGGTCACATGACGGCTGCAGCCAGAGCTAAATAAATACATAGTCTCTTCCTTTTTGAAAGGAAGCAACACATTCATTGCAGATACACCAAAATACTCCTACTTCTATGAGAATTCAGAAAACTGATTATTGCTCATCTTTAGTCCAATTTTAATACTTTTTGTTTAGCCGTTGTATAAATCAAAAAGCATAAGAGTAACCTAAACTTTCATAATAAAAACTCTACAAATATCTGACTGACATGGTTACTCAATAAGCAGAAATGTCAAAATGGTGATTATTAGACACAAGTGATAATCTGTTATTGACTTATTCTCAAACACCACCGATGTCACACCAGGGTTGAAATGGTAATAAAAAAATAATAATGTTCTGCAACACCCAACAGATTTACTATAGAAGGGCTCAATATCCACCTATACATTGGTCCAATTACCATCCCGATTACTGCAGGATAATGACATATTACACTATTTATGATTCAAATTGTTTGTTATACAGCTGTAATTATAAAAAAACATTTAAAAAAAATAATAGGGTCAATAGATGAAAATACAACTTTTTTTTTTATGTGCTCACTTCTGGTACTTTGTGTTACTCCTGAAATTCTTTCATTCACAAAAAGCAATTTAGCAATTAATGAAAAAAAAAAAAAAAAAGAATAAAAAAGAAAATGAGAAAATTACTGTGGGGCATTAGGTTCAATTAAAGAACAAGGATAAAAACTTAGGTGAAGATATAATAGAGTGAAATGAATATCAAATAAAAGTTTACTAAGTACAGTCATGGCTGAAAGTGTTGGCACCTTTGAATATTTTTTCAGAAAATTAAGTATTTCTCCCAGAAAATTATTACAATTACAGATGTTTTGATAAACACATGACCATTTCCTTTGTGTGTCTTGGAATAATACAAAACAAATCAGAAAAAAAGGCAACTTGGACATAATTTCACACAAAACCACCAAAATGGGCAGGACAAAATTGTTGGCAACATTCCAAAATTGTGGGTAAACAACTTTGTTTCAAGCATGTGATGCTCGTTTAAACTCACCAATGGCAAGTAACAGGTGTGGGCAACATGAAAATCACACACTGAAACCAGATAAAAAGGGGAGAAGTTGACTCAAGCTTTGCATTGTGTGTCTGTGTGTGCCACACTAAGCATGGAGAATAGAACTGTCTGAGGACCGTTAAATAATATCAACAATTTCAAAGTTACAAGCCCATCTCCAGAGATTTTGATTTGTCTTTGTCCACAGTGCACAACATAATCAAGAAGTTTGCAACCCATGGCAATGTAGCTACTTGGATGTGGATGGCAGAGAAAAATTTATGAAAGGTTTCAGGATAATCAGAATAGTGGATTAGCAGCCCCAATCAAGTTTCAAAGAAATTAAAGCTGTCCTGCAGGCTCTGGCTGCATCAGTATCAGCGCAAACTATGTGTCATCATTTGAATGAAATGAAACACTATGGCATGAGAGCCAGGAAGACCCCACTGCTGATACAGAGACATAAAAAAGCTAGACTGCAGTTTGCCAAAATGTACATGACTAAAGGTACTGTCACACTTAGCGATGTACCAGCGAACCCGACCAGCGATATGACGCGGTCAGGATCGCTGGTACATCGCTAAGTGGTCGCTAGTGAGCTGCCACACAGTCAGATCTCACTAGCGACATCGCTGGGGACGGGGTCGCTACTTACCTGTCACACCAGGCGATCCTGACGTCCTCCCGCCCGGCTCCACGCGTCGCTCGTCGTCACAGCAGGAAGTGCCGCAGGAAGCTGACGAAGAGAAACAGTCCAGCCTGTTCTCGCGCGATCAGCAATAACCAGCGGGGGAGCGGGTTGTAGGTAAGCATCACACACAGCAATATCGCTAGCTATATCGCTATAACATGACAAGTTATAGCGATATTGCTAGCGATATCGCTTAGTGTGACAGTACCTTAAGTCAAAATCCTTCTGAGAAAGCGTCTTGTGGACAGATGAGACCAAGAAAGCGCTTTTTTGGTAAAGCACATCATTCTGTTTACTGATGAGGGCTAGAAAAAAAGAACACAGTACCTACAGTCAAGTATGGTAGAGGTTCAAAGATGTTTTGGTGTTGTTTTGATGCCTCTGGCACTGGGTGCCTTAAAGTGTTCAAGGCATCATGAAATTTGAAGATTACCCAACGATTTTAGGTAGCAATGTAGTACCCAGTGTCAAAAAGCTGAGTTTGTGTCCTAGGTCATGGGTTTTCCAATAGGTCAAAGACCCCAAACATACTTCATGAAGCACCCAGAAATGGATGAAAACAAAGCATTGTAGAGTTCTGAAAAGGCCAGCAATGAGTCCACATCTTATTCCCATTGAACGCCTGTAGAGAGATCTTCAAATTGAAAAGTACCTATTTCTACCTGGCTGGGGATAACACTATTGATGGATTAAAATTTGAACAGTAAACTGACTACCCGCTTTGCACTCAAGCAGCAAAGCAGGCTGTTAAAGTGAATCTGTCACCAGGTTTTTGCTTTGTAATGTGAGAGCAACATAATGGAGGCACAAAGTCCTTGATTACAGCAATGTGTCATTTACTGGGCTGTCTTTTGCTGTTTCAATGCAATCAGCGTTTCATCAGCAGGAGATCAATACAAGAAGAGGACAATTGGCCTCATGCATGCTAGCCCAACCATGACCCCCAGCACTGATTATCAGCTCTCGGTCACTATACAATGTAAACAGAAAGCTTCAGAGAAATCTGTGATTCTTTCACAACTCCCAGTAAACTATGTGATGCATCACTGAAATTTGAGGTCTCTGTCTCTACCTAATGGTGCTGTCAGTTTACATAGCAAAAACCTGCTGACTGATTCCCTTAACCCCTTTCTGATATGAGACATACTATCCCGTCCATGGGACGCGGGCCCCTATGCCCATGGACGGGATAGTACATCTAGCGCGATCAGCGGCGCTTACGGGGTGAGCGCCGCTAATCGCGGCCGGGTGTCAGCTGATTATCACAGCAGACACCCGTTACTATGTGTCAGGAGCGGTCACGGACCGCCCCCGACACGTTAACCCCTGGCACACTGCGATCAATCATGATCGTAGTGTACCGGGGGTTTAGGGAAACATCGGCAGGGAGGGGGCTCCCTCCGTGCTTACCTGAGCCCTCCGCAGCAGCGCAACTTGCAGCGCTGCTCCGGAGGCCTCCTTCCTTGCAGGTCCATGGATCCAATATGGGGGCAGGGACCTTCGGGGGACTGCAGGGAGTCGACTTTCTCATGACTGCAAAGCGCTGGCATGAGGAAGCCTCCAGCAGTGCCTGTGTCAGATCGCTGATCTGTCACAGTGATCTGTCACATGACAGTGATGTACCCCTGGGACAGTATCATAAAGTTAAAAAAAAAGTGTAAAAATAATTTATAAAAAAATCGCTAAATAAATTAAAAAAAAAAAAAAATTCCCTAATAACTTCATTTTTTGGAAATAAAAAAAAACAAACAATAAAAGTACACATATTTAGTATTGCCGCGTCCATAACGACCCGCCCTATAAAACTGTCCCATTAGTTAACCCCTTTAGCGAACCCCTTAAAAAATAAAAAACAAAGCAAAAAATAATGCTTTATTATCACACCGCCGAACAAAAAGACAGATATAAATAATTCAATTCAAAGAAAGCCCAGATAAACGGCACCAAGGCTCTAATCCACCAGCAACAAGTCGAGGATCAATCACAGGCACACAGTGTGTAAAACACTGCTGGGAATAACGGTGCTCAGCATCAGAAAAAGCATGCTAAATTTGTAAAAGAAGGAAAAAGATGCGGCACTCACCCAGATTTGCAGTGCAGTGTTTCTTTATTCAACCATTAAAGGTCACACAATAAAGGACGGGCAGATAACATGAGGCATGCGGGGGAAAAGACGGACGACAGCCGTTTCACGGACACAGACGCTTCAACAGGTCCAGGACCTGGACCTGTTGAAGCGTCTGTGTACGAGAAATGGCTGTCGTCCATCTTTTTCCCCGCATGCCTCATGTTATCTGCCCGTCCTTTATTGTGTGACCTTTAATGGTTGAATAAAGAAACACTGCACTGCAAATCTGGGTGAGTGCCGCATCTTTTTTCTTCTTTTACAGATATAAGTATCCATGGTACCGCTGAAAACGTCATCTTGTCTCCCAAAAAATGAGCCGCCACACAGCGTCATCAGCGAAAAAATAAAAAAAGTTATAGATCGAACAATAAAGCAATGCAAAAATAATTTTTATATAAAATTGCTTTCAGTGCATAAAAGCGCCAAAACATAAAAAAACATAAATGAGGTTTCGCTGTAATCATACTGACCCGAAGAATAAAACTGCTTTATCAATTTTAACGCACGCGGAACGGTGTAAACGTACCCCCCCAAAAGAAATTCTTGAAATGCTGGTTTTTGTTCATTCTGCGTCCAAAAAATCAGAATAAAAAGCGATCAAAAAATGTCATGTGCCCGAAAATGGATCCAATAAAAACGTCAACTCGTCCCGCAAAAAATAAGACCTCACGTGACTCGGTGGGTCAAAATATGGAAAAATTATAGCTCTCAAAATGTGGTGATGCAAAAACTATTTTTACCATAAAAAGCGTCCTTTTGCGTGCGACAGCTGCCAAACATAAAAACCCACCATAAATAGCAAATCAAACCCCCCGTTATCACCCCCTTAGTTAGGGAAAAATAATAAAATTAAAAAATATATTTATTTCCATTTTCCCATTAGAGTTAGGGTTAGTGCCAGGGTTAGGGCTAGGGGTAGGGTTAGGGCTGAGATTAGAGTTAGGGGTGTGTTGGGGTTAGGGGTGGAGTTAGAATTGGGGGTTTCCACTGTTTGGGCACATCAGGTGCTCTCCAAACGCAACCTGGCGTCTGATCTCAATTCCAGCTAATTCTGCGTTGAAAAAGTTAAATGGTGCTCCTTCCCTTCCAAGCTCTGCCATGCGCCCAAACGGTGTTTTACCCCCACATATCGGGTATCAGCCTACTCAGGACAAATTGCAAGACAACTTTTGGGGTCCAATTTCTCCTGTTACCCTTAGGAAAATAAAAAATTGGGGGCAAATATATCATTTTTGTGGAAAAAAAAATTATGATATTTTTATTTTCACGCCCAGGCGTTATAAACTTCTGTGAAGTACTGCGGGGTTCAAACTGTTGACTACACATCTAGATAAGTTCCTTAGGGGGTCTAGTTTCCAAAATGGGGTCACTTGGGGGTTTCCACTGTTTAGGTACATCAGGGGCTCTCCAAAGGCAACATGACACCCGCAGACCATTCCATCAAAGTCTGCATTCCAAAACGTCACTACTTCCCTTCCGAGCCCCGACGTGTGCCCATACAGTAGTTTTCTCCCACATATGGGGTATCAGCGTACTCAGGACAAATTGGACAACTTTTGGGGTCCAATTTCTCCTGTTACCCTTGGGAAAATAAAAAAATTGGGGACTAAAAGATCATGTTTGTGGAAAAAATATGATTTTTTTATTTTTCACGCCCGGGCGTTATAAACTTCTGTGAAGCCCTTGGGGGCAAAGTGCTCACCACACATCTAGATAAGTTTGTTGGGGGGGTCTAGTTTCCAAAATGGTGCCATTTGTGGGGGGTTTCCACTGTTTAGGCACATCAGGGGCTTTCCAAACGAGACATGGCGTTCGATCTCAATTCCAGCCATAAAAGTCAAATGGTGCTGCTTCCCTTCCGAGCTCAGCCATGCGCCCAAATAGTGGTTTACCCCCACATATGGGGTATCAGCGTACTCAGGACAAATTGCACAATAACTTTTGGAGTCTTGTTACCCTTGGAAAAATAAAAATTGAGGGTGAAAAGATCATTTTTGAGGAAAAAATATGATTTTTAATTGTACAGATGTACGTTATAAACTTCTGTGAAGCCCTTGTGGGTTCAAAGTTCTCACCAGATACCTAGATAAGCTCCTTGGGGGGTCTAGTTTCCAAAATGGGGTCACTTGTGGGGGGTTTCCACTGTTTAGGCACATCAGGGGCTCTCCAAACGTGACATGGCGTCTGAATTCCAGCCAATTTTGCATTGAAAAAGTCAAACGGCGCTCCTTCCCTTCTAAGCTCTGCCATGCGCCGAAACAGTGGTTCCCCCCACATATCAGCATACTCAGGACAAATTGCACAATAACTTTTGCAGTCCAATTTCTCCTGTTGCCCTTGGTAAAATAAAAAAAATTGGACGTGAAGTAATTTTTTTGGGAAAAAAAGTTAAAATGTTCATTTTTTTTAAACATTCAAAAAAATTCCTGTGAAGCACCTCAAGGGTTAATAAACTTCTTTAATGTGGATTTGAGCATCTTGAGGGGTGCAGTTTTTAGAATGGTGTCACTTTTGGGTATTTTTTATCATATAGACCCCTCAAAGTGACTTCAAATGTGATGTGGTCTGTAAAAACAAAATAGTGTTGCAAAAATGAGAAATCGCTGGTCAAATTTTAACCCTTATAACTTCCTAACAAAAAAAAATTTTGGTTCCAAAATTGTGCTGATGTAAAATAAACATATGTGAAATGTTATTAAGTTTTTTGGGTGCCATATATCTGTGATTTAAGGGCATAAAAATTCAAAGTTGGAAAATTGCGAAATGTTCAAAATTTTCGCCAAATTTCTGTTTTTTTTCACAAATAAACGCAAGTTATTTGAATGAAATTTTACCACTAACGTGAAGTACAATATGTCACGAGAAAACAATGTCAGAATCAGTGGGATCCATGGAAGTGTTTCAGAGTTATTACCTCATAAAGGGACAGTGGTCAGAATTGTAAAAATTGGACCGGTCATGAACGTGCAAACCATCCTTGGGGGTAAAGGGGTTAAAGGTGCAGGGGGAGTGATTACAGCTCGCACCCAGCACCACTTTGATGACTGGAAGTGAGTGGCTGTGCTGAAGGGAGAATATAAAATCATTTTCTCCCAGTTGCTGCTGATCCAGTAAGCACACCAAACGTGTAAAACGACATCTACCTGCAGCAGATTAGCACTATCTCTCCAGGTAAATACCGCTTTTTTTATTAAGCAAAAGTGGCTTGGCAATGCTCTGGGCTGCTTTGCTTACTCTTGCACTGGAAACCAGCTTGTCTGGATAGCAAACTGGATTCAAACAAGGACCAAAAAATCCTAGGAGATAACATCATGCCTTCCGTGAGAAAACTGAAGCTTAAGGTACTGTCACACTTAGCGATGCACCAGCGATCCCGACCACCGATATAATGCGGTCAGGATCGCTGGTGCATCGCTAAGAGGTCGCTAGTGAGCTGCCACACAGGCAGACCTCACCAACGACATAGCAGGGCTCGGGAGTCGCTACTTACCTGTCACACCAGGCGATCCTGCGTCCTCCCGCCCGGCTCCACGAGTCGCTCGTCGTCACAGCAGGAAGCGCCGCAGGAAGCTGACGACGAGAAACAGTCCAGGAGTTCTCGCACGATCAGCGATAACCAGCGGGGGAGCGGGTTGTAGGTAAGTATCACACACAGCGATATCTCTTAGTGTGACATGCCCTTTAGGCATCACTGGACCTTCCAACAAGACAATGATCCTAAGCATAACTTAAATCCCAACAAATACTTGATTTCAGAAGTAGTGCGTGACAATTCTGGAGTGGCTATTACAGTCGCCTGACTTTAATACCATAGAAAATCTTTGGCGAGATTTGTAGAAGGCGGTTGTTAACTGCAGATCCAAGAATATTAGTGAACTGGAGGGCACTTCCCATGTGGAACGGGCAAAGACTCTGCAGGAACGATGCCAGAAGCTGGTAAATGGCAATGCATCAAGTCAAAGGTGGTCTAAGGCTATGTGCACATGCTGCGGATTCACCTGCGGGTTTTTCCGTGCGGAACCGCAGGTAAAACCGCAGGTAAAGTGACCTGCGGTTTTGCGCTGTGGTTTCACACCTCTACTATGTTAAAGGTGTGAAACCGCAACGGAATCCGCAGAAACAATTGACATGCTGTGGTTTATAAACCGCAGCAAAACCGCGTGGAAAAAAACGCAGCGTGAGCACAGCGGTTTTTAAAACCCATAGGGTTACATGGTACTGTACCATGTCTGCGGAACTGCTGCAGTTCCGCAGGGCCAAAACCGCAGCAGAACTGCAGCGTGTGCACATACAGTTGTGGCCAAAAGTATTGACACCCCTGCAATTCTGTCAGATAATACTCAGTTTCTTCCTGAAAATGATTGTAAACACAAATTCTTTGGTATTATTATCTTCATTTAATTTGCCTTAAATGAAAAAACACAAAAGAGAATGAAGCAAAAAGCAAAACATTGATCATTTCACACAAAACTCCAAAAATGGGCCAGACAAAAGTATTGGCACCCTCACCCTAATACTTGGTTGCACAACCTTTAGCCAAAATAACTGCGACCAACCGCTTCCGGTAACCATCAATGAGTTTCTTACAATGCTCTGCTGGAATTTTAGACTATTCTTCTTTGGCAAACTGCTCCAGGTCCCTGATATTTGAAGCGTGCCTTCTCCAAACTGCCATTTTTAGATCTCTCCACAGGTGTTCTATGGGATTCAGGTCTGGACTCATTGCTGGCCACCGTAGAAGTCTCCAGTGCTTTCTCTCAAACCATTTTCTAGTGCTTTTTGAAGTGTGTTTTGGGTCATTGTCCTGCTGGAAGACCCATGACCTCTGAGGGAGACCCAGCTTTCTCACACTGGGCCCTACATTATGCTGCAAAATTTGTTGGTAGTCTTCAGACTTCATAATGCCATGCACATGGTCAAGCAGTCCAGTGCCAGAGGCAGCAAAGCAACCCCAAAACATCAGGGAACTCCGCTATGTTTGACTGTAGGGATCGTGTTCTTTTCTTTGAATGCCTCTTTTTTTCTCCTGTAAACTCTATGTTGATGCCTTTGCCCAAAAAGCTCTACTTTTGTCACATCTGACCAGAGAACATTCTTCCAAAACGTTTTAGGCTTTTTCAGGTAAGTTTTCGCAAACTCCAGCCTGGCTTTTTTTATGTCTCGGGGTAAGAACGAAGTGGGGTCTTCCTGGGTTTCCTACCATACAGTCCCTTTTCATTCAGACGCCGACGGATAGTACGGGCTGACACTGTTGTACCCTCGGACTGCAGGGCAGCTTGAACTTGTTTGGATGTTAGTCGAGGTTCTTTATCCAACATCCGCACAATCTTGCATTGAAATCTCTTGTCAATTTTTCTTTTCCGTCCACATCTAGGGAGGTTAGCCACAGTGCCATGGGCTTTAAACTTCTTGATGACACTGCGCAAGGTAGACACAGGAACATTCAGGTCTTTGGAGATGGACTTGTAGCCTTGAGATTGCTCATGCTTCCTCACAATTTGGTTTCTCAAGTCCTCAGACAGTTCTTTGGTCTTCTTTCTTTTCTCAATGCTCAATGTGGTACACACAAGGACACAGGACAGAGGTTGAGTCAACTTTAATCCATGTCAACTGGCTACAAGTGTGATTTAGTTATTGCCAACACCTGTTAGGTGCCACAGGTAAGTTACAGGTGCTGTTACTTACACAAATTAGAGAAGCATCACATGATTTTTCTAACAGTGCCAATACTTTTGTTCACCCTCTTTTTTATGTTTGGTGTGGAATTATATCCAATTTGGCTTTAGGACAATTCTTTTTGACAAATTAAATGAAGATGATAATACCAAAGAATTTGTGTTTGCAATCATTTTCAGGAAGAAACTGAGTATTATCTGACAGAATTGCAGGGGTGTCAATACTTTTGGCCACAACTGTAGCCTAAGTGCTAAAGATGCTCGTCATGAAGGTGCTGAATAATGATGAATAGTCATTAAAAATGGCATTTTCTGCTGGATTTGGAGGAACTACTTGTTACATTAGTTATGCGGCGTTATTTAATGAGGACTTTTCACCAATGTTTTCATACTGAACTGGACACAAAATAATAGTGGGTGAGGCAGGGCTGTGAAGTCAGTAAGCCAATCCTCCGACTCCAACTCTGACTCCTCAATTTTCATGACTCCGACTCCCTCATACCAGGGCTGTGGATTCGGTAAGCTAAACTTCCGACTCCAACTCCTCAATTTCCATGACACCGACTCTGACTCCACAAAAACTGGCTCTGACTCTGACAGTTTGGTTTTGCTTTTTTTAAACTTAGCCTTTCCGTTGCCGAGATATTAGCAATCAAAGTATGTGGCATCTAAACTGTTAATTTGTCTTAAGTCCAAGCAGGGACTTATAAATCATAATCAGGTAGCAACACACTGGGGAAAGAAAAACACGAACCCACAATAGAAATGACAGTCTGCTCTCCTCGCTGTGATGGCATGTGCTGAAGAATAGCAGACCTGAGTGTGATTAACATACCATCACACTGTTATGGGGATTTTTTTCGGCGGAGGGACATTTTTGTGTTTTTTTTCCTTTACATTTATTGATAGTATCACTTTAAACTGGCAACTGATTTTGCCTTGAAAACAGCAGGACCGTCCGCAGTATTTGCATATGACATATAAAGCGTACGGTATAATTTGAGAAGTATGTGTCCAAATTCCCAGACAACAGGGAGAAAAAAAAACATACACTTAGAAAAGAATTAAACACTAAAGATAATCTCCTAAGATTATGTTAATTATATTTACTGACACTTAATTATTGCCTTATTGTTCCAGCATTTCCTCTTTTCTGCTGTGTAAGTTCCACTCTGAAAACCCAGCGCCGCCTTCTCCCACCCGCAGTGTGCCCTCCACTCCGCACTCACTTCCTCACCATGATTGTCTCCCTTCTCTTCCCAGTGACCTGACTGCAAATGATGATAGCCACCTGTTTTCAGCAGAAAGCATTAAGCAGCTGGATACACTGACATAATATCTGTTAGTCATAAATAAATAAGAAAGGACGGCCAGCAATTAAAGCAAAACAAGTAATCCAAATGAATTATACAATAAATATGCCATTCAGCATTGTCAACTTAAAACTACTTGTCTTTGCATTTATTTCACAAGGATGTAATGCGACACAGGGAAAAAAAAAAAGAAAAAACCCATCACATAAATTACGTACCAATAACTTACACAGAGCAAACCGGTTGATTTAAAGGGACACTGTGGATTGTGATGTTATTGCCAACACTGGAGTAACATTAGTCGAATACTGTACATTAGACTTGGTTTTATTCCCACTGCTCCCCTGTGTATTCTGTTTTTTCCTTTTGTTTCTTTTAAAGGGAATCGGTCACCCATTTTTTGACATATCATGTAAAGATATCATTCAATTGTGTGTTACATAAGGATTCTAGTAGTACTTTTGATCCCCCTGACCCCGCACCTTTGATGCATAAAAACCTTTTTTATCACTCTTGCATTGTATGTAAATTGCCGCGGTCCGGTCCGATGGACGTGGCTTAGGCCGGTTTCACATTTGCGCTCTATAGCGCAGCAACGGCCTGCGCACGGCCGCCGCTAAGCCCCGCCCCCTGCCGGCTCCCTGCCCGCCCCTTCCAGTCATCGCCGCCTACTAGCGCTCATGGACGCTTGCGATCTGCGCACCCTATCTTTAGCATAGGGTGCGCAGATCGTGCGCTGGCCGTGCGCTAGCACGATTTTGCCTTTTGAAGGTGCGCCCGTGTGCGCCGAACGCAGCATGTTGCATTTCGGTGTGCACGGCGCACCTTCAAAAGTGCGCAGCGCACGGCAAAATCCTGCTAGCGCACGGCCAGCGCACGATCTGCGCACCCTATGTTAAAGATAGGGTGCGCAGATCGCAAGCGTCCATGTGCGCTAGTAGGCGGCGATGACCGGAAGGGGCGGGCAGGGAGCCGGCAGGGGGAGGGGCTTAGCGGCGGCCGTGCGCAGGCCGTCCCTGCGCTATAAAGCGCAAATGTGAAACCGGCCTTATTCTCCTTCAGATTCCCATTAAATTTGCAATGTCGTTCCAAAAAAAAATAGACCATTCTATTAGTGAAACAAATATGCCCATTTAAATACTGTTTGCCAAGTGGATGTTGCATACATGATAATTACACAAAGAAGCCTAAAGACACAACCCCCATAGAATATTTGTGAGCAACACTCCTTTTGGTAACGAGCTTATTGGGGACAGCTAAATAAAATGGCCTATATCTCTGGAAATTTATGTTGGATTTAAAAAATGTAAGAAAAGAATACTTAGGAGAGCATTAGGAATAAAATAAGAGGAAAAACTGGACATTTTTGACATAGTGAGAGATCCTCTTTAACACCTTACCAACAAATAGCACACGGTTACGTTATATGCAAGCTCCCTGACTTTGTTGTAGGCTCAGGAAATGAGCCCAAATCTTTCCCAGCAGATGATGGCTGTGATATTCAGCCATCATCTGCCTCAGCTGAGAGCACACTACAGATCAGGACTTCAGGCCGTGTCCAGGCCATGTAGCATCTGATGCGCACTGACTTTCGAGACCTGCACACGGTTGGAAGTCTTGATGGGATGATTGGTATGCAACAGAGGAAAGAACAGGACTGGATGGCAAGTGTCAGGGTGGCATGAGGGGTATTATTATTTTTTTTTTAAACATTAGTCATCTCTCTGGCCGTCCTGATGCTCACCATCCAGTCCTATTCTTTCCATCATCGATCTTATGACATGCAGTGAGCTTTTTCCTGGACGCATCCAGAAACCTGGCCAACAGTGAAGAGGCCAGAAATGCAGCACTGTAGAAAAAGAGGACCAGATGGTGGCCGGTAAAGTCAGAGGTGAAGTGAGTTATTTTTTTTTTTTTTTTTTTTTTTTTAACTCTGGGTGGTACATAAGTCAGATGTTCGTAAGTTTGGGACTGCCTGATATGATTACCTACCCTTATCTTGTTGAAACAAATGGGAGCTAAGCTACAGTACTTGAGGATGGCCATTACAGTGTACAGGGCTATTCTAGTAAGCTTCTTTATACTGTGTACATTCAGTCACCTTGGCAGCTGGAAACACCTGATCGGTGAGTGGGTTGAGTGTCAGACTCTCAATAATCTTATACCGATGAGCTATCCTAACGAGTCCTGGACAATCTATTTAAGGGTGCTTATACATTGTGTTCAGGCACCCGTATGATGGTTCCTTTGGTGCTTATGTCCGAAACCCCCACAAAATGGGATTTGGACGTATGCGCCGATGGGGCCATAGACTATAATGGTGCTGGCAGAGAAAACGTGCTCTATGACGTGCATCATGTTTGGAGGCGGACAATCAGATGTAGCAGACTGTGTCTGAGTGTCCACCTCCAGTAGGAGGGTCACAGTGTAAAGAAAGTGACCAGCACAGACCTATACACTGTAATGGCTGTCCTCAGGTACTGTAGGTCATCACCCATTTGCTTCAACAAGATAAGGATAGGTAATCATTACAGGCAGTCCCCAACTTACAAACATCCGACTTGCGTAACACCCCGAGTTATGAACATTGGATGTTTAGAAAAAAAACAAAAAACTAATACTCACCTCACCGCTGACCTTTCCGGCTGTCCACCGACACTACTAGATAATAAACAATCTACTCTCAGGGGAAAAAAAAAAAAAAAAAAAAGAGTTAAGCTACATTTGTTTTTCACATTTTAAACTACTGTTTCTATCCCATCCTCAATTATAATCATAGTGTGCACTTAAACAGTTAGCTCCTCCAACCAATGAAGGGCCAAACATGAATGTTAACTTAGGGATTTGGGGTGAGAGTTGATATCTGAAATAACTTTCAAGTGGTGGTATTTATCTTTAATATTGCCAGTATTGGAGAGCAAAGGAAGGGGAAGTTTGTCTTCAGGCGCCTACATATATTAGTCTCAACTTGGACAATTTTAGCCATGATAAAAGTTTGTTGAGTAAAAAGTTAAAGAAAGATCACTTCGTCTGACTGATGACATTGTCTTTGAAGAGGTTGGCCATGTTTTACTTTTCTTTCATATAATCACCATTCCAAAAAAGATCTTTCCTGCAAGAACATTCTTAAAAAGATCTTCAGTCCCTTACTCGTGGTTATTGAGCATATAAGGTCAATATGAATAACTGTACTTGCCAAAATGGAAAAAATGTGTACGACTGCCTCTGTGTAACGATTGTTCACCACATGATCGTTTGTTCAATCATCTTTGATCTAAACCGTTATATCATTGGATGCCTCATCATTACTTTAGTTAGTGAGGCACCTCCAATTCTAAGAAATTACTGCAAGGGCTGTGGGTGTCTAATCTTTCTTTGACAAAAAGGGATACCACAGAATTACTTTTTAATATTTTTAGAAGGGAAAATGAATACTTCACTGGGCAACAAGGTTTTTCAAAGGACTTATAGTACTATCAGTCTATTGGATGGAAAGTAAAAGACATGGCAGGATTCTCAGGTGCAGCGGAGGTGATGGCGGAAGCATGCCATTAAAAATTTGTTCCAGCTGTGCTAGGCTCTGATCCCTTTCCCAATGGATGCTGCCCTTTGCTGTCCTCCACGTTAAGTTTTACGGGTTCCCAGGGTGTCCGAGTGACATCATCTTCATAGGCCTCTTAAGACCGCGTTAGACACAAACCAGTGCCTTCAAATTGAGCCTCATGTGTTCAGCTGGTGCATGGAGTGTTCCACCATCCACATTGTGCATTCATCTTTGCAAAACTCCTGTGATTCCTGCATAGCCTCAGATCTGCTGGTTAATCCTCCACTTGCTATTTTTTGTATAACCCAACGGTTGCAGATGCATCACGAACTGCTACTGTACTTGGTTCATATTGGTCATTCATCCTTGCAAAACTCCTGCGGTTCCTCGACGTTCCTCTGTGTGCTGCTTCTCATTTGCCATTTCCAGCTTCGTCTGCCCTCCTTGTGTGCTAAGTCCTCGCTGCTCCACGTGCCGTCCGGTCTGCTGTGCCAAAACCATGGGTTTGTGTGTCCACTCTGACCTATGGTTTTATGAAACCACCTCACCAGACAATAAAAAAATGCTAGAACTATGCATTTGCACAGCAACATGCTTGATATTGCTTCCATTCTCGCCCTATCGTGATAACTGTAATAGAGAAGATAGCGGATCATGATACACTATTGTTGGCGGCCATAAATTTAACAGCTACATGAGCCATTTCAGCCACCACCCCTACAACTCCCCACCACGACACATTCTTGCCGCTAATTGACTGCCACCATCTATTTTCAGATCGTTTCTACTTCACTTGACTAAAAGACAGACAGCTCATAAGACCTTTCCATATTTCCCACTAGTGTTAGTTTTTTAATATAGTGGACTCTTAAACTATCACTTTTAATAGTTCTTTTAATCCTCAAGAAAATAAAAAACATAAAAACTTCAAAAGGGAGAACACATGCACCCAACCAAATGGCGTATTTTATAGTTTCCTTACTATGCTGACATAATTTGTGCAATAGATTTCTCTAGTGGTAAAATTTCTGACTCGCCAGCTGTCTCCATTTGCAAACACAATTGCCACAATTCAGTAAATCAGCAACAATCATTTTATGGCGGAGGAAGGGAAGAAGAAAAAAAAAAATCAAAACTCTTTGCCTACTTCAAAAATATATCTCCGCATATTTTAAGTGACATGAGGTGACAGCTGCTAAAATACTGGAGCCATCTTCTGTTTAACAATTTTAGTTTTAAGGTACCCTGTATTTTCCCAAAAGGTATTACTGAGCATGGACGATCTTCACAGAAGTTTTCATCAAAAGCATTATCATATCCTGCACAAAATACTTTATTTAATGCAATTCATAACTATTTCACCGTGGGTTACCACTTTTGCTTGTAGACGGTTGACTGTGAAGGAAGAGAAATCTTCAATTGGGCATTTAAATGTTACATTTTGGGCCAACCAATAAATGAGTCTGGATTAGGAATGGATAGTGAGATACATCTGAAGTACATAATATATCACAAGTGTTATTACTTGCCACAGATCCATAGTCATAACGTAGGCGTTGTTGGGGCTCAACGATAATGTAGGCCAAGCTTCATCCAGTCTGCCCTGACTTTTTTTGGTTTGCAGTTGGACAAAGGAGTAAAGTTTCTGCTTGGTGAGACAATTTGGCATAGGAGACTTATAGTCCTTGCAATGATCCCATGGGTGTTTAAATATGAAATAACCTCTTTAGAGAACAAGGGAACGGGTGCCCTAGCGCCACAAATTCATTGGAGCAATCTTAAAAGTCAATATTGTTCCTTTATAAGTCCTTGCCAATTGGGATGGGAAGCCAAACCAGAAACTCTATTGGCAGACATGTGTTTTGGATTTTTACCCCTCAGAAAAGAATGGATCCATACATAGACATAACTCACAGTCAACGACTGACATCTACACCTTGCTCCTTGGTGCCTGCAGTGCAGACTACACAGACTACCATGCTGATAAGATGCACCCTTTATACGACAAGCCATTGATAATGTAACTAGTGTGGATTTGCCACAACTATCAGAAGTGAGATGTTACTTTTATTTTCAATCACATCTTCAGTTGCTGGAAAAGTCGACTTGCACAGTAAATGTATAAGTACAAAAAAAAGTATATACAGCTCTGGCAAAAATTAAGAGACCACTTTCAAATGTTCAGTTTGTCCAATTTTCCTCTTTATAGGTATATTTTTGAGTAAAATGTAAATTGCTCTTTTAGTCTATTAACCTGTGACAATATGTCTCCGAATTTCCAAGCAATACATTTTGTATATTTTTTCTGACAAAGAAAAATGTTCAAAAAAAAAAACAAAAAAAAAACACCAGCGCTTTCAGACCTCAAATAATGCAGTTCATAATCATTTAGAAACAACAATACTAATGTTTTAACTCAGGAAGAGTTCAGACATCAATATTTTGTGGAATAACCATGATTTTTAATCACAGCTTTCATGCTTCTTGGCATGCTTTCCACCAGTCTTTCACACTGTTTCTGGCACAAAAATGTAAGCAGTTCTTCTTTGTTTGATGGCTTGTGACTATCCATCATCCTCTTGATTACATTCCAGAGGTTTTCAATGGAGTTCAGGTCTGGGGACTGGGCTGCCCATGACAGGGTTTTGATGTGCTGGTCTCTTAATTTTTTCCAGAGCTGTATAACATAAGCCTCAATTTTAGGTAACCAACTCTTGAAAATCATGAAAAGGCAACAAAAATCCTAATATTAATATTTATTGCAATGTAACATAGAGTGACAAAATAACATTAATTCTTTGTTTTAATCAGAGCATTTTCCCTGTTACATTTTATGTATTTTAATGGTTTATTCATTATATTTCTAATTCTACTTGGACTTTCAGAGAGAAAACTTGGACCCCGATTCATGAAAGAGATTACACCAGAATTCTGACGTAAATCACTTTGAGATGTCGCTGTGTTTTTGCTCAATGCAAAATGGGTGTTGCTGAGACGGGTCGGATGCTGAAAGGGGAGGCAACGCCACAGCTCTTCTAAGTTACAATTAGCGTGGCGTACATTTTGCCAGAAATCAAGATTTGTGGCAAATCGTATGGAAGCGCAGGCCAACTTTCAGACGCACTTGTTTCATTAAGAGGCATGTGTGAATTAAAGAATCCGGCGCCCTTGACTCCAATATGCCCCCTCTTCAATACCGGTGTGACTGGGATGGCAAGTCTTGATGAATGGAAGCCATAGTTTTTAATCTAACCAGACATGGGGAGAAGCTACTGCTGGCCAGTTCCTCTGGCTTCTCCCTGTCCAGGTTGGCTAGATTGACAGGTCTTTCTCTATTTTCATACAGAAGGGAAACTGTCAAGAAGGCACCTGGTGGACATTTTTTCACAGCTGTTTTACAACTATTTTTTTTCTATTAAACACTGCGGCATTTCAGAATAAAACACACTTTTTTGGAATGAGGGCATCCAACTGTATTTTAGACCGCTGTGACAAAGTCACTGGTAAAGTGCTGGCGGGGAGATATGTTTCACTATGCTTAATGGCGTCAGTGATATAAAACATAGAAATTTTCCTCCAGCACACTAAGGCCAGGTTCATACAGCGTTAACGCTATAGCATAACGCGATCGCGTTATGCTATACCGCTAGCGCAGATGCTTCATCTGCGCTAGCAGTGCCGGACCCTCGGATGCTGCAGCCTGCGTCCGAGGGTCTATCACATGATGGCACATCGCTAGCGCATGTCGATTATGGCATGCATTAGTGATGCGCTTGGTAATGGGAGTTAATGGCAGCGTTAACGGATTGCGTTACATCGCGTTATGCCGCGGTGTAACGCAATCCGTTAAACGAACTGCATTGGCGCAGTATGAACCTGGTCTAAGTGCGGTGAGGGGGTTAAACGCTAATTTGTATAATGGGCTGAGTTTTATGTGGACGTCCACTGAGTGGGTGGGAGGATGTCCACCTTATCTCCACCCCAGGGTGTGGTCTGGGGCTTAAGTATCTGTTCTCCACAGGCAGCAGTGTTCAGTGTCTGGAGAGGAGCACAGCAGAGAAGTGGTTGTGCTGGAACCAACCTGGACCGTGTGTGTTCTGCTAGCGGTGAGCGGGAGGAGCTCGGCTCTCAGAAGGACTGTGCTTGGTGTTACCATTTTGTTTTGTTTTCCTGTTTTGCCCGGAGAACCAGAGGACTGTATTTGCTTTACTAGACCTTGGTTTATGCTGCCTATAATAAACCAAAAGAAGTTCATAAAGAGACAGTGTTTCCGTGTCTACCTCCGTGAACAGTCAAGTGAGTGGATCTACCACAGCGCATATAGTGCAGGCAGCATAAAACTGCTGACGGGTTCCTTTAATACATCTAACCCAAACAGCAATTTAAAAGTCAAGCAAAGGCATATCATTTGTTTTCAAAGAATTTTGGTTTGCCCTAAATAGATAATCTCACGCCAAGTCAATTTTGAAAGTTTTATTGCACCAGCATTAATGCATGCATATATTAATGAACCATGTCAATCCCTTGATGGCTGTGTGAAGCATCTAAGCTCTTATTTCCCCTACTCTCTCTTCTGTAAGTAACATACATTGGCAACCTATAAATAGTTCATAGCACTAACCAAGAGCCAGGACATACAGGACTATACACTCTAAATTCTAATTCTAGAAAGAAGGATTATATTTTTAGGATTAATAAGAACAAAGTTATTTGCTCCAATGTTATATATACTCAGGTTATTTTTCACGTATAACATGTTGTCGGACTTATTATTCTAGATGTCAGCTCAAGAGCATACAACTTATACTGCACCCAAAGGATCTTCTTATGACGCACACATCCACATCTGTGCTCCACAAGAAGCAATGTTGCAACGGTGATCTTAACGGTGATCTTGCTATACCCAGTGCAGGCCTGAAAGGGGCAGTGCACGACACAGGGACTCTCGCTTTGGTGTTCATGGACTTTCTATTCCTGTGTCATAGGCTGCCACCCTCCTTTTCCCCAGAGTCTTTCTTTAAACATCAATCACTGATGGATCAAATGCAATGATATTCACATATCAGCGCAGATAAGAACCCATTAATGTTAACACAGACATAGGACAAGATCTGTAGAAGGCAGGGGCCAACATATCATTGGTGCAACCTGTGCAGCTGCAGCACAGGGAGCCAAGAAGTAAGGGGGCTCATTACCAACTCCAAAGCAGGTAGAATTCAGCATTATGATGAGCTATTGGATTGTAAAGGGTCCACATACTATTCTTGCATAGGGCGCTCTTCTGTCTGTGTCCATCAGTGGTAGAAGCAGTTGTGACTTTTTCAATTGCTGAATTACATTCAGTCCTTTTTAGCAGTATGGGATAAGCTGCCACTCCAGGCCCACAGCTGTGGAGTCTGCTTGAACATTCTGCTGAGTGCTAAGGGTAGTGCAGATCAGAGGCCCACTGATCAAACACTGCAGGCTTCTTCTAATAGTCATCAACATTTAACTTCTAGATAACCCCTTTACCTATGCTCTTTCCTTACTGCATAAGAGCCATTTGGACCATGCAGGGAACTGCAGCAGGTCCCATTCACTCAAATAGGGCAGTGCTGACGTTCCCTGCATGGAAGGTTGACAGATGCCATTGTGCAAGGAGAATTAATAGCAGGGGCCCTATCCTAGTGATATACCATTACTTACTATAAGATTACATAACATGTTTAATATCTTAATCATCAGAAGGAGGCATTGTTGGGAGTATATACAGTTGTGGCCAAAAGTATTGACACCCCTGCAATTCTGTCAGATAATACTCCGTTTCTTCCTGAAAATGATTGCAAACACAAATTCTTTGGTATTATTATCTTCATTTAATTTGTCTTAAATGAAAAAACAAAAGAGAATGAAGCAAAAAAGCAAAACATTGATCATTTCACACAAAACTCCAAAAATGGGCCAGACAAAAGTATTGGCACCCTCAGCCTAATACTTGGTTGCACAACCTTTAGTCAAAATAACTGAAACCAACCGCTTCCGATACCCATCAATGAGTTTCTTACAATGCTCTGCTGGAATTTCAGACCATTCTTCTTTGGCAAACTGCTCCAGGTCCCTGATATTTGAAGGGTGCCTTCTCCAAACTGCCATTTTTAGATCTCTCCACAGGTGTTCTATGGGATTCAGGTTTGGACTCATTGCTGGCCACCTTAGAAGTCTCCAGTGCTTTCTCTCAAACCATTTTCTAGTGCTTTTTGAAGTGTGTTTTGGGTCATTGTCCTGCTGGAAGACCCATGACCTCTGAGGGAGATCCAGCTTTCTCACACTGGGCCCTACATTATGCTGCAAAATTTGTTGGTAGTCTAAAGACTTCATAATGCCATGCACACGGTCAAGCAGTCCAGTGCCAGAGGCAGCAAAGCAACCCCAAAACATCAGGGAACTCTGCCATGTTTGACTGTAGGGACCGTGTTCTTTTCTTTGAATGCCTCTTTTTTTCTCCTGTAAACTCTATGTTGATGCCTTTGCCCAAAAAGCTTTACTTTTGTCTCATCTGACCAGAGAACATTCTTCCAAAACGTTTTAGGCTTTTTCAGGTAAGTTTTGGCAAACTCCAGCCTGGCTTTTTTTATGTCTCGGGGTAAGAAGTGGGGTCTTCCTGGGTTTCCTACTATACAGTCCCTTTTCATTCAGACGCTGACGAATAGTACTGGTTGACACTGTTGTACCCTCGGACTGCAGGGCAGCTTGAACTTGTTTGGATGTTAGTCGAGGTTCTTTATCCAACATCCGCACAATCTTGCGTTGAAATCTCTTGTCAATTTTTCTTTTCCGTCCACATCTAGGGAGGTTAGCCACAGTGCCATGGGCTTTAAACTTCTTGATGACACTGCGCACGGTAGACACAGGAACATTCAGGTCTTTGGAGATGGACTTGTAGCCTTGAGATTGCTCATGCTTCTTCACAATTTGGTTTCTCAAGTCCTCAGACAGATCTTTGGTCTTCTTTCTTTTCTCCATGCTCAATGTGGTACACACAAGGACACAGGACAGAGGCTGAGTCAACTTTAATCCATGTCAACTGGCTGCAAGTGTGATTTAGTTATTGCCAACACCTGTTAGGTGCCACAGGTAAGTTACAGGTGCTGTTAATTACACAAATTAGAGAAGCATCACATGATTTTTCGAACAGTGCCAATACTTTTGTCCACCCTCTTTTTTATGTTTGGTGTGGAATTATATCCAATTTGGCTTTAGGACAATTCTGTGTTTTTTCATTTAAGACAAATTAAATGAAGATAATAATACCAAAGAATTTGTGTTTGCAATCATTTTCAGGAAGAAACTGAGTATTATCTGACAGAATTGCAGGGGTGTCAATACTTTTGGCCACAACTGTAAAAGGTAGCTGTTAAAAGAGAATCTGTCTGTCACGCCATCATCTCACACGCCTTCTCAGCGCTGCACTACTCACTGCGTTCTCCACTCTGATTCCAGAGGCGTCAGACCATCTCCCTGAGCTGCCTTGTGCTCACTGCCAGGTCTGCTCCAAGAGAATCTCCACCTGGCTACAGGGAGGAGAGGCCGATTCTTACAAGAATTTAACCCTGCTGTGTCCTGCAGGGTTTGCTTTCCCTACCCTATCCTTATGCAGCAGCGGGTTTTATTAGGCAGCTCCTCCCACCCCTCCTCCCCAATCGTTGGTTCCTAGTTGTTTGTCTCTGGATCCTGTAGGTAAATGTTTGTTCAGTCTACCAAGTTATCAACCCAGCTTGTATACCCGTCCTGTCTGACCTCTCTGCTCCTTAACTTTCCTTTATACTCTGAACTTGGATGGTCTGACCACATCTATGCCTTCATCCCCCTGTTCGTTATACCCGTGCCTCTGACCCTCTGGTCAGGTGCTGCAGAACCGGGGACAGCCCTGGAGTGGTACCTGGTGACTACCAGTGCCAAGCTTGTCTTCACCATCCGAGGCTCTAGTGAATAACAGGCTCTCACTTAGTTACTCCCCTCCACGGTAAGCCCAGGCCGTGGCGCAGTGGGTCCATACCCACTCAAGGAGAAAGCGCTCCTTGGCAGCGCAAAACGCGCGTCGGGGATTCTCCCACAGTCTGGGGCACCCGGGCACCATTAGGTAAGCTCTCCTTTCACAATACTATCTGCCGTTATGGCGTGATTATCCTTTTTTGCGGGACTGTTTACCGCTATTGCCCCTCATTATGATTAGCTAGCCTGGCGGAATCTCTGTCCCTGTATACCTATTATGGTTGTAATTATTATGAATATGAGCAGTGACGCTATCTTTACATGTTACCTGGGCTTCCTATAGCGTGTGGTGTAGCTTTTGGTGCAGTGGGTCGTGTGTTATCTCTGCTTCCCTTCCCTCCTGGCCTTTGGTGTCAACTATTTATGTGCAATTTTGCTATGGATATTTAACGTGCATATTTGTTATAATACAATTTTATATCTTTTTTATTCATTTTGGATTCAATCACTCCTTGCTTCTCTTAATATTAGAGAGTGTAGGACCGTCTCGATCAGAGTCACCTTGTCGATGGTGGGATGGCTTTTATACTATTTTTGGTCAAAAACAGTATTACTAAGAACTCTGTGCTATTTACATGCACTTTCGCTTTTTACTTATTTAGTTCCAGCAGGGTTTTTGCTCATTTTGTCTCTTGTAGGTTGTTTAAGATATTAGATAATGACAAGGTGGTTGGAGACATGCTACATCCTGAAAATAAAGAAATCCTTGAAACAAAATGTAATTGAATTGCAGAACTTGAGAATTGGCTCTGAAGCGTATGAAGAACAAGCAGAGTCTGAAATAATTGCCAGGGCGCCACTAGAGGAAGACTCTCTGATGCATGAAGGCTGCGTTCGCCCATCTTGCAGAACTCTCCCGGGCTGACGAGGTTTATACTACAGGTGTCAGCCAAATGTTGCGGCCATTTATTTACATTCTGAAGGCTTTTAAAGTTATTTCCAAAAAGTTTTGCAGCCCATATTCCGTTCATGTTCACGTGTGGCAGTCACGCCAGCGCTGTTGACATTTTTTTTTTTTTCTTTCTTCGAACTTTTGCAGAATCTCTTAGCAAGTATCACACAAATTAAGAAATATCGCCCCATAAATAAATACTAACACCCAATGTGTCTTTGAATTTCTCCACACAACACTCCAGGAAACAACAGCCCGTAAGATTAGCCTCGCTCTTACATGTACACAATTTACAAATTAGAATTGGCAGATAAGTAAATGAATACCGCAAAAAAAAAAAAAATGTAAGAAAACAATGAACATCTTTAGCATAGAGTACATGTAGCAAAAGCTTTCTGTCATTGGCGGGGATTGCAATCCTTAAGAAACGTGCTCTCCGCCAAATGTGAAGCCCGAGCCGAAGGAAGGGTTAAATGCTGTATCTGAATTCTGGAGATGATGGTGAGATCCGCCGGTCCCCTAAGCAGTGTATCACTCACAGCGTCATGTTTTATTCTTTGCAGGATATTAGATACAAAACTCAAACACAGGAAAAGTCATAAAACATTCAAGGCTATAGAAGATGCAGAAGCAGGGGGTGCTAAATGACTAATGAGAGGGAACGTAATATACAATAATCATATTTATACTGAAAGCAGAGATGGCATTTTAAAGCCCCGCACATTCGTTTTGGTGGCATCTTGCTACCACATAAAGTAATATTAAAAGAAATGTGCTATAAAATGAATAGCCGTCTATTCCTGGATACAGTAACAGTCTTCCCTGCAGTGAACACTGGGAATAGGAATTTCCTAATATTTAAAAAGATTCTCTGGCCATCAATATATGGATAAGCGCACTAATACCAGCACTTATGAACATACAGCAGACTTGGGTCTGGTTTCTTTCTCTATTAGGCCTCATTCACATGTCCAAGAAATAATGGCATCCGTGTCATCAGTGTTTTAGATTAAAGTGTCATCCATGTGTCCGTCTTTACCATCCATGTATTGTCAGTGTTTGGTCCGTGTGTCTATTTATCTCATCCATGTATCATCAGTGTTTAGTCCGTGTGTCCATTTATCCCATCCATGTATCATCAGTGTTTGGTCCGTGTGTCCATTTATCCCATCCATGTATCATCAGTGTTTGGTCCGTGTGTCCATTTATACCATCCATTTATCATCAGTGTTTGGTCCGAGTGTCCATTTATACCATCCATTTATCATCAGTGTTTGGTCCATGTGTCCATTTATACCATCCATGTATCATCAGTGTTTGGTCCATGTGTCCATTTATACTATCTATGTGTCTTCAGTGTTTGGTCTGTGTATTAATTTTACCATCCGTGTGTCATCAATATTTGGTCCGTGTGTCCATTTATCCCATTCATGTATCATCAGTGTTTGGTCCATGTGTCCGTTTATCCCATCCATGTATCATCAGTGTTTGGTCCGTGTGTCCATTTATACCATCCATGTATCATCAGTGTTTGGTCCATGTGTCCATTTATACTATCTATGTGTCTTCAGTGTTTGGTCTGTGTATTAATTTTACCATCCGTGTGTCATCAATATTTAGTGTTTGGTCCATGTGTCCGTTTATCCCATCCATGTATCATCAGTGTTTGGTCCGTGTGTCCATTTATCCCATTCATGTATCATCAGTGTTTGGTCCATGTGTCCGTTTATCCCATCCATGTATCATCAGTGTTTGGTCCGTGTGTCCATTTACACCATCCATGTATCATCAGTGTTTGGTCCGTGTGTCCATTTATACTATCTATGTGTCTTCAGTGTTTGGTCCGTGTGTCCATTTATACTATCTATGTGTCTTCAGTGTTTGGTCTGTGTATTCATTTTACCATCCGTGTGTCATCAGTGTTTGGGCCGTGTGTCCATTTATACCATCCATGTACCATCCGTGTTTGATCCGTGTGTCCATTCTTACCATCTGTGTGTCATCAATGTTTGGTCCGTGTGTCCATTCTTACCATCTGTGTGTCATCAATGTTTGATCCGTGTGTCCATTCTTACCATCTGTGTGTCATCAATGTTTGATCCGTGTGTCCATTCTTACCATCCGTGTATCATCAATGTTTGATCCGTGTGTCCATTCTTACCATCCGTGTGTCATCAATGTTTGGTCTGTGTGTCATCAATGTTTGGTCCGTGTGTCCATTTTTACCATCTGTGTGTCATCAATGTTTGATCCGTGTGTCCATTCTTACCATCCGTGTGTCATCAATGTTTGGTCTGTGTGTCCATTTTTTACCATCCGTGTGTCATCAGTGTTTTTCACGAATGGATAAATAAATGTGTACGTGTTGTATCCGCAAACAAAAATGGATACCAGATACATTGGAAACATGGACGTCTGAATGAAGTATTACACTCCAAAACTAGGGCTTCACAGCATTATCTATCATAGTAAAATATTATTAATTATCAAAACGTTAATGAAATCATACACTCACCATTGCAAAAATTCTGACAAATTGGGAACTTTTGAAAGTCAGAAGATTTTTTTTTATCTATTTGGAAACATGTTGGTGATACAATCAGTTGTCGTAAAGTAATTCTACCAGGATTCACATTAAAATGAAATAAAAAATTATAACATTCCAGGCACTAGCACTTGGATAAATACAATATTAGTTTTAAAAAACTTGTCTAAAAATAATGCATTTCAAAGGTACCGTATATAAAAGCTATGTCTTTTCTAGCTGTAAAAAAGGGATGTTCCCTCAAAATGCATTATTTTAAGACAAACCTATTAAAACCACCATTTGATTTATCCACGCGCTAGTGCCTGGTAAGTTATCATTTTATATTTCCTTTTAATTTCCATATGCCGAACAGCGATTGTTTTCACCATATCTGGTCATTCCATAAGCACTCGCTGCTAAATCAGGCAACAGACCACTGAGCACACCAAAGTGAAAAACAGCTAAATCTTCATCAGTGATGTAAAACCCAGGGATTTTTCTCCAGCATATTAAGTGGTGTGAGGGGTTAACAGCTAATTTGTTTAATGGTCTGGGTTTTGGTGGACAAGCATGGAGTGGGTGGGAGGATGTTCACCTTATCTCCACCCCAGGGTGTGATCGGGGCATAAGTAGCTGGCCTCCAGAGGCAGCAGGTGGTCAGTGTCTGGAGAGGAACACTCCAGAGAAGGGTTTGTGGTGGAACCAACCTGAACCGTGTGCGTTCTGCTAGCGGTGAACCTAAAATCACCGCTAGCAGAACTTACAATCTGAACCGTGGACCTTGCTAACCCAGGGTGGGCTGATCCCCGCTAGCAGAAAGACTGTGTTTTGTTTTGCTGTTTTGTCCAGTGGGCTGTGTCTACTTTTTCCAGGTTGGTTTATGCGGCACCTAATAAATGAAGGCTCTTTTTAGACAGCGTTCCTGTGTCTACCTCCGTGTACAGCTGAGCGAGCCGATCTACTAAAATATACAGTATATATATATATTTGCACTTAAAAGCACTTTCACCTCCACTTGTTATCAGAACAGTCAATAATGCAATGTTTTGGATGGACCAAGTGTCCTTCTTCAAGCAGTAATAGATAAATGGAAATAGTATTATAATGAATGAGAAAAAGAGTAGTAAATCAGCATAAGTCACGAGAATGTGATGCTAAATACATTTAGTGAACAAAGAGGAGATCTAATGTACACTGGTAAGCATTATTAAATAACAGTCAAAGATATCTCCAAACACGCATCTATGTGTTAGGAGATATACACAATTCAATAACAGCAGATGAGGCCTGAAGACTGCATACAAGACTCAAAGGTGGAAGGAGCCAAGGCGTAATACATGATTGTATACGAGAATGTCCCAGTCTATGGGATCCTACAAAGATCATAGAAAACACATGCAGATAAATGTCACCAACCACTACAACGTGGTGTGAGAACAGATGAATCTACATATCACAAGCTTTCATTGTGGCTCACCATCAATTTTTGAGAAATAGGCACATCTTAAATGGAATAAGTCAGTAGGATCAACCCTCCTATGCTGTCTATATGGGCATGTAGTTCACAGAATGCTGAATAAAATGATACCTTGATATTTGAGATCTGATGTCTTATTCCTGGGAAATCCACGTTTTTCTTATATGTAAATAAGCTGTTTGGCACTATGGGTTGGGCATAGCTCGCCCTGAGAATCTGACTCCAGAGCTTATTTTACATGAAAGGGGGTGTTACTAGTGTGAGATATGTAATGACTGACAGACTGCTCTCTTGCATGTCTCACATTGGTAACTCTCATGTAAAATAAGCTCTGGAAGCAGATTCTCTAGGAGATCTATTGGTGACAGCCTCAACTAAGTTTATATGGTAAAATAATGTAGAACAGAGCACACTATGGCTCTGCCTGCAACAGAACTGTCATTGGCCCAGTCAACGTATCCTCTTTTGCGGGAGTTCGGACATGAGCCCTGATGGAGCCATTGAATATAAGGTATAACGCTATGTGAACATGGCCCCTATGTGCTTTGCTCATATGCTATTGGAGTTCTTTTTGCAATATAGTGTTACCTATTAATAACACCTAAAATGTGACGTTTGAAAGTCTCAGACCCATAATACAAAGTAAAGAATGCAATACTTTTTTTTCTTAACAAAAAAACTTGGAAGTTACAGATAAAATAAAAGTCTGACGTCTTGTTAACTGGACATTAAAAGGCTCAGAGCGTGAATGGGCAGGTGCAAATAACAGCACTTGTCCCCTGTGTTTACTAATTAGATTATAAATGATGCCAAATGGTACTACGCCGAATCTATGGAGCTCATTTTCAGGAAAGTCAAAGTTCAGGAAATTGAAGATGCACAAGCATATGCTCAGAAAAAAATAAAAAAAGCTTGTGAGAAGACAGAGATGACTTAATTATACTTAATTTGTCTGCAAAACTTAATATAGAGAGAAAATAAATTTGCAGACAGACATATATTGGGGTATTGTTGGTGTGATGACAGAAGGGTAGCTTAATTGCTGAACATATCTTGCACTTTATATTTCAGTGCTATATTTTTGCTTTTCTACATATTTTATTGCTATATTGTACTGTTTATTCGGAGGAGGTTTATAGTGGGTATGGAAAGTATTCAGACCCCTTTAAATTTTTCACTCTTTGTTTCATTGCAGCCATTTTGTAAATTCAAAAAAGTTTATTTTTTTTCTCATTCATGTACACTCTGCACCCCATCTTGACCGAAAACAACATAAATGTAGAAATTTTTGCAAATTTATTAAAGAATAAACACTGAAATATCACATGGTCATAAGTATTCAGACCCTTTGCTCAGACACTCATATTAAAGTCACGTGCTGTCCATTTCCTTGTGATACTCCATGAGATGGTTCTATTCCTTCATTGGAGTCCAGTTGTGTTTAATTAAACTGACAGGTGTTGATTTGTAAAGGTACACATCTGTCTATATAAGACCTCACAGCTCACAGTGCATGTCAGACCAAATCAGAATCATGAAGTCAAAGGAACTGGCCAGGGAGCTCAGAGACAGAATTGTGGCAAGGCACAGATCTGGCCAAGGTTACAAAAGAATTTATGCAGTACTCAAGGTTCATAAGAGCACAGTGGCTTCCATAACCCTTAAATGGAAGAAGTTTGGGACCTCCAGAAGTCTTCCGAGACCTGGCCGTACAGTCACACTGAGCAATCGTGGGAGAAGAGCCTTGGTGAGAGAGGTAAAGAAGAACCACAAGATCACTGTGGATGAGCTCCAGAGATGTAGTAGAGAGATGGGAGAAAGTTCCACTAAGTCAACTATCACTGCAGTCCTCCACCAGTCGGGCCTTTATGGCAGAGTGGCCCAATGGAAGCCTTTCCTCGGTGCAAGACATATGAAAGCCTGCATAGAGTTTGCTAAAAAAAAACACATTAAGGACTCCCAGACTATGAGAAATAATATTCTCTGGTCTGATGAGCCAAAGAGAGACCTTTTTTGTGATAATTCTAAGCAGTATGTGTGGAGAAAACCAGGCACTGCTCATCACCTGGCTAATACAATACCAACAGTGAAACATGGTGGTGGCTGCATCATGCTATGGGGGTGTTTTTCATCTGCAGGGACAGGACGACTGGTTGCAATTAAAGGAAATATGAATGCGGCCAAGTACAGAGATATCCTAGATGAAAACCTCTTCCAGAGTGCTCTGAACCTCAGACTTGGCCGAAGGTTCACCTTCCAACAAGACAATGACCCTAAGCACACAGCTAAAATAACAAAGGAGTGGCTTCAGAACAACTCTGTGACCATTCTTGACTGGCCCAGCCAGAGCTCTGACCTAAATCCAATTGAGCATCTCTGGAGTGACCTGAAAATGGCTGTCCATCAACGTTCACCATCCAACCTGATGGAACTGGAGAGGATCTGCAAGGAGGAATGGCAGAGGATCCCCAAATCCAGGTGTGAAAAAATTGTTGTGTCATTCCCAAGAAGACTCATGGCTGTACTAGCTCAAAAGGGTGCGTCTACTCAATACTGAGCAAAGGGTCTGAACACTTATGACCATGTGATATTTCAGTTTTTCTTTTTTAATAAATTTGCAAAAATTTCTACATTTCTGTTTTTGTCATTCAAGATGGAGTGCAGAGTGTACATTAATGAGAAAAAAATGAACTTTTTTGAATTTACCAAATGGCTGCAATGAAACAAATAGTGAAAAATTTAAAGGGGTCTGAGTACTTTCTGTACCCACTGTATGTATTATAGCATTAAGGGGAAGAAAAAAAATTACTAAGGTAAAAGGGAAGCAAAACTACTTTTAGGAATAGACATGAAAATCAACTTAAGAAAAATTAGCAAAAAAAACTAATGAACCTCAGTTAAAATTAGGAAAGTTTGTTTTCTTTGCATTGGTTATTGGAAAGGATAAATAGTCTTGCAATATTCCAACCTCCTGATGTAACTGGAGCACTTGGAGGAAACAAGTTATGGCTTTTCAAGCACCGAACCATTCTTTCCACATGGTAGACTAACACCGAGAACTGTGTGTAGAGTAGTGTGTCTGTTAGTATATTCACCTACTCCCACCGATCTATGAACAAAAGACAAACTACTGACTAGCTGACTAGGGGGTGGGTGCATGATCGGCACGGCCTGGGACCACACGCCTCTGCAGGGCTCTGTACACAATTAAACTTTTATGGGTATAGAACTACTCAATGACCAGAATAGAAACTTATATGTAGAAGGAGGGTTGGACCAAAATAGTTGCAAAGATGTACTCAAAAGTTTTCCCAGCTTCATATGCAGGCTGCAGTTTATGCAGCCAGCCTTAGATAGGAGCTAAATGAACAATTGGAGAATGTCCTCCCCGGGTCTTATGAACCAGATTGGTCACAGATTTGATGGTGAGCTTTCCAGTAATTGGAATTGTGCTCAAATCTTACACATTTTTTGAGCTAGGAGATAAATGAAGTACAAAGATAATAAGCACCAATGCTGTGATTTTTGCAACAATTATTATTTTTTTCTATAATTCTTTCGACCTTAGCATAGGTCATCAATATCAGATCCATGGGGATCCAGTATACCCACTGATCAGCTGTTATCAGCCAATGTAAATAGTATATGGACACCACCGCTTCAATTCACTGCTTACTGGCCGCAATCAAATGAATAATGTAATGCTGGTGGATTTGGATCCACTGTGCCACCCCCTGAAGGGGAGAGACTCAGCTACTACCTGGTTTTCGCTATAATCTCTGGTGGGGAGGATAGGCTTGGGCACAGGTAGTCGCCAAGTACCACTTTAGTCCTCTGGATTGCAGCAGCTGATCGGAGGGTCAGAGGCATGGGAACGCGATACACCAAGGCAAAAACATTGTCAGACAATCCGTAGTCGTGTCAGGCAGCACAGGTTCAGGATACGTACCAGAGGTGAGACAGGACGGGTACACGAGCCAGGTCAGTAATGGGAGAAACAGACAATGCTCCCACTGGACTGCAGCTAAACAAACAGGTTAGGAACCAACGTTTGGGCCAAATTAAATTACTGCAGTGATCGATCACACCCCCTAAGGTAAAATGGAAACCACCCATAATGCAGTAGTGCTGCAAGAGGCAAAACTCAGTGAGCCATGTTTTGACCACAGTGAGTAGGGCGGCGCTGAGGAGGCATACTGTCTACCATCGTGACAAATAGTAGCTGATCTACAATACCCACGAGTTGATCTGCACTACCCGGTAACTTATCTGCCCTACATGGGAGCTGATCTGCCCTACACAGGAGCTGATTTGCCCTACACGGAGCTGATTTGCAACACAAAGGAACTGGTCTGCACTAACCCGGAGCTCATCAGCATTACCAAGGAGCTGATCTACAATATGTGGGAGCTGTTCTGCAATATGTGCTATCTGATTTGCACTACCATGGGAACTGATCTGCAATGCCCAGGAACTGATCTGCACTACCCGGGAGCTTTTCTGCACTACACGGGAGCAGCCACTAAACAGTGTGATGTAGAAGTGATATTCCACTCCGTATATTGTTTAATCCAGCAGCTGCCACAGCTGCTTACAACTGATCACTGAGATCTGGATGTTGGATCCCTGTCACTCTGATATTGATGACCTATCCTAAGGATGACAGATGATCACTTTCGGTGTAGTGGTAACCCCCTTTAATTCACTTTAAACCAGAATACCGTTAAGTTTTGACAAGCCGTGAAAATGGGAATTAAGATAAGAAATTAACAATAACATGACATTGACATGGCATTAAAATAACACAGAGGAAAAGAAGAAGCAGTGCTGAAGAGACACTATATCTGATGATCATCCATCAAAAATCAAGAAACACGAAATATCGGGTGAGTATTTGGTCATTGCTGGAAATTACTGAGCTCTTCATGATCCGCTGTGTGATGGAAAGCCGGAATGAAATACAGAGTTTTTACAGTTGTACGATTAAAGGATTCAGCTGTAATCACCCAACACACTATCTGCCTTTTAACAGTTCCAATCAGTAGCAGATCTAGGTGTAATCAACAGCAGCAGGGGGCTTCAGAAAGCAAAACAAAACAAAAACAGCGGGAATCTTCGCTAATATACATTAATTGGCATGAGCCAACGTTATAGTGCATGAAAGCAGTCTCTGCACTTGCTCAGCAGACTCTCTATAAAAGTAACAGATTACCAAGAACTTTACAGGGATAAATAGCAGGAACAAGGCGCACTCAATTCAGATCCCCAGAGGAGAACGCAGGAATATAAACTATATAAATGCGGTGATACGTCACCGTCACCGGAGTGTCACAGGCAGGACGCTGTGCGCTTACGGAGGGGTTTTCTACAGAAATGCACATATCATGGTAAAAGAAATTAGGTTACAAAAATAATAGGAACCTACTTTACAAAAAATCATCAAACACAGATCCAATCATACATGTCTACTCCCCAGAGACATCTGAAATAAGAACGCCTAGACACATTCCCAGAATTTAAAGGGATAGTCTCATCCTGTTAAGTAGGTAAAATTGCAAAGTGGTCGGAATAGAAGCAACTTTGCGATTTTCTTATTAAAACTCTTTTCTATTCTCAAGAATTAAGGGATTTTTTATTCTATAGTTCACCGCTCTCATTGCCTAGGTTACCAGCCACCTTTGCAGGCTATCAGTGATGGCCAGCTTCCTAGGCCCCTTTTTGCAAGCAGTTGGCTTTAAAGCTCGCAAGTGTTACTCTGAAAGCCAGCTGTTCTGCCCAAATTCAGTGCCCCAGTGCTCCTCCAGTGATGTGAGGGTAAAGCGGAGGAAAGAGGATGAAAAAACCCCAGCCCAGGGTCAGACTTCAGAGTGCAATGCTAGAAACTCGCACGAGTCTCTCGCATCAATACCCGGCACTGCCGCCGGCACTCGGAACGGAGTGTGCAGCTGCATGCATTTCTATGCAGCCACATACTCCAGTCCCGAATGCCGGCGGCAGTGTAGGGTATGGATGCGAGTTTCTCCCATTGCACACACAAGTCTGACCCCGGCCTATGGTGTATTTCGGCTGGTGCCATTGTATGGGTGCTCTGGTGGCTTGCATTACTGAATTCTCATTATGGTGGCAATTTATTTGAAGGCAGTATCACGGCTTTTTGTATCATAGGTGTGCACGTTCAATCAGAAAAAAAATTTCTCCTTAAACTGTAATTTAGCAAATGAAAACTACTAAGCTGTAGCATTGAAGCCAAACCCGGCAACCTCTTTCTCGCAGTATCCCATGTGCCACTGTATACCAGGGCCATGCACCATGATATTCCTTCTAGGAAAGAACACATTTATACAACTTATTATGAGGAATTACACAACTTCTTCTTGTAGATCTTTTAAGTAACGAACAGGGAAATGTAATTTGAAATCATAGAAATGTAGAGAGAATTTAGAGTCCTATACAGTCTGACTGGAACAGCCCAGCCGCATGCGCGCTGCAGTACTTTACTCTGCCTGTGTCAGGCCAGCGAGAAGTGCGCCTGCGCAAGAGGGCGATGCCGGGGACACTGTGTGGCTGACGTAGGAGGAATCATCCACACAAATCACAGAAGGAGGACGGCATTGCAAGAAGAAGGGAGGCGATGGACCAAGACCAGAGACACCCAGTGGACTAGACTGCCCTGCAGATGAGTATAATAAAGGTCTTTTTCTTTTCTTGCAGGCAGGACCCAGGGCATATATACACTTTACAACATATTAGAATGCTGTATATCAGGGCTGAAAGGTACTGGCCTTACCTCCAGGGCTGTGGAGTCGGTAAGCCAAACCTCTGACTCAATTTCCCTGACTCCATGACTCCAACTCCACAGCACTGGTCACTACTGAGCATGTGCATAAAGTGCAACACAGATTCATCTCATCTATGACCCCACAGCACTGGTCACTACTGAGCATGTACATAAAGTGCAGCACAGATTCATCTCATCTACGACTCCATAGCACTGGTCACTACTGAGCATGTGCATAAAGTGCAGCACAGATTCATCTCATCTATGACCCCACAGCACTGGTCACTACTGAGCATGTACATAAAGTGCAGCACAGATTCATCTCATCTACGACTCCATAGCACTGGTCACTATTGAGCATGCACATATAGTGCAGCACAGATTCATCTCATCTATGACTCCACAGCACTGGTCACTACTGAGCATGTACATAAAGTGCAGCACAAATTCATCTCATCTATGACTCCCCAGCACTGATCACTACTGAGCATGTGCATAAAGTGCAGCACAGATTCATCTCATCTACGACACCACAGCACTGGTCACTACTGAGCATGTACATAAAGTGCAGCACAGATTCATCTCATCTACGACTCCACAGCACTGGTCACTACTGAGAGTGTACATAAAGTGCAGCACAGATTCATCTCATCTACGACTCCATAGCACAGGTCACTACTGAGCATGTACATAAAGTGCAGCACAGATTCATCTCATCTATGACCCCACAGCACTGGTCACTACTGAGCATGTGCATAAAGTGCAGCACAGATTCATCTCATCTACAACACCACAGCACTGGTCACTAATGAGCATGTACATAAAGTGCAGCACAGATTCATCTCATCTACGACTCCATAGCACTGGTCACTATTGAGCATGTACATATAGTGCAGCACAGATTCATCTCATCTATGACTCCACAGCACTGGTCACTACTGAGCATGTACATAAAGTGCAGCACAACTTCATCTCATCTATGACTCCCCAGCACTGATCACTACTGAGCATGTACATAAAGTGCAGCACAGATTCATCTCATCTATGACCCCACAGCACTGGTCACTACTGAGCATGTGCATAAAGTGCAGCACAGATTCATCTCATCTACGACACCACAGCACTGGTCACTACTGAGCATGTACATAAAGTGCAGCACAGATTCATCTCATCTACGACTCCACAGCACTGGTCACTACTGAGAATGTACATAAAGTGCAGCACAGATTCATCTCATCTACGACTCCATAGCACAGGTCACTACTGAGCATGTACATAAAGTGCAGCACAGATTCATCTCATCTATGACCCCACAGCACTGGTCACTACTGAGCATGTGCATAAAGTGCAGCACAGATTCATCTCATCTACAACACCACAGCACTGGTCACTACTGAGCATGTACATAAAGTGCAGCACAGATTCATCTCATCTACGACTTCACAGCACTGGTCACTACTGAGCATGTACATAAAGTGCAGCACAGATTCATCTCATCTACGACACCACAGCACTGGTCACTACTGAGCATGTACATAAAGTGCAACACAGATTCATCTCATCTATGACCCCACCGCACTGGTCACTACTGAGCATGTACATAAAGTGCAGCACAGATTCATCTCATCTACGACTCCACAGCACTGGTCACTACTGAGCATGTACATAAAGTGCGGTACAAATTCATCTCATCTATGACCCCACAGTACTGGTCACTACTGAGCATGTACATAAAGTGCGGCACAGATTCATCTTATCTATGACCCCACAGCACTGGTCACTACTGAGCATGTACATAAAGTGCAGCACAGATTCATCTCATCTATGACCCCACAGTACTGGTCACTACTGAGCATGTACATAAAGTGCGGCACAGATTCATCTTATCTATGACCCCACAGCACTGGTCACTACTGAGCATGTACATAAAGTGCGGCACAGATTCATCTTATCTATGACCCCACAGCACTGGTCACTACTGAGCATGTACATAAAGTGCAGCACAGATTCATCTCATCTATGACCCCTCAGTACTGGTCACTACTGAGCATGTACATAAAGTGCGGCACAGATTCATCTTATCTATGACCCCACAGCACTGGTCACTACTGAGCATGTACATAAAGTGCAGCACAGATTCATCTCATCTATGACCCCACAGTACTGGTCACTACTGAGCATGTACATAAAGTGCGGCACAGATTCATCTTATCTATGACCCCACAGCACTGGTCACTACTGAGCATGTGCATAAAGTGCAACACAGATTCATCTCATCTATGACCCCACAGCACTGGTCACTACTGAGCATGTACATAAAGTGCAGCACAGATTCATCTCATCTACGACTCCACAGCACTGGTCACTACTGAGCATGTGCATAAAGTGCAGCACAGATTCATATCATCTATGACCCCACAGCGCTGCCTCACTACTGAGCATGTGCATAAAGTGTAGCACAGATTCATCTCATCTATGACTCCACAGCACTGGTCACTACTGAGCATGTACATAAAGTGCAGCACAGATTCATCTCATCTACGACCCCACAGCACTGGTTACTACTGAGCATGTGCATAAAGTGCAGCACAGATTCATCTCATCTATGACCCCACAGCCCTGCCTCACTACTGAGCATGTGCATAAAGTGCAGCACAGATTCATCTCATCTATGACTCCACAGCGCTGCCTCACTACTGAGCATGTGCATAAAGTGCAGCACAAATTCATCTCATCTACGACCCCACAGCACTGGTCACTACTGAGCATGTACATAAAGTGCAGCACAGATTCATCTCATCTATGACTCCACAGCACTGGTCACTACTGAGCATGTACATAAAGTGCAGCACAAATTCATCTCATCTACGACCCCACAGCACTGGTCACTACTGAGCATGTACATAAAGTGCAGCACAGATTCATCTCATCTATGACTCCACAGCACTGGTCACTACTGAGCATGTACATAAACTGCAGCACAAATTCATCTCATCTATGACTCCCCAGCACTGATCACTACTGAGCATGTACATAAAGTGCAGCACAGATTCATCTCATCTATGACCCCACAGCACTGGTCACTACTGAGCATGTGCATAAAGTGCAGCACAGATTCATCTCAACTACGACCCCACAGCACTGGTCACTACTGAGCATGTACATAAAGTGCAACACAGATTCATCTCATCTATGACCCCACAGCACTGGTCACTACTGAGCATGTACATAAAGTGCAGCACAGATTCATCTCATCTACGACACCACAGCACTGGTCACTACTGAGCATGTACATAAAGTGCAGCACAGATTCATCTCATCTACGACTCCATAGCACAGGTCACTACTGAGCATGTACATAAAGTGCAGCACAGATTCATCTCATCTATGACCCCACAGTACTGGTCACTACTGAGCATGTACATAAAGTGCGGCACAGATTCATCTTATCTATGACCCCACAGCACTGGTCACTACTGAGCATGTGCATAAAGTGCAGCACAGATTCATCTCATCTACGACCCCACAGCACTGGTCACTACTGAGCATGTACATAAAGTGCAATACAGATTCATCTCATCCATGACCCCACAGCACTGGTCACTACTGAGCATGTACATAAAGTGCAGCACAGATTCATCTCATCTACGACTCCACAGCACTGGTCACTACTGAGCATGTGGATAAAGTGCAGCACAGATTCATCTCATCTATGACCCCACAGCGCTGCCTCACTACTGAGCATGTGCATAAAGTGTAGCACAGATTCATCTCATCTATGACTCCACAGCACTGGTCACTACTGAGCATGTACATAAAGTGCAGCACAGATTCATCTCATCTATGACCCCACAGTACTGGTCACTACTGAGCATGTACATAAAGTGCAGCACAAATTCATCTCATATACGACCCCACAGCACTGGTCACTACTGAGCATGTGCATAAAGTGCAACACAGATTCATCTCATCTATGACTCCACAGCACTGGTCACTACTGAGCATGTGCATAAAGTGTAGCACAGATTCATCTACTTTATGACTCCACAGCACTGGTCAGTACTGAGCATGTACATAAAGGGCAGCACAGATTCATCTAATCTATGACTCCACAGCACTGCCTCACTACTGAGCATGTACATAAAGTGCAGTACAGATTCATCTAATCTACGACTTCCACAGCACTGGTCACTACTGAGCATGTACATAAAGTGTAGCACAGATTCATCTCATCTACGACTCCACAGCACTGGTCACTACTGAGCATGTGCATGAAGTGCCGCACAGATTCATCTCATCTATGACCCCACAGCACTGGTTACTACTGAGCATGTGCATAAAGTGCAGCACATATTCATCTCATCTATGTCCCCACTGCACTGCCTCACTACTGAGCATGTGCATAAAGTGCAGCACAGATTCATCTCATCTATGACTCCACAGCACTGGTTACTACTGAGCATGTGCATAAAGTGCAGCATAGATGCATCTCATCTATGACCCCACAGCAATGCCTCACTACTGAGCATGTGCATAAAGTGCAGCACAGATTCATCTCATCTACAACTCCACAGCACTGGTCACTACTGAGCATGTGCATAAAGTGCAGCACAGATTCATCTCATCTATGACCCCACTGCACTGCCTCACTACTGAGCATGTGCATAAAGTGCAGCACAGATTCATCTCATCTATGACTCCACAGCACTGGTTACTACTGAGCATGTGCATAAAGTGCAGCACAGATGCATCTCATCTATGACCCCACAGCACTGGTCACTACTGAGCATGTGCATAAAGTGCAGCACAGATTCATCTCAACTAAAAGCCCAGATCCATAAGACATTTCATAACTTTCAAAAATTCTTATGAAAATATTTACAGCACATAATGCAATGAGTTACTGTACCCAATTTACTAGATATTTTAGGAGTCGGAGTCGGTCCATTTTATACCGACTCCACCAAAATGGACACTGAATTCAACTCAACTCCTCCAATTCCACAGTTCTGCTTAACTCATGTGAGACAAAACCTAGTGACAGGTTCCCTTTAAAGAGTAACTGTGCTTTTAATTGACTTTTTAGAATGAGCTGGTATACATGATGAATGACACCATTTCTGGCCATAACGTGACTGTCCTGCATTTTCACCAGTTTTTTTCTTGCAAGATCGATCTGTAATTTGCAGTTCAGTGGGAGCTGGGGGGAAAGGGATGAGCTGCAGTGATCTCTCCCATAGACAGCACAGCATAGAGAGGGGAGTGCCTGCTCTTCATTCACTCTTTAGTTCACAGAGACAAGTTGCAGCAACATGGAGAACATGGTAACTAGTTAAGGTATATTAGCCCCGGTCACAAGGGAAGTGCTGCCCAGCGATTGCATAGTGGAGCTGTATGGGTTTCCAATGACCCAGCAGCTCCTGCTCCCTCCCTATACACTGTGATCCCATGACCTCTGTGTATGGAGGAGGATACATCAGGTAAAATAATTAACGCTATAGATGATATAGATGATATATAGATGAATAGATAAATTAAAGTCTTAGTTACTCACCGGTTAACGGTGTTTTTCGGAGTCCATGACAGCACCACCTGAGAGAGGGGATCCGCCCTTCAGGAACAGGAAACCTACAGATACAAAAAGGCGGCACCTCTCCCACGCATCAGTTGGATTACAGAGCACAAGAGGACCACAATGGTTAATAGCAAATTTATATACAGTACTTTTACACAACTATTCCTTACCAGTGTACATACAAGAGGAAGAAGTGCACACCCAAATTTAAACTAAAGGGATGGAATATACGGGTGCTGTCATGGACTCCGAAAAACACCGTTAACCGGTGAGTAACTAAGACTTTATCGGTCGTCCATGACAGCACCACCTGAGAGAATTACAGAGAGTAAAACTATTTAGGGAGGGACTACAGCCTGCAGTACCCTTATACCAAAAGAGAGGTCTGTGGAAGCACCCAAGTCTAGCCTATAATGACTATAAAAGGTGCTCGGAGAGGACCAAGTAGCCGCCTTACATATCTGGTCAATGGACACTTCTGATCTTTCGGCCCACGAGGTCGCCATGGCTCTGGTGGAATGCGCCCTCAGCTTCCGGGGTGGCGACCTGCCTTTTGAGGTGTATGCTATTGAGATCGCTTCTCTAACCCACCTGGCTAGTGTACTTTTTGACGCTCTACAGCCTTTCCTAGGGCCTTGATGAGAGACAAACAGGGCATTATCTTTTTTCCAGGGATCGGTAAGTGCCAGATATTCTATGAGGCATTTCCTAACATCCAAGGTGTGAAGCTTCTCTTCCTTCTCATTAGCTGGATTAGGGAGAAAAGATGGAAGGACTATCTCCTGTGTCCTATGAAAGCTGGAAACTAGCTTAGGTAAATACGCCGCATCAGGTCTGAGTATTACCCTATCGTCCTTGAACTGTATATAAGGAGGACGTCTAGATAATGCCTGGATTTCGCTTACCCTACGAGCTGAGATTAGAGCTACCAGGAAGGCTACTTTGAGGGACAGGTTCTTTATGGAAGCTGATGAGATAGGTTCGAATGGGGCTTCTGTCATAGCCGTGAGGACTAGGTTCAAGTCCCACGGCATGAATCTATCTTTCGCTATTGGCCTGGATCTACCTGCTGCCTTAATGAATCTACTGATCCAGTAATTACCCGCGATGTTGCAGCTAAAGAGGGCCCCCAAGGCTGATACTTGTACTTTAAGGGTACTAGTGGAGAGCCCCATATCCAGACCTTTCTGAAGAAACTCTAGGATTTGGTTTACAGGTGCTGAAGCGCCAGCGACCACTCCAGAGTTCTGCAGGAATTTTTTCCAAATTCTGACATAGATTTTGGTAGTGATGACTTTTCTACTTTTAAGTAGGGTGTTAATCAGGTCTGGGGAGAAGCCTTTTTCTCTCAGCAGTGTCCGTTCAAACTCCACGCCGTCAGATGTAGGCCAGCCACCTGAGGATGGAACACTGGGCCCTGGGATAGGAGATCCGGGATGTCCGGAAGGACCCAAGGGTCGGACACCGACATGGTCCTGAGGCAAGAAAACCAAGCCCTCCTGGGCCAAAATGGAGCGATAACTATCACCCTTGCTCTGTCTCTTCTGATTTTCTTCATCACCAGGGGTAGTAGCGATAGGGGAGGGAAGGCGTATGCTAGCCCGAAGTCCCACTTTATCAGAAAGGCATCTACCGCCAGGGGGTTCTCTCTGGGATTTAGGGAGCAAAATTGTTTTAATTTTCTGTTTTCCCTGGTAGCGAAGAGGTCCACCTCTGGTTGTCCCTATTTTTGTACAATCAGGTCGAAGATGGAGGTGCTTAGGGACCATTCTCCTTGTTTTAGTGGATTGCGGCTTAGGAAATCTGCTGTGATATTTTCCTTCCCTTTTATATGTAGAGCTGTTAAAGATTGAAAATGCTGCTCTGCTAGCCGGAATAGCCGTTCTGCCACATTCATCATGGGTTTGGAACGAGTCCCGCCTTGGTGGTTGATATAAGCCACGGTGACCTGATTGTCGGAGAACACTCGCACATGATGGCCCTGTAGATACACAAGTAGCTCCTTAGGTGCCTGCTCTACCGCTGTCAACTCTTTCAGATTAGATGACATTTCTATCTGATGATGCTCCCATAGGCCCTGTACCAGAATCTCACCCATATGAGCCCCCCAACCGGAAGGGCTTGCATCCGTGGTGATTATGCGGGATATGTCATACTCCCAGGGGACCCCTTTGGATAAATTATCCTTGACTAGCCACCACTCTAGGGACTCCCTTGTGTTTCGGGACAAGGTTAGCTGGCCCTCTAAGTAACCCTCAAGGATTCTCTGATGCCTTAAGACCTCGCCCTGCAGTTTTCTTGTATGAAACTGTGCCCATTGGACTGCCGGGATACAGGACGAGAGGGAACCCAGAAGGGACATGGCTTTCCTGAGGGACATGGTAGGGTTATTGGAAGCGTTCAGGACCTGATAGTGTAGGCGAACAAGCTTCTCCGGGGGCAGACGGCATTCCTGTTTCTCAGAGTCTAGGATCAGGCCCAAGAATTGTTGGACTCTCACCGGCTGTAACCGAGACTTTTTAATGTTAAGCAGCCATCCTAACCCCTCTAGGGCAGACATTGCCCTTTGTAGTTGTTCCAGACAATGTTTTGCTGTTTTCCCTACGATCAGGAAGTCATCTAAGTAGGGGATCACAAGAATGTACGATTCACGTAGATGGGCCATAACTTCCGCTACTACTTTGGTAAACACACGGGGAGCGACTGCCACCCCAAAGGGGAGGGCCGCATATTGGAAATGTTGGACTGACCCATCCAGCTGAACCGCCACTCTGAGAAACCGCTGATGGGCTGCATGAATGGGAATATGGTAGTAAGCGTCTTTTAAATCTAACACCACCATAAAACAGTTTTGAAACAGTAATTTTATTGTTGATTTAATTGTCTCCATCTTAAACGGGCGTATGACCAGGAATTAGTTGAGGGATTTAAGGTTTATTATAGTCCTGAAGGACCCGTCTGGTTTGCGGACCAGGAACAGGGGGGAGTAAAACCCTTTCCCCGTTTCTCCCTCTGGGACCACCGTTAGGACCCTCTTACGACAGAGATCATGCACCTCGGCCTACAGGGCAGCTTGTTCTGGTGTGGAAGACCTGAGCGGGGTGACTTTAAATCGATCTTGGGGGACCCGGGCGAATTCTAGGCGTAGACCCGCAGCTATCACCCCCAGTATCCATTTACTATTGGAAATCAAGGACCAGGCTGGGTAGAAGGCAGCTAGTCTCCCCCCTACCGGGGCAACTAGTCATTGGGGAGGTTTTTTAGTGTCACGTGCTGGACCTTCTTGACGCCCCCCTCCTCCGAACATGAAACCTGTACCTCTCCTTCTTTTGTCCTCCCATCTGCCCTGATCTCTGGACGGCCTTCTACGGAAATAGCCTTTCCTGGTAAAGGGACGTCTGTAAGAAGGATTCGGTAGACTGGGGAACTTCTTTTTATCATCCCCGGCTTTCTCTAAGAGTTCATCCAAGACTGGGCCAAACAGATATTCACCCTCACATGGAATGGAGCAGAGTCGTGATCTGGCCTGGATATCTCCCGGCCAGCATTTTAACCAAAGGGCCCTTCGAGCTGCGTTAGATAAACTCGCAGTTCTGGCTGCCATCCTCGCAGAGTCCGCTGAAGCATCCGCCAAAAAAGCTGCCACACTTTGGATGATTGGCAGCGTTTTCCGGATAGAAGCTCTTGAGACTCCGTCCTTTAGTTGGGAATCCAATTGGTCTAGCCAGACCATCATGGATCTGGCCGTACATGTGGCAGCTATCGCTGGTCTTAGAGCACCTGCTGACATCTCCCAAGTTCCCTTCAAAAAGGAGTCTGCTTTCTTATCTAACGGGTCTTATAAGGAGGCCATGTCGTCGAAGGGAATGGAGGATTTTTTGGAGGCTTTGGCTACTGCCGCGTCCAGTTTAGGGGCTTTATCCCATCTGTTTACCACTGGGTCGTGAAACGGGTACCTCCGCTTGAAGGCAGGAGGTAAGGAGCCTCTTTTTTCAGGTCTCTTCCATTCCCTATCTATTAGGCTCTGGCCCTTATCATTTAATGGAAAGGCCTTCCGCTTCCTGGGATCTAGACCCCCGAACACCACGTCCTGAGCTGAAAGTTCCGGTTTTGTGTCTGCTACCCCCATGGTGGACCTTATTGCTTTAACTAGCTTATCCATCTGGTCTAAGGGGAAGCAGAATCGACTCGAGTCTTCCTCCGAAGAAGACGAAGTGGAGGCCGGGGAATCTGAAGAGTCATCGATCCTTAGGGCGGTCGAGGACTCTGAACCTGAGAAACTACATTCTCTTCCCCTACAGGAATCCTTTTTAGATAGGGCCTTTATCTCTGTCCTGATTATGTCCCTCAGGCTTGTGGTGAAGTCCAGCGTTTCTTCCGCTACCTGTATGGACGGGGGAGAGTGTAAGGGCCTGCCAATCTACCCCAGGGCCAACGTCCCCTTCCACCCCTACCGTTTGTCTCACGCATGGCTGACACATTTTTTAGGGTGGCCGTCCGGCAAGGGGCAACTACAGAGGGCACATTCCCTGTGCTTCTGTTTTCCCGTAGCTTTCCTCCCCTGCGAACAAAACATAAGGGAACACTGCATCAGGGTACATTCACGGAGATCTCTTACCCATGCAGGTGAGGCAGGTACTGGATCACTGAGGGAGGCAGGAGGGTCCTTTAGCCCGGAGGAACTTCTGTGGCTTTGTTCGCCCGTCCGTTTCTTCTTCTGCTGGCCAATTGCATGTGGTTTCACTGTGGCCTGTTTCTGTGGGTGCTCCTGCACCTCGTCCAGCTGCTCTCTGGGGGCTTCTGTCGTATCCATCGCTGGCCTTCAGAAGCACCCCAGCAGCGTCACCTCCTGCCTTTTAAGGCCTCCTTGTCCGGGTCAGCAGGGTTCTGGCGCGCACCTCCCACCCGGGACCCCCCCGCGACCCTCCCCCCACAAGCTCTGGTCCTCCCTCCCCCCCGGCCACCGCACGCCACCCAGTACCGCCGTGCACACGCGGCGCGCGCCGGAAGCCGGCCGGCACCCGACTTCCGGTTTCGGCGTCCCCGGCCCCGCCCCTTCCGCCGCCCATCTGAGGCCTGCGGGGGACGTGCAGAAGGAGCCGGCACGGCGCCCCCGGCTCAGGCCAGGCCACAGCCCCCACGCGCACCGACCTGCGCCCGCCGACCGGGCGCCACCGCCGGCCCGGCCGAAAGAGAGAGAGCGGACCACGGGGAGAGCGCACCAGGAGGGGCCCGGGACATACATACCTCCTGGTGCGGCAATATGGAGGCGGCTGTCCACCGGACCCCTGGCTCCACCTGCTCTCACCACCGTCGTGGTGACCTACCCGGCCCCACCGTGGCGCTTCCAGGGACCCAAGCTTGATCGAGGTAGGAGACCCCCTCGCTACCTGGGTCGGTCAGCCGGCCTGGGAATAACTCGGCGACTCCATGATGGACGATCTGAAGGAAGTCCCGTCCTCTAGGAACAGGAAACCAACTGATGCGTGGGAGAGGTGCCGCCCTTTTGTATCTGTAGGTTTCCTGTTCCTGAAGGGTGGATCCCCTCTCTCAGGTGGTGCTGTCATGGACGACCGATAAAAAGGGAGTAGCACTCCAAGATCAGATGGTGAGAAAGTGGATTTTATTCTGCCTTTGCAACGTTTCTACCTTTTAAGCCAAAACGTGGCACGGGCTGATTAAAATCCATTTTTGCACCAGTATTGCCTGTAGGTTGTGTCAAAGTTATGACTTTATAGTGTGGTCATTTCTTTATAATTTAGACTCAACAGCACTGATCTCTTATGATCTTGTGTCATCCACCATATTTTATTCAGGGACTTCAGCGGTTTTCTACATTGTATGATTTTTCACCCTCTTCTGATGTTCGATTGCAGATTTTTGGATTGTTGTGTATATCATCTATGTATAAAATTTTACAGCTTAAAAAAAAATCAGTTTTTGCACCATTTGACTTTGAAGTGCTTCCCCCATTTTTTCAATTTGTATATAAGATTTTTTAGTGATAACTTTGGGTGGGTTTGCTCCCATTTTTACATGAAAACGTGCTGCTTTTATTTTTCTATCTGGATAGATTAGACAGACAGATAGATGGATAAAATAAAGATAAAAAACAAAAATATCGGAACCGAAAAGTTGCCACAATGGGCTAATAAATAATAGTGATGAGCGAACGTGCTCGGATGCTAACCGAGGGTTTTTTGGCATTATCAAAAAATATGTTTGAGTCCCTGCGCCTGCATGTTTCACGACTTGTCAACAGCCACAACACATGCAGGGATTGCCTAACAAACAGTCAATCAACGCATATGTTGCGGCTGTCGACCAGACATGCAGGTGCGCAGGGATTCAAACATATTTTTGGAGCACTCTGGACACGTTTTTGTACACGTTTGGAGCGCTGCCTCCAGTTTTTCTTTTTTATCTGGATAGTTTGGTTTTACCAGGGAGGCTTTGCACCCTCATTTCTTAAAGGCGCTTCTCTATTTTTCTAAAAAGGTAGATGAGATAAAGTAAAATAAGATGATAAAAAGATTAAAAAAGATATAAAAGATCAATAGAATAGTTGAGAAACATCTGATAGGTAAACTAGATTAATACATTTATAAATCAAATAAGGGATATATCATATAGATTGGGTAAAAGAGAAGATGACAGATGGAATAGGTAAGAAAGAATAAATACTATAGATATAAAAAAAAACAATAATATAGATGGTGGATAAATAGATAAGAAAGAAATATATAGATATGAAAATAAACAAGATTGAGAGAAAAGATAAATGAGAACAATACCATACTTGAGATAAATGTGATAGATAAAATACATGCAGTGGATTAATAAATCGATAAGGGAGAAATAAAAGAGGTAGAGATATAGATTAGGTGAGATAAAATTGATAATATAGATAGAAGAGACAAGAATAGATAAAATATAGGAGAGATGGAATAAATGGAAAATAATACAATAATTCATTCCGGTTTAGTAAAAGGAGAAAATTAAAGTCTTAGCTGAGAAAGAAGAATAAATCACCGTTAATATAGACTAATAAAAGCGGCGCACACATGCCTGCACACACATTATATACCGCCAATAGACTCCCCCTCGTGACTGTGCCACGGCTGCGTAGACAACAAGCTAATCTGCGTTCTTATCATGCATCCGATCGGTCATACAGCAATACAAAACACAAATAAGGAAAGACCATCTGCTTGTTAGCTGGAACCATAAAAGTACATCTTTTTAATAAACAATAAAATTAGTTTGACAGGGCAGAGACCACCTGAATCGAAAATCAAATATTTCATGTTATTTAAGGTGTATGTCTGCTGGCTATTAAAATACTCCTCTTTAATTTATAACAGCAACACACACAATACTCATGTCATCCTCATTTTCTAAATCAATAATCAGCACAGCATGCTTCATTAGCGGTGACCAATCCGGAAGGAGCTGGGGAGCTCATTTTACAACGCGAGCATTCCTAAGACATAAACCATCTGCTACTTGTAGTAACAGAAAAATCAAATTAATCCATTCTTATCATGCATTCAGATTTTAAAGCAATTAAAGATGCTCTTAGTGTAATCGCAGCCACAGAAGTAGTTCTGTAATGAGAAAAGCAAAGTCTTCACTGAACTTTCTGTCATTCTCAATACATTTTGTAACTTTACAAGCTTTCCGCACTCCAGTGGCCCATTGTTCTTCCAACACAGATGTTGGAAACAACAGGCAATTTTTATTAAACATTTAATCTTTGCACATTTGAAAGAGTTTAAATACTGAACAGTGATGAAACCGTAAAGCATATAGGCTGGGGGAGCGCAACGTGTGCCGAAATATGTCTGCTGCCGCCAAAAGGAATTGAAAGAAATAATACGGCCCCTCTTCTGGGCATTCACAGGGGGTATTGTATTAATGCCTTATGTACCATAAGAATAAGGGGGATGCTCTGTACACAAGTAAAGTGATCATACACTATATGGAGAAAAGCATTGGGACACAACGCTTAATAATTAAATTCACGTTTTTCAGGCCCGTTGCCCCAGGTACATGAAATCCAGCCCCTAGTCAAGCAGCCTACAGACCACAAGTGACAGCGTGGAGTTGCTGAGCGCTGAAGGCACATAGTGCATAAACGTTGCCAACGCTCTGCTGACTCACTGACCTCAGCTGACATTAAAGGGGTTGTCCGTGACTTTAGCAGCAATGGCTAATCCTTAGGATAGGTCATTGGTGTCTGATCAGTGAGGGTGCGACACTCGGCGTCTCTGCTGATCAGCTGTTCTCAGTGTCGGTGGTGGCTGGAACTGCTTAGTTATGGAGCTGCACAGCACCGCTCCGTCAGTGGAGTATTGTCTGCTGCCGGGTACTGCACATCCACCCCCTATTGATTCAACACGGATGACCTCTCCTAAGAAAGTCCTAGACAACGCCTTTAATACCAGCACAAAAACTGAGCACTGACAGCTTAATGGCATGGTTTTTTCCTGGTTGAGCAGCTGCATGGCAAGCCTTATATCACCAAGCACAATGCCAAGGGTCAAATGGGGTGGTGTAAAGCATGCCGCCACTGGACTGTGGAGCAATGGAAACATGTCGTGTGGAATGACAAACTTAGGGTTCTCTATCTGGCAGTCTGATGGATGAGTCTGAGTTTGGCGAATTTCTGAAGAACATTACTTGCCTGATTGGCATTGTGCCAACTGTAAATGTTTGGTGGATAATACTATGGGGCTGTTGTTCATGCGTTGGTCGTGGTTCCTTAGTTCCAATGAAGGAAATCCAAATGCTTCAGCGTACCAAGACATTTTGGACAATTGCATGCTTTCAAATTTGTGAGAGTAGTTTGTGGAAGGCCCTTCTTTGTTCCAACTGAGTGTGCCCCATTGCACAACTCAAAGTTCATAAATACATGATTGGATGAATTTAGTGTGAAAGAACTTGCCTAGTCTGCATAAAGCCCTGAGCTAAACCTTTTGAACACCTTTAGGATGAACAAGGACTGAGATTGTGATCCAGGCCCTCTCCTCTAACATCAGTTCCTGATCAAACAAATGCTGTTCTGGATGAATGGTCAAAATCTCCCACAGACAAACACCAAAATCAAGTAATAACCTGGACTGCATGCCTCCCACGGGGCTTTGGGGAGGGCTTGATGACTCAGGAGGGATGCTAGGATTGGTGTATAAGGGGTAATTTTTTGGGAGTGATTTGTGTGGGTAAAAGTTTGGGAGTGGAATGAGGAGTTAGGGGGTCTGAGGGTCATTCTGGATTGGTTAGTGCGAGGGACTGATGTGGGGAATATAGATTAGGCTCACAAAAGGGGCAGATGAAGCAGTGGACTACAGCAGGAGGAGTCAGTGAGGTAACTGAAGAACTGGTACCTCTGAAGTGATTGAGAAGGTCCCAGCATCGGGAAAGACTCAGTCCCGATGTGACCCTTTATTCAAGATGCCGGAGCCCCAGCAGGGACCCTCCTGGGCCGCCAACGGTGCTTCTGCCTTCACCACTAGCGCGTTGCTCTAGAAGGAATCCAGCCCTAGTACCACGGAGAAGGTGAGTGACATCCCTGGACCCGCCGCCTCATCCGGGTTGCGGCATGGGGTCATTGTTGTCACATGAGCTGGCCACAAACCCAGAAGCGTGGGACTGCGCAGCCACGCAGGGTCCAACAGCAAGAGACAATGGAAGATTTGCGGCAGGCATCAGAGGTGGGGACGCAATGCAGCAGTCCGGGGCGCACCAGCACCATGGCCAGGAGCCAGTGGTGCTGTCAGTGGTAGGGAGCTGTTTTGCCATTTGAACTTAATCGGGGAGGCTTACTGCACTCATGGAGGTACAGCATGGCTGTATTATTATGAACAATTTACGCAAAGGAAAGCGGTTCAACCAAATTTGCACTGGGACTATAAGGCTATTAGCTTATGTTTGTGCCTAATGGCAGCCCCAAAATCTTTATCACAGGCATTTCCCGGAAGATCTGAAGGTGCCGCCAGTTCTTCAACATCCTTTTCTGGTACAAGAAGAGGTGTGTGTTGGCAATTCAATGAGAAAGAGTGCTATTTTGGATCATCATGCAAGTTTAAACATGAATATTCCAGATGTGGGGGGATCACACAGCCATACCAAATGTTTTAAGAAGTGAATCATGTAGAAAACCTTCCCAGAAGAGTGTGAGCTGTTATAGTAGAAAAGGGGGAATGAAATTCATAATACTGCTTATGTCTTTAGCCTATTATGTCACAAAAGCTCCCGTAGGATAATGTGTCAGTGTTCCTATATTTTGTAACTGCAAATTATATTTAACTAATTGTTAAGGAATGTTCTGATCTACACAAATGATTATCCATAGGAACTATTTTTTATTTGAGATTTACAGAATAAATAAAGGTCCCTTTACATTTAGCGATGCACCAGCGATCCCGACAACTATACGACCCGGTCAGGATCACTGGTGCATCGCTAAATGGTCGCTAGTGAGCTGCCACACAGGCAGATCTCACAGCGATGTAGCGACGCAGCAGCGGTCGTTACTTACCTTTCAGACGCGGCGATCCTGACGTCCTCCTGCCCGCGTCCACGCGTCGCTCGCCGGCGCCAGCAGGAAGCCCAGCAGGAAGCGCTCGACGAGAAATAGAGCTGCGCGATCAGCGACAGACAGCGGGGGAGCCGGTCGGAGGTATCACACATAGCGATATCGCTAGCGATATCGCTGCTGCGTCACAAAATCGGTAGAGGGACGTCTTGAATTATTTTCTAAAAAAAGGGCAAATGATTACATCATTGCTATGTGCTTTTAATTCAGTGATATTTCTAGAGCTGAAACAATTCAATGAAGTTTACACAATCCAAAGCAAACTTTTAAGTAGTCAGCCCATATTATTATCTCCCAATACTGGCCCGGGAGGACAGGAGCCCACATGTTTTTCACAAATCTAAATACATCATATGTCTGGCACCAGAAGGGCGAAACAATCCTGAGTCAGTTTTCTAATTTGATCAAAAGCACAATAATTCAGGATCATTAACAATCATTAACCAAATATTGTCAGCAACATCCGCACAATCGGGCTCAAATTGAAATATTACAAAATAAACTATTATGACAGAACTTGCATTGTGAGTTTCAGTTGGCTAACAACTAGGAAACACTTTTACAGATTTCAATTATCACTGCATCTTTATTAGTTTTTAACATCACATCCAGGAAAACATTAGTTTATTGTGCAACGGGAAAAAAAACAACAAACCTATGCAAGAAAAAAAAAAAGAAAAAGAAAGCAAATAACAGCTTCAGTGAATAATATGCATTATGTAAAACGGGCTTCTTTATCCAATAATATGAAGCCGTCTGATTCATTTAGTGATACTGCTAAGAGTAGATTTGGCATATTACTCAATGAATTAAGCAGATGAACACTTACTACGGATCTGTGTGTTTACGCACAAATATCTTTTGCTATTCACTTGGGATTGGAACCATAAGTGCACAAAACACACAAAAAAAAGAAAGATCATCCAGAGAATTAGACGTGTTCTGTATGAATTTTAAGAAATGTAAACTAGGAGAAAGCATAGACCGGCACAACTCATATCACGTGCTGGAGTGTCAATGCTTGAGAAAACAGAACAGTCAATTTGCACTTTCCAAAATGATTTGAACAGTCAAATGCAACCTCAAACATAGAGTTTTCATAATACAAGAAAAATGACCTACAATTCCTGATAGTATGTTCTGCGTGATCACCCTTTAGACCACTATGGACTCCATTGACTTCAGTGATGCCCATAGAATCTGAGCACGTGCAGCAACATGCACATGCTTGATAGCATCCCTAGCCTACTATGGGCTCCACTGATTTCCCAAGCACCCATAGAAGTCTACCCTTTCTGTGGAATCTAGGTGAAACGCACATCAAGGGAAACCTGTTAGGCCAAGTGCGCTATTTGGTCAGTATTTTACCTCAGTATCTGTAATCCAAAACCAGGAGGGAAACCGGCAGAGGAAAAGTATAATAGAGACACGTCACCACTTCTGTATTTTTTCACCTACTCCCGGTTTATGGCTTGCAAATACTGAGGTAAAAAACTCACCAAATACTCAACGTGTGCACATGGCCTAATACTTCTAAGTCATTAAGGGTTCTTCAGGCATCACTTGTTCTCGAGCGAGAGCCATCCCTAATTTTCACAGGTCGCACTCGTACCTATGATAATCTATGGACAATTTTTTCCTCACACCAAGTGGTCTGCACAAAAGAAATAATGATCTTATTTGCAGATCAAAATTGTCAATGCAAGTCTATGGGTCAGTAAAAAATCAGACTGCACTCGAATACCATAATCCTATTTTCATGGACTGTTTAATAAGAGAATCTCTGAATGAGTCCTAAGTGTCACAAAATCATGTCCCCAACAGATTTATTAAATTAAAGAGAAAGTGGACAATCTCTTTAGCCCAGAAAAAAATACTGTTGTCATGGGAGGTCAGTCATCAACCATCCTCCTGAACGCGCTGGTATGGGCACAGTTTCCGCGCCGGAGTGATTACCATGCTGTGTATTCATGGTGCTGTATACCAGCTGAAGGAATCATTAATAACCGATGTGCGTAAACTACACATTTTTGGTACTAAGCCATTTTAATTTCAATGGGGGAAAAACTACAATATAAATGGTGACAAAATTGACGCACTGTGTTTAATATAAAAAAAAAAAGACAAAGCAAAAACGCACTGCAAAAATAAAAAAGGAGGGAAAACCTCACCATTTTGCTCGCCTCTACCTCTAAAGCAAGTGGAATTTGTATTATGATGAGCTATTGAACTCTACAAGGGGTCCATATATTGTGTTTTTGCACAGGGCCTGCTCCTGATTTAATGTATTTAGTTCACTGAGAATATAATAACTTGGAGCACGAAAGCTGACAAGCTTAATGCTCAAACACACAATGGTGCAAGTTTTTCTCCAAAAGACAGATCCTGTTCTTGATCGATTCATGGAAAAACATCCAACAATTGCTCTGTCCCACTGCCGCATCCTTATCAACATTTAATGTATGTGATTTTTCAATATACTGTACATTCTGTACCAATTCCTCATGGGTTTTCTACTTGCAGTCATTCAATATAAATCTTTATTATTTACTTTGAGTTAAAAAAAAGGCTGTTCTGGTCATGTGACGATCATAAGGGCGCATGGTTCTTCACAGTAACAGCATCAGAACATTGTCTTGTAACAAACCATGCACCTGTGTGTTTATGGCATGATCAATACAGATCTGTATGCGCTAGAAGGAAATGATGAAGGTTCCATTTGAATGACGGCAATAAATACTCTTTAATAGCTGAGATCCTTAGGATAAGTTCCCACGATGAGCATTTGGTGCATTTTTGACATCGCAATTTTTCTGTACTATTTCTGCACCTATTAGGTAAATTAAATTGTTGGCTTTTTTTTAAACTTTTATCACATTTTGCACACTGCGTTTTTTATTTCTATAAATCTCATCCACTTCGCTGGAACTGTAAGGCTGGGTTCACACGTAGCGGAACTCTCGTGGAAATTACCGCGAGAATTCCGGAATTCCATTCCGCGGGAAAATCGCATTTTAAATTCCCGCGATTTTCCCGCGGAAAAACTAGCATTTTGCAAGTGTAATTAGCTTGCAGAATTGCTAGCATTTTCCAAGCGATCTGGAGCATCACTTGGAGAACTGATTGACAGGATGGACACACTCGTCAAACATAGTGTTTGACGAGTGAGACCAACTTTTACTATTGAGGCCGCCTATGCGGCCTCAATAGTAAAAGATAGAATGTAAAAAATAATAATAAAAAAAAATATTGTTATTCTCACCTTCAGACGTCCCGGGACGCGCAGCCTTCCAGCCTCTCTCCACGCTCCCGGTCCCAGTAATCCTTTGCGACAATTACCGCGATGACGTCCGTTCTCGCAGGATCGCGACGTCTCACGGTCATTCGAGATGACGTCGCGCGAATGACCGCGAGACTTCATGATCCCGCGAGAACGGACGTCATCGCTCACAAAGGCTTACTGGGACCGGGAGCATGGAGAGAGGCGGGAAGGCTGCGCGGGACGTCGGAAGGTGAGAATAACAATATTTTTTATTTTAAATTCTATTTTTTACAGGGATATGGTACCCAAAGCCCCGGAGTACAGTCTCCTCTCCTCCGGAACGTGGGTACCATCCACAAATGTTCTGCTTACTTTTCGCATGGTGTGCACAGCCACATGCGGAAAGTAAGCAGAACAATGCATTCCTATGAGTGCGGGATCGCCGCGATTCCGCAAAATTAATGAGCATGCTGCGTTTTTACTGCGAAGCGATTCCGCCGCGGTAAAAATCGCAGAATTAGAACAGCATTGTGGAATCCCATAGGAATGCATGGGATTTTTCGCGGCAAAATCGCGCGGTTAAAACCGCTGCGGAAACGCGGAAAAACGCCACGTGTGAACTCAGCCTAAATCGCTACGTTTTTGATTCAGCAAAAACATGCACGGTCAAAAATGCAACAAAAATTCATTGTGGGCACACAGCCTTAAGGTCCACATAGAATATTTACAGAAGATTTTTCAGACAGCATATATGAAGTTTATCTGCACCAAATCCGCATGCATTACATGCGGATTTTGCTTTGTTGCACACTTGCTGTAAACCACAAAAGGTCATTGCAAAGAATCTGGCTGTTCACAGAGTACTGTATCCAAGCATATTAATGGAAAGTTGAGTGGAATGAAAAAGTGTGGTAGAAAAAGGTGCACAAGCAACCAGGATTACCGCAGCCTTGAAAGGATAGTTAAGAAAAGGCCATTCAAAAATTTGGGGAGATTCACAAGGAGTGGACTGCTACTGGGGTCATTGCTTCAAGAGCCACCACACACAGACGTAACCAGGACATGGGTTACAAGTGTCGCATTCCCTGTATCAAGTCACTCATAATAATAATAATAATAATAATAATCTTTATTTTTATATAGCGCTAACATATTCCGCAGCGCTTTACAGTTAGCACATATTTTCATCACTGTCCCTGATGGGGCTCACAGTCTAAATTCCCTCATGACCAATGGACAACGCCAGAAGCGTCTTACCTGGGCCAAGGAGAAAAAGAACTGGATTGTTGCTCAGTAGTCCAAGGTGTTGTTTTCGGATGAAAGTAAATTTTGCATTTAATTTGGAAATCAAGGTCCCAGAGTCTGGAGGAAGAGTGGAGAGGGCACAATCCAAGCTGCTTGAGGTCAAGTGTGAAGTATCCATAATCAATGAAGGTTTTGGGAGCCATGTCATCTGCTGGTGTAGGTCCACTGTGTTTCATCAAGACCAAAGTCAGCGCAGCCATCTACCAGGAAATTTTAGAGCACTTCATGCTTCCCTCTGCTGACAAGCTTTATAGAGATGGAAATGTCATTCTCCAGCAGGACTTGGCACCTGTCCACACTGCCAAAAGTACCAATACCTGGTTTAAAAACAACAGTATCACTGTGCTTGATTGGCCAGCAAATTCGTCTGACCTTAACCCCATAGAGAATCTATGGCGTATTGACAAGAAGAAGATGAAAGACACCAGACTCAACAATGCAGACGAGCTGAAGGCTGCTATCAAAGCAACCTGGGCTTCCATAACATCTCAGCAGTGCCACAGGCTGATCGCCTCAATGCCACGCCGCATTGATGCAAAAGGAGCCCTGACCAAGTATTGAGTGCATTTACTGAACATACATTTCAGTAGGCCAACATGTCTGACTTTAAAATAATTTTTCAAGCTGGTGTTATAAAGTATTCTAATTTACTGAGATAATGACATTTCGGTTTTCATTGGCTGTAAGCCATAATCATCAACATTAACAGAAATAAACACTTGAAATAGGTCACTCTGCTTGTAATGACCCTATATGAGTTTCACTTTTTGTATTGAAGAACAGAAATAAATTAACTTTTTGATGATATTCTAATTTAGTGAGAAGCACTTGTATGTTGCATTCCCCCAGATCATCCAGGAGCTGAAATGTCAGAGCAAAATTTATGGCTACAGATCTCATAAAAATGGTGCTGTTGAGCCACAAATTAAATCAGCAGTAATGTCTACATCATTTGGTCATTTTTTTGCTGCAGGTATTCTCCACAGTGTGTGCATGGGACTGCTAAAAATGTAATGCACAATGCAGGTACTTTAAAATGTCGCAATTTTCCCATGCATTTGATGCAATTGTGCCAAGTGGGAACGTATCTGAATACCCCTTTGGAGACTTTTCTGCTTTATAGATACATTAACCAAAGACTCGGGTTCCGATTCATAATTACCTCTGCACCTATTCTATATGTGCTCGCCTGTTTTTTTTCCCCCCATTTCGTGAGCAAATTTAAGCGATTCTAAATGTTTCTGCCCGATACATCAACTATTCAAAAAGATGCAAAATTTAGCACCACTCCCCACTCCAGTTTCCCTTTGGTGTATTTTTGATTACGTTAGTATTTTGGCGCAATTTTTCCACCATTTTGAGAGATGTGCCACGGTTTGCGCTACAAAGTGGCAAAGACAGTTCAAGGCAGAAAAAAAGCCCATAACTTTGCACCATATTCATGAATTGCACGGCATTTTGAAAAATTTTGCGTATAAAAACAGCAACTAATACCCACAAGACTACAAGAAAAGTGACAAAGCACCACTCCAGCATACTTTTTTTTTGTTGTAGCGCTGGAGTGGTGCTTCTATTTTAAGGTCCCCAACTTGAGTATTATGCTCACACACTGCCATCTTCATCTTGTACCACCAGCACTGTTAAGGCCCCGTCACACATAGCGATCTCGCTAGCGAGATCGCTGCTGAGTCACAAGTTTTGTGACACAACAGCGATCTCACCAGCGAGATCGCTATGTGTGACAGCGATCAGCGACCGGCCCCCCTGCCGGTATTGCTGATTGCTCTTGGAAACCTCTGGACATTTCTTTCGTCGCTGATCTCCCGCTGGCCAGCACGCATCGCTGTGTGTGACAGGCGGGAGACCAGCGATCAAATAATAATAATAAAAAAAAATATTACTATTCTCACCTTCCGACGTCCCGCGCAGCATTCCCGCCTCTCTCCACGCTCCGGTCCCAGTAATCCTTTGTAAGAATGACCGCGAGACATCGCGATCCAGCAAGAACGGACGTCATCGCGGTAATTCTCGCAAAGGATTACTGGGTCTCCGGCAGCATGTGACCTGCTGGATCGCTCCAGTGTTTGCTGGGTGAAGACAAGTCTAGGAGAACCTCGCTCTGTCTCAGACTGACATTGGGAGCTTGTGACGTTACCTTTGACTTCCGGCCAATCAGAAGTTGTGGTCACAAGATGGTGCCACGGGACTGGAGCGTTGTCTATAAAAGATGAAGACCGAGGCAGGGGAGTATAATACTCGGGTCAGCGACCTTACGTTAAAAAAGCAACAAAACGTTGGAGTGGTGCTTTAAAACAAGAAAACCACAAATGATGAATAGGGCCCTTGATCGGATAAACTAACTATAAAACCCGCAATATTTATACCGCGATACTGAAGCAGAAGCTAATAATAATTTCATTGTCATTCATTACAAGAAATAAAAAAGTAATCTAATTATCAAAAAAAAAAAAAGAGCTTGGCTTACATGAAAGTTTTCAGCAGCCTGCTTGATTAAAAGAGACAAAAAAAAAAAAAAGAATTTGATAATGTATGTTGCCATTAATAGCATTAAAATTCTGCTCCATACTGTTTTACACAGATGAGACAGAAAAACATCTTCTCGACTGTCAATCAGTTTCCCGGAATACAGTAATAAAGAACATTTCGCTGACCCAATTGTGTCTATTTCTGCTCTTTATTTTCCACAACTTGAGATATTACCTGTGATAAATTTGGCGGCAGCTGATTCTCTGCGTATTTATACATTTTATTAGCTGCGAGATCTTAGAAAAGCAATTAGTGGAATAATAAAGTGGTCCGGTAATTTACTGCTAATTTATAAACCAGTCAGAGGAACTAACACGGCAACGTACTGCCTGCCGCACGCATCTGATTACATGGCACAAACGAGGGGAACAAGACAAGAAAAGCTTACATCTACCGTGTCAATAATAAATAGGCCGAACCTGAACCCAAAAGAAGGGCTTGGATACATGGATGGCTGTGAGCCTCCTTACTAAGAGATTACGATCATAATGGGGATCACTTGCATTCAGCACATGGTGGAACTGGAAAATCATTTTTTTAAATCAGGTTGCACTTTGTGGTTTAATCACACGTCACGTGTAGAGTTTTATGTTCAAAGCAATTGATTGGCCCGTTTGAAGATTTTAAGCATTTTTGTGCAGAAAAAAATGGGGAATTATAGAAAGTCTCTTTTCCAAGTAATTTTTCCCCTGGGACATTTTTAACCTACTAATATGGGTATGGGTATACAGGTGATAAAATGGTAAAAACAGTCATACCTGTATGCCCATATCTCGTGGAGAAATCCTCTTTTTTTGTTATGGCAATGAGTTATTCGAGGCGGGCGGTGTATAGAAGAAAACTGACTCCGATCTTCATTATCATACCAGCTCCCTCTCCCATCAGCATCACAGTGCCCTGTGATATGTATTGGTGGCCCCGATATCCCGAGCCCACGCCCTGCAATAGTGTGATTACGCATCACTTTTCTGCCCTATGGGCATTGGCTTCTTCTGTGCAGGCGCGGCGATTGACTGAGAGTGGGGAGAGGCGTCGGCGGTCACTGGAGTAGAAGTAGAAGTGACTCGCCTGCGCAGAAGAAAAAAGAAGCTAATGCCCATAGAAAGACAGAAAAGTGATGTGTAATCGCTTTTGCGGGGCGCAGGCACGGGATACCGGGGCCACCATTATACGTCACAATGCACTGTGAGATGAGGGGAAGGGGCTGGTATGATAATGAAGAACAGTGGTACAGTTCCAGGCACTGCACGAGGCATACAGCTATGACTGTTTTTACAACTGTATAACCTGTGTGCCCATATTAGTAGGTTAAAAACATCCCAGCGAGTGACAGATTCCCTTTAAAGAGGTTGTCCGGAACTTACATGTAGATAGTCTATCTGTAGGATAGTTTATCAATATGACATTGGTGGGGTCTGACACCTGGTACCCCCATTGGTCAGCTGACATCTGCTCTGGCATCGGCCAGATTTTAAAAATCTAGCGGGGTGGTAGGGGGAGGAACACTGCAGCTCCATACATGGTTTAGTAGCTGCTGCCCAGTACTCCAATTCAGCTCCCATTCACTTGAGTTGAAAGGTGTCACTTTTTATAAATATAAAGTTAGATTTTAGATTATATTCACACTTGTGTTTTGACATTCCATTTGTCTTCTGTTTTGATGAACAGACAAATGGAATAACGTCCTAATTATTACGTGTCTCCATCTGGGTCATGTTATATATCAGTTTCTAGAATGGAAAAAAAAGTTGTGAATGACGCCCTTTATCTTGTGTTCTAAAAAATAAGATCAAATAACAGAAACTAGGCAGACCCCACAATGGTTTCCCTCTGCGTGTATTTGCATAAATTTAGAACAGATCCATTTTTTTTTACATTATTCTGTTTGTCTGTTCCTCAAATCGAAGTGTGAACAAAGCCTTAACTATAGAAATATTAAACGCACTACAAACGTGTCTAGGCTATTTGTCTCTAGAAAGACGTGGCTGGGAGAGCGCAGTGCATGTCCTGTCGTTGGCATGATTAGCCTTCATGAATGGGATGGATCATTGTCAAAACGGCAATGTCTGTAGAATGAAATGGCGGCTCAATAAGGAATAAGGTATTAGATGAAAGCAATAGAAAAATATGGATCAGGGGTAATATAGAACAGTGGACTAATTCACCAGACTTACAGGGAACCTATCATGTTGTACATATGGTCCTACCAATAGGCAGAATGTTCTAGAGCCGGCGTCGATAGTTAGAGGTCCTTGGCATGCATGGAGCATCAGACCCAAGAGTCAGGTTGTATTACATCCAACTGTAATGTTTGTATTAGCGTTAGACCAGCAATGCCTTTATTTTGTGCTCGTTTGACATCTTTGTATGCAATGTTTAAAGGGATGGACTTCATCTTATATGGCACTTACTAATAAATAAGTATTCCAGGCTTCCTCATTTGTAGTATTTGCTGGTTCTTCAGCATTCCCCATCAGCCTCCTTTAATTGAAAAACATGGGAAAGCTGCTGTACAATTGGAGGAGGCTGATGATTGAGTCGGGTCATATGTCTCCATCAACTGCCATTCTGCCAGTAGGTGAGCTGTGAGGAACATTGCCTCAAATCCAGCCAACGCTTCACAAAGTAGAACAACACTTATGGACATCATCAAGTGCCGCAAAATCATGTCTACATAACATTTGTTAAAGTTCAAGGAAAGTGGACAACCCCTTAAAGGCTCTGTTCCAAATTATTTATACTGTAGTGTTAAAAATACTAGCAGTGTTCAAAAACATGAGTTAATCATAAAATCTTTATACTGGATTTTATTTCCAGCATTGGGAACATTGCTCATTGTTTCCTAATTCAAAACATGGAGTGAAATACAGCATATAGAATGTGTAACTACGATACTTTACAGAAAAAAAAAAAAAAGAACATTGGGCTGTTCTAGAAAATAGCAGTGTCTGCATGTGTCTGTACAAGCTCACAATATGTACTTTTTGTGGATTTAGCACTCCTGTGAATCACTAACCTAATATTTAGTTTTGTACCCACAGTTTTGTAGAACTGCTTCACATGTATGTTACATATAGTCACCCAACTTCTGGCCCCTGTCACCTGTTATTGCAGCCCATGATGCTTGGGCTACATCCCACAATTCCTGGCTTTGCCTCAGAAATTGTATTTTTAATGTGTCCCACAAGTGTTCTATTGAATTAAGGTCCGGAGATTGGGCTGGCCACTCCATAACCTCAATTATGTTTGATTGGAACCAAGATTTTGCTCGTTTACTGTGAGTTTAGGGTCGTTGTCTTGTTGAAACACCCATCTCAAGAGCATATCCTCTTCAGCATAAGGCAACATGACCTCTTATAATATTTTAACCCCTTAATGACACAGGTAATTTGGTATGTAATGACCAAGCTGATTTTTACAATCCTGGCCACTATCACTTTATGAGGTTATAGCTCTGGAACGCTTCAACGTACCCCACTGGTTTTGAGACTGCTTTTTCCTGACATATTGTACTTCATGTTAGTGGTAAAATTTCTTTGATATGACTTGCATTTATTTATGATAAAAACGGAAGTTTGGCATAAATTCTGAAAATTTTGCAATTTTCAAACTTTTAATTTTTGTGCCCTTAAATCAGAGAGTCATATTGCACAAAATAGTTAATAAATAACATTTCCCACATGTCTACTTTACACCAGCACAATTTTGGAAACATAATTTTTTTTTTCGTTAGGACATTAGAAGGGTTAAAAGTTGACCAACGATTTCTTATTTTTCCAACAAAATTTACAAAACCATTTTTTTAGGGACCACATCATATTTGAAGTGAGTTTTGGGGTCAATATAACAGAAAATACCCAAAAGTGACACCATTCTAAAAACTGCACCCCTCAAGGTGCACCTACCCACATTAAAGAAGTTTATTAACCCTTCAGGTGCTTAACGACAACTTGTCAGGAACACCGCACTGCACTTGCTCACCGAGCCAGGGCGCGTGTCCGGAGTACAAAAACAGTGCTCAAAGATACCTGTGGAGCAGGACAGCAGCGGTGACGATGCGTGCTTCAGACTATCAGGACCTGAAGCATGTGACTGCTGGGGGAGTGACCTAAGCTCCACAGAGCTAGGAGCTGCAGGGAAACTCCTAGAAAGGTAACTACGGGACAAAAGTTGCCAAGGGGCATAGACAGAGACATAAACCATATTAAGCCAGGGTCAAAGCACGAGATAGCAGGACAGTACCAAAGGGCAAGGCTAGTTTCACATTAGCGTTTACGGCCGCAGCGTCGGGCTGCGCACGGCCGCCGCTAAGCCCCGCCTCCACCGGTAGCGTCCTGCATCCCCTATCTTTAGCACTGTGGACGCAGGCCGTGCGCAGTATGCGTTTGGCGGCGCATGCGTCCTTTTGACGCTGCGCCGACCAGCGCCAAACGCAACAGGTTGCAATTTGGTGCGCTTGGCGCAGCGTCAAAAGGACGCATGCGCCACCAAACGCATACTGCGCACGGCCTGCGTCCCCAGAGCTAAAGATAGGGGACGCAGGAAGCATGCAGCGTCATGCGTCCGTAGGCCGAGCTACCGATGGAGGCGCGGCAGGGGGCGGGGCATAGCAGCAGCCGTGCGCAGCCCGACGCTGCGGCCGTAAACGCTAATGTGAAACTAGCCTCAGACAGAGCGAATAGTCAGGACGTAGCAATAGATCAGAAAACCAGAACGGGCAATGGACGGTACAATAGGGACAAACTGTAACGGAGTAACAATAGCCAAGCCAGGAGGTCAGAACCAGAGAAGACAATGGTACCAAAAACGAGAGACGGAGTTCAGAGTGAGGGGACAGACCGGGTCATAGACGGGAATCAAACAAGCAATGCAGTATACACGCACACCAGGGGGGTCAGACACACAGCCAGAATAACAGTATAGCTGACAGGGAATCCTAGTCTGGAGTGAGTATAAATACCCCCTCCCAGATCCAAAGAGAGGCCGGCAAAAGTTAACCCTGTGAGAACAGGACATTAACCATGTCCTAACCATGACACAACTAATGCAATGTGGAAGGAAAAAATGAACATTTTACTTTATTTCACACAAAATTTACTTTGGAAGCAATTTTTTTTTATTTTCACAAGGGTATCAGGAGAAAATGGACCATAAAAATGTAATTAAAAGTGAAGCCGCGCTTAGGATCTGTGATAAAATGCACCTAATATAAACATATGATCAACTGTACTATATATGCCGTATAAATGTCATCAATTTAGAGACAGTACCCTCTAGCTAAGGAAAAAATACCATGGCATGTCAAACAATGACCTAAATAAGTAGAAGTGTCAGTGGGACCATTCTTCCCCAAAATATGCCTGCTTATAAACACCTATGGATATGCCAACCAACCACTAAGCTGCAAAATTGCAGTGTCACTAGTGTGAATCAAGAGTGAATGCACTCTGGCCCGGGAAAAAGAAAGGGTTCGCATAACATAGGCATCAATCAATAGACCACTCTACGTGCAGCTGCTGTCTCACCTGTGTACTGGAGGTTGCAGCGCTATCCACCGTGATAGTGCTCCGTGACGTGCCTAACTGGATCACCGGTGCCAGGTTACCAGAGGCTGAAGCAGCGTATTAATGTAGCATTATACCGCTGGAGCGCAGAGCCAGGGAAGCCCCGTCCGGAAGCGTCCCTGGATGTTGCACGGGGAATACAAAAACAAAAATGGTCGATAAGCTCCGCCCACGTGTGACATCACATTATTATATATTATCTACAGTTCCTTGCAAAAGTATTCGGCTCCCTGGAACTTTTCAACCTTTTCTCACATATCATGCTTCAAACATAAAGATACCAAATGTTAATTTATGGTGAAGAAACAACAACAAGTGGGACACAATTGTGAAGCTGAACGAAATTTATTGGTTATTTAAGTGGGGAGCGCAATATTATTCGGCCCCTTTAACTTAATACTTTGCTGCGCCACCTTTTGCTATGATTACAACTGCAAGTCGCTTGTGGTATGTCTCTATCATTTTTGTACAATGAGAGACAGAAATTCTTGCCCATTCTTCCTTGGCAAACAGCTCGAGCTCAGTGATGTTTGATGGAGATTGTTTGTGAACAGCAGTTTTCAGCTCTTTCCACAGATTCTCGATTGGATTCAAGTCTGGACTTTGACTTGGCCATTCTAACACCTGGATACGTTTATTTGTGAACCATTCCATTATAGATTTTGCTTTATGTTTGGGATCATTGTCTTGTTGGAAGACAAATCTCCTTCCCAGTCTCAGGTCTTTTGCAGACTCCAACAGGTTTTCTTCAAAAATGGTCCAAACCATGATGCTGCCACCACCATGTTTGACAGTGGGGATGGTGTGTTCAGGGTGATGAGCTGTGTTGCCTTTATGGCAAACATATCATTTGGCATTGTTGCCAAAAAGTCCGATTTTGGTTTCTTCTGACCAGTGCACCTTCTTCCACATGTTTGGTGTGTCTCCCAGGTAGCTTGTTGCAAACTTTAAACAACACTTTTTATGGATATCTTTGAGAAAAAGCTTTCTTCTTGCCACTCTTGCTGGGTCTTGGTAGATTTGAAATGGTATGATACTCATTCCATTTCAATATGATCGCTTGCACACTGTTCCCTGGGATGTTTAAAGTTTTGGAAATAATTTTGAATCCAAATCCGGCTGTAAACCTCTACACAACAGTATCACGGATCTGCCTGTTGTGTTCCTTGGTCTTCATGATGCTCTCTGTGCTTCAACAGAACCCTGAGACTATCACAGAGCAGATGCATTTATACGGAGACTTGATTACACACAAGTGGATTATATTTATCATCATTAGTCATTTAGGACAACATTGGATCATTCAGATATCCACAATGAACTTCTAGAGTGTTTGCCGCACTGAAAGTAAAGGGGCCGAATAATATTGCACACCCCACTTTTCAGTTTTTGTATTTCCACAAAAATTTAAAATAACCAATAAATTTCGTTCAACTTCACAATTGTGTCCCACTTGTTGTTGATTCTTCACCAAAAATTTACATTTGGTATCTTTATGTTTGAATCATGATATGTGGGAAAAGGTTGAAATGTTCCAGGGAGCTCAATACTTTCGCAAGGCACTGTATTATAATTGCTTAATTTGCGGGTATTAGCAGGGATAAAGGGGCTCTTAGAAACGCGTTGGTTGGCCCCCCTGCATCTGTTTGCATCATTTTGCAAGGCACCGTATATAATATATAATAATGTGATGTCACACATGGGCGGAGCTTATCAGCCATTTTTGTTTTTGGATTCCCCGGTCGGCATCCAGGGACGCTTCCGGACGGGGCTTCCCTGGCTCTGCTCTGCGATCCAGCAGTATAACGCTACATTAATACGCTACTTCAGCCTCGGGTAACCTGGCAGCGGTGATCCAGTTGGGCACGTCAAGGAGCACTATCACGGTGCATAGCGCTGCAACTTCCAGTGCACAGGTGAGACAGCGGTTGCACGTAGAGCAGTCTATTGATTGATGCCTATGTTATGCTAACCCTTTCTTTTCCCCAGGCCAGAGTACATTGACTCTTGATTCACACTAGTGACACTGCAATATTGCAGCTTAGTGGTTGGTTGGCATATCCATAGGTGTTTATAAGCAGGCATATTTTGGGGAAGAATGGTCCCACTGACACTTCTACTTATTTAGGTAATTGTTTGACATGCCATGGTAATTTTTCCTTAGCTAGAGGGTTCTGTCTCTAAATTGATGACATTTAAACGGCATATATAGTACAGGTGATCATATGTTTATACTAGGTGCATTTTATCATGGACCCTAAGCGTGGCTTCACTTTTAATTGTATTTATTCATATCCCTGACAAGTTCTGGCACTATACTTGTCGTGTTGCCAGCAGCTCAGAATTTTAGGCTCCAATAGGGCTTTGAGCTCCAGTGTCGCCTTTCTTCATGTTTTTATTGTTTTTAATTGGGACCACAAAATTTGTTGTGCAATTTTTTTCTCTTGAGTACGCAGATACCCCGTATGTGGGGAAAAGCCACTGTTTGGGTGCATGGTAGGGCTCAGAAGGGAGGGTGCACAGTTTGACTTTTTGAACGCAAAATTGGATGGAATCAATAGTGGCACCATGTTGCGTTTGGAGACCCCCTGATGTTCCTAAACAGTGGAAACTCCCCAATTCTAACTCTAACCCCAACACACCCTTAACCCTAATCCCAACCCTAACCATAACCCTAACCACAAACCTAACCCTAACACACCCCTTACCCTAATCCCAACCCTAACTTTAGCCCCAACCCTAACTTTAGCCCTAACCCTAATCTTAGTCCCAACCCTAACCCTAACTTTAGCCCCAACCCTAATCGATCACATTAGAGGAGATATTAAATGGAAAATCGGACTTTAATTTTTTTTGCGGTCGCCGTTATACCATTAATAACGGCGATCGCAACATCGGGGTCAGTAAAATCCAACCTGAATCATGTTCTCTGGGGTCTCGGCTACCCCCGTAGCCAAGACCCTGGAGTAATTCCGACTCTAGGGGGCGCTATACCCTTATTCTTCAGGACCGTTAAAAAGTGGCGCTGTGGTTTAATTATCCTTAACTGTCACCGTTAAAAGGCACATCGGCGGTCGTTAAGGGGGTTAATATATGTAAACTGATTCGTGACCCCTGATATGCAGTAAATAGGTCCGGCTTATAGTAAGAGAGTCATGCCCATATCATGATGCTTGTACCACCATGCTTCACTGTCTTCAGAGTGTACTGTGGCTTGAGTTTGGGGGACGTCTGACGAACTGTCTGAGGCCCTAGGACCCAAAAAGAACAATATTACTTTCATCAGACCATAAAATGTTTCTTCATTTCTCTTTAGGCCAGTTGATGTGTTCCTTGGCAAATTGTATCCGCTTCAGTACATGTTTTTGTTATTTTGTTTTTAACAGTGGGACTTTGCAGGGACTTCTTGCTAAGAGATTAGCATCACACCGGCATCTTTTAACAGTCACAGTACTCACAGGTAACTTGAGACTGTCGTTGATCATCCTGTAGCTGATCATTGCCCGGTCCCTTTGCCATTCTGGCTATTCTTCCATCCATTTTGAATGGTAGTCTTCCGTTTTCTTCCACATCTCTCTGGTTTGGCTTTCCATTTTAAAGCATTGGAGTTCATTTTAGCTGAACAGCCGATCATTGTCTGCACTTCTTTATAAGCAGATCATGAATGCGGAGTCTGTGGTTTTGTTAGAATCTACTGCCCGAAGTGGTAAATTGTTTGACATGTGGTAATATAATTTATAGCAAAATCAGTGATTCATCTGGTTAGTCTTATTGGACTGCTATTATTTTGAACACTACTCTAGTTATATTGCATGCTGATTGGATCTATCAGTATTTATTGGGACCCAAGTGAAAACTACCAGAGCGGTCATAAGTTTGTAAAAACAGCAGCCATGATATAATGTGAACAGAACCCCAGTCTCCCAAAAGAAGAGATGTAGTTGTATTACATGATAATCTGTCACCAGGTTTTTGTCAGCTAATCTGAGAGCAGCATGATGTAGTGGCAAAGACGCCAATTCCAGTAATTTAACACTTACTGGGTTGCTCATTGTCGTCTTTTACAATTACTATTTTATTAGTAGGAGAATATCACTAGATGACTAGTAAACCTGCTGCCAGGTAATCCTCCATAATAACAGACTTTGTATATCCCTGCCCCACCACTGAGTTTCAATTGTTTGCCTATGCACAGTGCACAATGAAAATTGCCAATCAATGGTGTGGGTGGGGTTATACAAAGCTCAGCATTCAGAGAACTGCTAGATCTGCAGCAGAAAAAACAGTGATTTTAGCAAAACAACAGTAAGCAGCCCAGTAAGTGATACAACGCTGTAATCGGGGTCTCCGCTCCTAAAATATGCTGCTCTCGGAGGAGCAAAACCCTGGGGATGGATCCCTTTTAGATTTACAAAAACAACACAGGGGACACACCCGCTTGCACACGGTGTATGCACGCATAATATGTTCATTCCCACAGAAGTCTGAAACGATTACGCACACACCATAATAAGTAGTACTGTAAAGCGGGCAGACGCGCAGCAGAAATTCCTACTATACAAGAACATTAAATGCTTTATTATTGGGTTTTTCAGAGCAGAAACTATATATCTTAAGGAAATCAAATTATGCGGGATGACAGCGAAGGAGTGTTACTTTTACCAGAGAGAAATGAAACCGCAATATTTTCTTTTCCAGTGAAAAATGATGCAGAGATGTTCATTCCACAAAGGAATAATCACATAAAAATTAGTAAAAATTGAGCTACGTTCTTTTCCCAGAGAATTAACTAAAGCAGACCACTCACTAATAAAGTGCAACTTAATAAATCATGTGGAATCTTATTTTGTTCAAACCCTTACTAACTCCTAGCACCATCTGTTACCATCAAAACTATATGACAAGATATGATATATAATTAATAGGTAAACAACAATCTAATTAAAATGGACAAATACTCCATGTTCCTGCCATTTGGGAGCTCTAATTACAGACTAAATTTTAAGCTTGAATTAAATATTTAAGCTGGAAAATTAACTTTCCTTCTCGAGCCTTGAATACATTAATACAGATATGTGGAGCGACTTCCTGATGGGAACTTAAAAATGTAATTTAGTTTCATCAAAGCAGTTACTAATTGTTAAGCAGCAGCACCTTACCATATGTACACAATAGCTATTTAGAGCTAAAAAGGTGGTTTCAAAGCGCCCCTTAGCAACGTGCCTCTGCCCATAAATATAAAATGTATATATAGCATTGCCGTTTACACTGCGCAGAGCAAATAAATTAACAGCCAGTCTTTGAGGGGTTTTAAGAACATGAGCCATAAATATGTAAATGGGCAAATATCTTAAGACTATCAATCCCGAGCAAAAGTCTAAAGCAACTCGGTAAAGCATGTACAGTCTCACTAAAGGGTGAAATCACTGCATGCACTTTGACCATGCGGTATACGACAACGTCACGTATTCCCATACAACACGATGGTGTGCTGGCCAAAGCATGGTCAGGTAGCGAATCTAAGTTAAAGTGATCATAACAAAAAGACAACAACCCATTAGAGCAAACAAAATATTACAAATTCATCAAATTCATTATGTTTTTGGTTTTATACCGCAGCATACGTTTTACACCAAAGGAAAATCTAACGGGGAAAAAAATGTGCTCTTCAAATGTATATGATCAGTTAGGGGCTTGTTCATTGTTTTTTTTTTTTTTTTTTTACTCAAGTGCATGCGACTGAGGCCAAAATTAATTTTTGCAATTGGGTTTTATTAAATATTTTGCACTATTGACCTTTTTTAGCCTCTACGTGCCAATGTCGGTTACTGGCTGTAAAATGAGTTTAAGGGAACATGTCAGCAGGTGTTTGCTATGTAATCTGACAGCATCATGATGTAGGGACAGATGACCTGATTCCAGCAATGTGTCACTTAGTTTACTGGGTGCAGCAGTTATGATAGAGTCACAGTGTTCTCTGCTGCAGATCTAGAAGAGCTCAGTTGTTGAGTTGTGTATATTCCCGCCCTCACCACAGATTTCTGCGTACAATGTATAGTGACGGAGAGCTACTATTGGGAGAGTGGAAGCACATGCCAAGTAATCCTGTAGTGATATACTCCTACTGATAAAACACTGATTGTACTGAAACAGCAATACAGAGTCCAGTAAGTGGCACATCACTGTAATCAGGGTCTCAGCACCTACCTCATGGTGCTCTCAGAATACATAGAAAAAACCTGGTGACAGAATCCCTTTAACTAAGAATCAACCTATGAGCTAATTCAGATTGATGGCGGATGAGCGTGTAACTTCTTGATCTGCCTTAGGGCTCATTCAGACGTCCATGCAAATTGGTCTGATCTTGGACCAGCCGCGAGTCTCTCAAACAGAGCAGGAAAGCTTCAACTTCGTTATGTCATTAAAACTAGGAATGTAAATTTAGCTGCAATCTGCTGTCCTAACAAAGGACAGAATGTAAAGCTACCAGATCCACATCAACATGCTCAAAAGGTGGATTAAAGGGGTATTCCCATCTCCAAAATCCTATCCCAATATGTAGTAGGTGTAATAATAATATTAGCAAATACCTCCAATTAGAAATGCTGTATAGTTCTTCTGATTTGCTATGTCTCTTACCCCATGTGCTGGTCATTGCAGTAGCTTTGGTATCCATGGTTATGACCACTCATATAGTGACGGTTAGTTAGCTATTAATGGTCAGAGGTCATAACCATGGATACCTAAGCTGCTGTAATTCCCTACACAGGAGGAAAGAGACAAAGCGAATCAGAAGAAATATACTACATTTTTAATTGGAAGTATTTGCTAATATTATTATTATTACTACTACTATTATTAGTACACCTAATATATATTGAGATAGGATCTTGGGAAATGGGAATACCCCTTTAATTTTCACCCAAATCGTACTTTCAAGTATAATAGTAAAGCAGCTTAATCAATAACGTTTGGCAATTATTGGCATTATAAAAAACTGCACTCTAATTTTGACAAACATTACACACCAAAAATAGGTGGTGATACCTCCTATCGGTCAAACCTGGTGAAAGGTTCCCTTTAAACTTTCTATGCCCTACATGCCCACGTAGGTGGGTTCATCTTAGAGAAATATTCCCTTTAATGCTAAGGCAAAAGGTGATAATATGAAATATTTATTTAAACGATTTATACAAGTCTACATCCAAAGAAGATCTGGAGTTAGTTCCTCAAGATGTTTGGAACAACCTCCCTGCTTTCTCCCTTCCAAAACGGTGTATATGTGGAGCTAGAAGATTTGATACTGTGAAGGCAAAGGGCAGTCACACCTAACAATGATTTGGATTTCTCTTGTTTATTCACTTTGCATTTTGTTAATTAAAAAAAATAAACCATTAACATTTCTATTGTTGAAAGCATTCTTATTCTGCAGCATTTTGTACAAGTGAAATTAATGTCCACTTCCCTTCTACATATGATGGCATACCTGCCATGATTCACTGAATGCATTGGTGTGAATGAAAAGTGAAGTCGGATCAGGAGCAACTGACTTAGAATTTTTCGAAAGACCCGCGAAAATTTTGAACAGTTGTCACAAACAAATATTCTACTTTTTTGTGTACCACAAATTACCAACATCACCACTGTGGGATTCAGCAATGAAGATACAATACATAGGAACGGCATTTAGAAAAACTCATTCTCACATCTAATATTTTTCGGATGGGAGTTTCGAAGGCAAATAATGGATTTCAAAAAATATGCCACAGTTTCTTTGCAAAGCAAATATTATACCTACTACAAAAACGTAGTACGTTTTGTTTAATGGGAATTTAACCTGATGTTTAAAAGGAAATTAAGAATGAAATAAAATAAATGAATGAAATCAATATATGTCAATGTGGCATTTGAAGTGTTGGATTGAAGGAAAGGAGAGTGTAAGTGGTGAACTCAATGACGCTGCACTTTACACAAAACTTTTCAACTACTTACAGCACCTAATTATAAAGCACCGCGTCACTCTGATGTCACTAGTTACGTCGTTAGAGCCCAGAATAAAAACCATCATAAAGAGTGATTAGGATGATGCCCTTTATTGCGAAACCAGCCAAATTAAGGAGCTGCCAACTGCAGAAAGTCCATTTTACGCGTGATTTTGAGAATATGATATCAAGAGGAGCCGGACCGCTTATTTGGCGTGTGATTGTACGGCATACTCCCCCTATTGCACTGTCTGCACAGATGTTTCCAGGGGAAGCAAAACGAATGCGCAGGAAAACCCTTGTCTGAACTGCAAGCAATGTGCATAATTGTAATCAGTGAGACATAGATTTCAACCTCCGTTAATTTGTCTCTTTTCTAGGCAGGTTTTTTTTCTTTTTCTCCCCCCTCTCCCAATAGTACGCATTGATGAGCTAATCTTACTCCGATATACGTCACATTTATCATCTATATAACAAACACAAATGAATACAAACACGCAGCAGAAAGGCCGCGCGGAAATTGGCCATAAGGACTGCTAGTGTGGCATTTTAAGAGCGGCAGCGTGCTCTTTAAAATTCACTATGTTTATGGATGGCGACTAATCCTGCTCATTTGAAGACACATAAATGTTAAGAACAGATTCTGAATAACAAATGTCACCTGGATAATGAAACCCAAATATTAGTATCACTATGATAATATAACTCATATGCAGCCACCAAGGAGGTAGTCGGCAAAATGTGCAGCGAGAGATTTGGTAACTTTCATCGAATCTAAAAACTAATCCATTGATTTTTTTTTTTTACATATTTAAAAAAAATATATTGCATCAAATTGTATCAAAAATTGCGGCAAAATATACGAATAAAATGAAAAGCCATGCACAGCAGTGATCAGTGTCTTTTTAGCCCCCGTATTGGTGCTAGACATCAGAAGAAATGTTTTTTCGGTATGGGAAGAAAAGTAAATTACAATTTCCTATAGAGTGAGACACTGCAAATGAAAGAAAAACATAGGACAACTGTAGAAAAATAGAACAGATATTGTGCCAGTGGAAGAAGTATAACAATGTTTAGCCCTATGGTGACCTATGTCTGAGCCTTCTCTCGGAGGTATAGGGCTGTGTCGACAGGCGCAAAGGGCCTAGACAAAGGCTGACGCCTGAGGCTACATCCGCAGTGTGTCACTGCCCATCTGCAGGAGCTGAGAAACTGGAAGAAGGAAAGTCCTGCTGTAACTACTATGTACAGTGGGAATAAAAAGTTTACACACCCCTGTTAAACATAGGAAAAAAAAAAACACAGAAGAATGACTTCAGAACTCTTTCCAACTTTAAAGTCAATTAAAAAAAAGTACTAAAATAATGTAGCTGTGTAAATATGCACACCCTTTAACTAATTCTTTGCTGAAGTACCTTTTGAATTTATGACAGCATTTAGTCTTTTTTGGTAGGAGTCTATCGTCACGGCACATCTAGAATCGGCAATCTTTTCCCGCTCTTCCTTTCACCTTGTGTGTACAGCGACTTCTGTAGGTCATTCACAGATTTTAAGCTGGATGGAAGTCTGGACTCAGGCTGGGGAAGTCTAACACTTTGATTTTAATCTGGGTAATCCATTTTTTTCATGATTTTTAGGCATGCTTAAGGGCCTGTCACACTAAGAGATATCGCTAGCAATATCGCTATAACTTGTGACGTTATAGCGATATTGCTAGCGATATCGCTGTGTCTGATACTTACCTACGACCGGCTCCCCCGCTGGACTGTTTCTCGTCGTCGGCTTCCTGCGGCGCTTCCTGCTGTGACGACGAGAGACGCGTGGAGCCGGGCGGGAGGACGCAGGATCGCCTACTGTGACAGGTAAGTAGCGACCCCCAACCCCTGTGATGTCGCTGGTGAGATCTGCCTGTGTGGCAGCTCACTAGCGACCA